>NC_055957.1:52178622-52541122 GCF_018492685.1 Alosa sapidissima | reverse complement strand
GACCTAAGACAAAACATGAGAATGAACATCTGCCACATCAGAGACTCTAATAATAGCCATTCTTTCCGGTTGCGCTACGCCGGGACTCCTCTGCACACTCGAGGCCATGTTGTTGTGTGTGGTGTGGAACGGTGCAGTGGGCCCGGTTTGAGATGGCTGCCTTTCGCACAATGTTGGATACCAGAAACATTTCACAGACTGATTCACCAGATGCCACTACTGCCCGTCTGAAGCGATTCGTCCACCTTTCTTTTTTATGTTTGATTGTACCACAATTGGAAAACAACAATGGTGAACTCAGAACAGGGTATAAAATGCTTAAGCAATATTTGTTTGGAGTGCAAACGGACAAACCGTGGCCATGTGCACACTGTAACCTTGTGGTATGGAGATCTTTTTTTGGCAAAGGTTGGCTCACAGACTATGAAAAGGATGCCTTCACTATTCTGTAGCTAATATCTGTTTCTTTATAATGCTGATGCTTGCTATTGTGAACGGGAGTCGTTGCTCTTACACCAGAGAGAATGTATTTTCTCTCTTAGAACCTCTCATGTCATTTGTGGGATATCCCAAGAACACACACTATTCGTTCATGTATATTTCAATAAGCGACTTCCTGGTCTATTTCTAGAGTGGGGATCTTATGTGAATTTGTATGTTAACTCTCGGAGGGGCTTTGGCACTCTAAACACACACACACACACACACACACACACACACACACACACACACACACACACACACAAAACACTAAACACTAAAAGTAAGTGACAGGACTTCTAAATGCAATGTCTCACCTGATTTTGTTTTTCTACATGATCTATTTCCAGTAGCAAGTTCAGTGGCTTACTGATTATTCTCTCAAAACTTTCTCTTGAACTCGGCTGTCTTTCTGGCGTTCGTGGGAAAGGCGTGTTCGTGTAAGCAGGTGTGGTGAGTCCCAGGTGTGGGGGGCACGCGTGCATCTGAGAGGACCCATTGAGTCGCCCTGTCTAACCCTGCAGCCTGGTGGACACAGAGCAGTTCAACTCTCAGGAAGAGGTGGGGATGTGGCTGGTACAGCAAAAATCAGGGTCTCCTGCTGGTGGTGTTCTCCCTCTGTGTGTGTGTGTGTGTGTGTGTGTGTGTGTGTGTGTGTGTGTGTGTGTGTGTGTTTTGAGAGAATGTGAGCTGGCAATATGTCTATGATGTGTGGGTAGGTGGGGGGGGGGCTGAAAATTGAGTATACTGTATGAATGTCTGTGTGTGTGTGTGTGTGTGTGTGTGAGCGTGCAGGTCTTAAAAAGTGCTTCCTAATTACTTAGGTTCATACAATGTTTAACCTTTCTCATTCTATCGGGATGAAGTCAAGTAGCCTCATGAGCATATACAGTCTGTACAGAACAATCTCAGCCCCCTCATCTTTCTTTGGGAGTCCTTGGTGTTTGTACAAAAAAATGAAAAATGAAGAGGATGTTCCTATAAGCATGCAGACACACAGTAACATAGACTTAGATTGGATCTCTACTATCATTTATTGTTTTTATTCACTTGTTTATTTAGTCATTTATTTATCTATCTATTTATTTATTAAATGTATTTATTTAATGACAATTTATTTTTTACTGTTTGAAATATGTTTAGTGATCTGTCATGCTGCCCTCATTTTGTGAATATGTTTTAATGTATGTATAGATATTATACATTATGTGCATATTTATGATGGACACCAAATAAAATCATTAAGGAACTCTCCCCATTCTTGTTGTCATTTTAAAGGTATGCAGCCAGCATATTTTTAATTGAATCTGTTACAGTGGAACTTGGTGATAGATAGATAGATAGATAGATAGATAGATACTTTATTGATCCTCAAGGGGAAATTCAAGAGATGTGTGATGACAAACTTAATTTGCACACTTTCTGGACTTCCTTGCCTTGAATTATGGACTTTAAGAGTGGGGAAATTGACATCTAATTCATGCATATACCCATATACCAGACCTTTACTGTAAATAAATATATATTTGGCATGGTGATCACTATTTTGCATTGAGGGGATGGTTTTGCTCCCTGTTGCCCTCCTGTGGCCAAAATTCAGTTGACAAAAGAATCCTTTAAAATCATAATGTAGGTGTAGCAGTTTCAAAGTTGTAGAGGCTGGTAACTCTGGATCCTTATACCTTGGTTACTCTCAAGTCAACTTGAACCAGTTCTACATCTTTTATATTTTCCCGACTGAACTGGTCAAATAACATGCAAATAACAAGCTTGACCACTAGAGGGGGGTGTTGTGGCCATTTCAATTCAAACACGCTCAACAGTACACATTTAGCCTACATTATTATTATTATTGCCTTATTATTATTCTTTATATACAATGTCCTATGTGTGCATACATATGAGGCTTTATTGAGGTAGCACACGAGTATGTTTCACTAGTGAGGACCATCTAAATTGGAGTAGCGATATAATCTCTCTGGAGGTGTCGAGTCAAAGCCACCACATGGTGTCGCCACATGAAATGCGCAGGCAACTGGGCCAGAGTGAGAGAGTGAGTGAAGTAACGTCTCAAGAGAGTCGAGACTAATGCCATGACAAATTGTGTTGGCACTGTTGATATTGTAAATGTATGTGTAATGTGATTCTCTGTCAGCCGGTCACAGAATTACCTGATTTGGAATGTTAATAGTTATTATTTTGGCAGGATAACATTTGGGAAAACCTATACATAGTTAATATTTTATGTGTTTGTTTCATCCGGATAGCTATCGCCTCTGAAGAAAATATCAAGTATTTTAGAATGTGTTTTACTGATTAAGAAAATAGAGAATTATCTAAGACTGATATTTGCTGTGCTAGACTTTTTCTTCATTGTCAACTATGCACATATGCATTACAGTTTTTTCTGATTGCTTAAGCACATTTTTTGTAACTATGGCTTTTTTTGCAAAACTCTACACACAAATAGGAAAACCTTTCACCCAATCAGCAAAACATTGTAGTTCTCTTGCAAAAGCTAACACACCTTGCTTAACTCTTCACACCTTCGTAAAAACAGATGTTTTCGTATCAAACAGTAAACACAAGCCATCACAATAATAAGCACACAATGTGCCAACTACACACTGATGGTCTGAATAAAAAACACATCTGGCTTTTGCTTTCTCTGTGCACAAGGTAGACTATGTCAGTTTGAGGTCATACTTTTGTCATAGTTCTGTAAACATACAGGGATCCAAACTTCAAGTATTGGTGTTTATTTACACACATCAAAACAAACACAAGTGTGTTTTTCCAAGTCAAAACACAAAATAGCAATTTCACTGACAAATCAGTTCACTGACAAAACAAATCAGTCTACATCGGGTCGTCTCTCTCAAAATTCCGTCTACATCACATGCAATGTCCTAGTCCAAGGCACCGGGAAAAACATATTCTGGAATTACGTATCCAGGCCTGACATGACAATATCCCCACATGTAGACTGTTTTTGTTACAAAATTGCAAACTGAGTGCAAAGCAGTGTTTGTGCTTTTAGTTTTGCGAACTCAGTGAGTGGTTTTGCTATAAGTATTAATAGTTTTAGAAATTGTGCTATAAGAATCACAGTTGTGTTTAAGCATTCAGAAAAAAAATGTAAAAATGCCATATGGCTATGCAAAGATATATTATGAAAGTAACATTTAAACGCTTGGGTCACTCCTGTAGACCCGTTTCCTGAAGGAAAAAAACATCGATAATCCGATTTCATAGGCTGCCATATTTTACTCAAGTGTTAATCTTGAAGTTTCACTTAAAGAGAGGACCAACAGTTGGACAGTGTACTGAGTGGTTCCGCGTCCAAGACAGTGTCCGTATTGAAACATAAGGTTTATGCAGTCCCATGGCAGAATATGTCCTTGATGACTTATTTTCGGGGCTATAGGCTTAGCGAGTCTCTGCAGAGCCAGACAGTGTCCACTTGGTAGCCTATCCTGCGTTGTTTTGGGACGCCAGTGAGGAAATCCCTAATCTCTCTCTGTGAAACTGCCTGAGGGCAACCACAGACTCAGATTAACCCTCGAATCAATTAGTTCGGAGAATAATGAATCAATAATCTTCTTAATCTTTAGTGAGGATAAACCAATTATAATTTCCACACCTTTTGAATATGTTTGACCATTGAAAGGATTTTGATCTGTGATGTCTCTTTCACAGTCCAGTTCAAGTCCAGGTGTCAGGTAGCCTACATGGGCTGGTAGGATATTTTTAGGAAATTACTGTGTTCTATTTTTCATTCATGTATTGCCTGACATTGAAGAAAACTGGACGATGGTAGACTTCAATCATATAAGCTAAATGACCTTACCTGGAACTCTATGTCCTGAACTACTAGGTGATACATATTACGTTCATATTGTAAGGCCTCTTTGCAGAATCTACTGAATAGTCTGCCCATTTCACAGAAATATTGTGTCTGTGAGGGCTGGCTCATTCGCACACCTCGCGGTGTAGAGGGTTGGCTACCGCAGCACTGGAAAATTGGGACACAATATCCGAGGCACACAAGTTTAGATGTGACAATTTAAAGAATGGCTCGTTTATTCACCTCTTTGAATAACGTGAATCTCTGCACACCCCATGACCACGGTTCTAATTTGTCTGGCAATCTGGAGAGCGAGCGCGCTGTGCGCAGCTTCTATGGCTATGGCGCATGTGGCGGGATTCCCAGGGACTCCCAGTGTTAGACAGCTTGCGCATCAAGCCAGCCTTCTACAAACTCTGACCTTTCCGATCTCCGATGAAAACAGCCCTCGACTGCTCTCTCTACCAGCCAGCCTTTTTAGGTACCAGGTCAATCAATGAAAAGCACAGACTGCGATCACAAGAAAAGAAACATTGCGAGCAGAGGAGCAACGTGTTGTCGAGTATCAGGGTGACTTAAAGTTCTTTCGTTGAATACAGATTCAACAAGTTCATCTCTTTGCCTCACTAATGTTATGTTGTCAAGGACAATACACGTTGCCAAATTATGACGACAACAGAGCTATGATAATGCACACAATTGTTTGGCGTCGTCAGATCAATGTTTTCTAAAAGATTAGCACTTAGGAGAAGTCTATTTATGAGTAGTTAATTTACTGTCAGGAAATGACTCGTAAATATTTCCTTTTATCTCCCCTTTCTCTAATCCTCTTTAACACAGATTACATGGATTAAGGGTGGCTCTAGGGGATTAAGTCGACCTGTCGCAATGGGTAGTCGACGCTTTAAATAAGCAATACATAATCAACTATATATTTGCTTCATATTTGCTTCAACAATTGTTTCATTCTTATAATAATTTCAACCACAATCAAAGATATCCCAGATACTCTCTGGTTCATGAATTCTAATGCACCATGACTTGAGCAATACGACGTCTCATTTATAACTTCTCATTGTACCGTCTGTTCAACAAATGCAAGTGCTGTTATTCCCATGAGTGTGTTCGCTCTGCAGAAGTCTCCACCACTGAGATGGTTGACATTAGAAAATTGATTGCACAGAGGTGACGGTCACGGTCCCCTCCACCCTTTTAGTCGCAGGAAAGAGGTGCTCTGTTGGGCAGCAGGTTCCTGCTCAGGTGCGACCAGCCTGGGTCGGCAGCCATCCTACAGGTGTGTTGACTTTAAACAGGGCAGGAATCTCTTAAGTGAAAACATACACAATTTATTTAGATAACAAAGGTCAAGACAAAGGAAAACAAACTCAATATAAAGCGACTGGCGTTTTAATGGAGTAAACAATGTTCTGTTTCATTTGGAATCGCTTTTCCAAAATAACACCTTTTTACATAGACACTCAAATAAAAAAGTTCATATAATAAATGAAGCCACACATTTGATCCAAACAGCAGCCGCAGCGTAACACTCTCCATTTATTATTAGCAATGGGTTGTCACTGACTAGCAAAGAGCGCAAGTGGTCCGTTTCCCACGGATTGTCCTTCAGAGTGCAGCTTGCGGCGTGGTGCGACATACACTTTTTCTTTCTTTTTTTCATTCAGGAGAACAAAAAGACCCCCTCCAACTGGCTTTGTGTACGCGTGGATAAGGGTTGTTTATAGACTTCGACCAGTTAGCATCTCAGGTACCAGCATAATTTGTTGTGAGGTGGCTGACAAACGTCCTCTTTGGCCACCACTGTGAGGCCACGCTGCTTTTATGCGCATACCAGCCCCTGTCATAATAAAACCATACGCATGGCAGTGAGCGCGCTGTCGCCTCAACTGGTCCATTTATATGTGTTTGTTTTTTAAGGACAACTCCAATGGACTCTTGGGCAATGCATTACGTGGAAATATAATAACAACAATAATAGCCCTGGTGTCAGTAATTTTCAGATTGCGTTTATAGGCAAGTCGAAATGCTTTCGACGATCACGCAAACCTGTTGAAACGTTGGATATTATTTATGGATTGGTAGCCTATTGTTAAATTTAAATAGTTTTTAAAATATTAGCGGTGATTGCATCGATAACTAGGCTATAAGATACGTATGCGTTTGCGTTATGCGTTTACACAATTTAAATATGAAATCAAATGGCTAGTACAATGGATGGCCTTTATAGGTAACAAATAATTAGGAATCCTTAATTGCTTTAGGAATGATTTTAAAGGGAATCGAGGTTTTCTTTTTTGAGGCTGTTTATATATCCATCGTACCAGGCAAATGTTTGTGTGCCGTGAAAAGCGCTTTTGAAACCCAAGAATATTGTGCAGTTTTGCATGTACCAAAGGGATACCAGGAATAGCCTACTGTATCACCATAAAATCCCCAGATAACTGCTGATCAAAGTCCATTATCCACTGCCTACAATCATAACTATTCGTCGTTTTGTGTGTTATTACTGTTAAGGCCTATTACATAGTAAACTTAAATTCAAACGGGCTTAAATGTAAATGAAAGGTGGACTGAATTGCATACTTTCATTATGTTAAAAAGTGGACACACGCAACTGATTTTCCCCATCTTTTATCTGCACCGACTGCTTTCACATGTGAGCTTTTCGGCTAGATAAGGACACTTAATATCATAAATTAGGGACTTGCAAAGTGATGTTTCACTGAATACTGTTTTGTCCCCCTAAGTGTTCCCTTATGTTCTCCTGATTGTTTTGTAAACCGGCGAGTGCACACAGTCGATAACGTGGCGGACCCGTTCGTAATGATTGATGTACATCCTATTCCCCGGCCAGTTTTCTTTAAATGACAGCGCCTTTCACTGGCGTTACTTGTATACAAATGTTTGCGCTTTATTAGTGGTCCTCAAGGAGAACCCAGGGGTGGGTTCAATGGGCTGGAAGGCTTGATAATTAAGTGCTCACTGGTTTTAACCTCCTGCACGCAGGCCGTAGAGTGGGTGTATACCTGCTTCAGACGTGTCTCCGAGGTGACAGGTCAACAATGGTTATTTTTTCTGCCCACTAATAGCACAGAATAACTTGGCTCATTGGGTTTTGTTGCCACTCTTTGCCAAAAGAACACAAAAACGAAGGCAGCACGTGCAGGCCATCATCGCCTTTCCCCAACCCATGGTACGACCTTTCAGCATCTTTCAACAACCACAGTCAATATAATCTAAACAAAAAAGCGTAGTGCCCGAGCTCAGACTTATGTGTGAACAGTAATTCTGAGTTTGGTGCAAAAAATATTACATTTCAAGTCGGTATGTCTTTAAATGGGAAATAACAAATAGCCTACCTATAATGATACTAAGGGGAAATAAAAAAAACTAATAATGCTACTAAAAATACTGATTATTTGAAAGCGGACTCTTATTTAATAACATATACCTACTGTTATGTATGAGGATACAACTGCACGTTTAAGTTTAGGTAGGCTATTTTAGTTTAATGATCAGTCTGTGCATTTAATTTCTATCTGTCCATTGACCTAAATAATAAAAGCTTTATAAATTGTAAACTAATCAAATATTTTATTAGTTATTTATTTGTTATTTACAATGGGGATTTTGCCATACACCAGAATCACGTTAGGAGGGGTCAAGGGGAGTGGTTAGAAAGGCTTATGTTTTAGGTGCGCTGTCTCCGCTGTGGATAGAGAGAATGCCGCGCACTGATTGGTTGGCGCTCTTGGTTGATGGCACGCGACAGTGGATGTAGTTATAAGTGTCCTCGCGTGCCGGTCCTCAGCTGAAGTAACTCTTGAACATCCAGGGAAGAGTACTAGACGTGGGCAACAGTTGTTACTGGGCAACGAGCAAACAACTTTTTGAAAAAACATGGACACAATGTTGGATCCGTTCTCGGGGCTGGACTCCTTCTCCTCCCCTTATTTTGACGACGATGACTTTTTCACAGACCATTCCTCTAGAGACCATTTGGACACGGACGAGTTTCTAGATGACGACGTCAACTTCTTGACCAGTCAAATCCAAGAGTATTACAAAGATAGCCGGATTACGCACGATGGGGAATACTGCGACGCTGGCAACTTTTCGTTCTCGTCTTCATCATCCACGTTCTCTTACGGCTGTGCAGACAGCACCTCGGAGCTGTCCCCTCACGGAGACGATGGGCTGCTGCTAAAGAGGCGGAGACGCATGAGATCCGAAGTAGAGATGCAACAGTTGCGCCAAGCTGCCAATGTCCGAGAGCGCCGCAGGATGCAGTCCATTAATGACGCGTTCGAAGGTCTACGATCTCACATCCCAACTCTGCCATATGAGAAGAGGCTTTCCAAAGTTGATACTTTACGCCTGGCCATAGGCTACATTAACTTCCTTGCAGAGCTTGTGCAGTCCGACATGCCAATTCGGAACCCCCACGCTGATGCTCTGAACCAACCCAAAAAGGTTATAATTTGCCACAGGGGAACAAGTGAGTAGTGTTACTATATTATTATTGTTGTTGTTGTGTTGTTGTTGTTGTTGTTCTTGCTGTTGTCAACGTGTCCTGTCTCAATAACTAACATAAAAACTTTTCTTGTGCCTTAGGATCTCCTTCTCCAAGTGACCCTGATTACGGTCTGCCTCCTCTCGCCGGTCATTCTCTGTCCTGGACAGATGAGAAACAGCTGAAGGATCAAAATATTATTAGGACAGCAAAGGTCTGGACCCCGGAGGATCCAAGGAAGTTGCACTTAAAGTCATCTCTCAATAATATTGAGAATGAGCCTCCATTTGACTTAATACCCTAAGGCACTGTAATAATTTTATTGTATACACATATGTGTATTGAACTGTATGGATGTATCCATGTATTTTTCTCACGTTTCTTTGTATAAGTGTATATATTTATATTTCTTGTAACCCTTTTTTGTTTATTTGAAAAGGTCACCGGCAATCATCATTAATAGTATGGTTATTTAATTGTTTTCAATGATTCAGTAATATATTGTTGTTTCTTAATTTAACGTTAATTGTATGTAAAGATGAAATATAAAGCATATATTTTTATAATGAATGAAAACTTGAAAGGTCCCTATTTATGATATTCTGAATAAAAGCTCTTATACTGTATGACTTTGGTGTTTTGCAAATCAATTCCATGAAACGTGATTATCCATAATACAAAATAACTTACCAGAAAATTACCAGAAAAGCGCCAAATTATAGAATCAGTTCAATTAATCTAACACAAAATAACACAGACGAGTCTGCAATGCTTAACGAACAGACCGCATCTTGACACCTCAACAACGGTTGGTGTTAATGGAAATGTAGTTGTATGGCTGAGCCTGTCATCAAGGAGGCGTGTTAGATAATTAGAATGGATAGATGTGTTGGGCATCAAATAAGATATGCATACAAAGTGGTGAGACAATTTATTACGTGTGTTTACAACACATTCGGACACTTAACATGTAAGCGCAACATTGACATGATGCATGGCAAAAATGTACTGTGATCGCGTAAAGGTGTAAAAACAGACAACCAGGCTTTCTGAATGTAGGACTATTAAGAGGCATGGCTATTCAACAGCCCATGTGCTGCAAGGGGCTGTTGCCCATGCACAGTGCAGGTGCTTCCAGACGATTTTTTCCCGTGGTATCGGGCTGCTGCCCCATATAGCTGGCCGTCTGTCTTGTCTACGTCAGCTATCAGAGTTATTAAGAGGTAGGCAAACAGACGTCCATGCCCACACATCCAACCCAAACCTGTGAAGCGTGCCTAGAGAACATCATCTAACCGGCTGCTCGGAAAAATCAAAGGACGCAAGGTAGTCCCTACAATTTTGCATTAAACTTTACAGCTCGATGCAATTAGCTTGTCTAGCCTGCATATTATTATTGGTAGTCGACGTAGAAATAGTAGCCTAGTAGTGATAGAAGTACTACTAGTAGTATTGTTGTTGTTTTTGATGATATGCCACGGAATCAATTACCAACAGCTTGTGAAAACAAAGTTTGTCATCATTTCGAACTGAGCGTTATTGCTGACATTCAGCATGTATGCTAGACTTATTATGTACAGACATCTCATTAATGGAACCAAAATCTGAGTGCTTGACGTGGGAGGCAACAAAACCATGTAATCTCATTACGGTCATTATAAAGTCTAATGCTAGCAAGTCAGACTTAATCTGAATAAATGACCCCCGAATCCAGCGACTTCGTCTTTGGTCAGTGTAACATTTCAATTTGGTTTGGTAAAGTGCCTGGAAACAATATAGGAAAGCTTACAGCATTGTTTCCTGGCACTTTTTACTATTGTACTCACCCACAAAACTATGCAAAAGCATCCTTTTGCAAGTACCGGTGAAGCGGAAGGGATACGCTTACCCAGTGAAACACCACTGTCTATCTTGTCACTCCATTGCTTGGTCTTGGCAAGTCCTTAAAGAACCATTTACTGCCTGTCACGTTTTATACTGCGCCCAAGACAACTGAAAGTTTAATGCCACTGGCATAACATAAAGAGTTCTCATATATAGGCTAACCAAGAATAATGTGCATTCTTAGGCTAATACGGTGTGGAGTTTCTGGACAACATAAACGTTGCACTAATGCCTCATGGTGCTAATTATGCTTGAATAAACTGGCATTCCGCGCTTTTTCAAAACATTTAGCTCCATTAACAGAGTGTAAATAAACAAGCCGACATAATTTCGACGTTTGGTCGTTCTGTAAAACTGATTTTCGGACAAACTAATCGAGCAGATTCCAGATACCTTTTGCATATTCCTGAAAGTGAAAACCGACCATTCTGTATCTTACTAAATGTAATCCTCATTAAGCCCATGTTAATTATTGGGAACGACGCCTAACAAGATTCTCATAAGATGTAAATCTGATGGATTATCGCGCTCAAAATATAAATGGCAACTGCAAATCCATGAGCCCATCGCGTTTTGATTAATGTGTCCGCACTCTGGCATCGGGGTACCAGCTGCCAGCATTGAGCAAACACCAGTTGAGCCTACGCAAAATAACTCTCCTGGGTAAATCCTCTTTCGCCAAGCCCCTTGGTGCCCATTGGCAATGACATTACGTAAGGCTCCATTCGCTGTTTCTACATATTTGTCATCATCAAAAATAAATTATTCCCACAACGGGATGTGAGTCTGGGTCGACCAACAGGTGTTTGAATTTGGCTTGCAGACGCTGGCTCAGGAGGGAAGGGAGTACTTGGTTGCCAGAATAGAGGCTGCTCAGGCGCCCCTCATTTAACACGGTGTGGATGTCCTGAACAATTGCAATGATATCTTTATTGCAAGGCCTATGTTCTAGGCAGTAGCATATCCATTCCCGCGGAGGTTCTCCACGATGCACCTGGTATTTCAAACTTGGTCTTTTTGTGCGCCCGAGTCCTGGACAGCAGCTGCTTAAAACAAGCAAAGAGAGAGGCCCTTGCTTTAGCGTCTCCAAGATGTGTTGGCATGGTTTTCTTGTCTTTAATGCGCCATTAACCATTGTCGTTGCACAATATGGGAACTGTAAAGCATGATGTATGTTATAATAAAACGCATTTGCCACGATAGACCCAGGCAGAAAGCTCTAATGTGAGCCAGCAAACTGTTAAGGCATTGTGTTGTCCTCTACAGCAAGCAGACAATTAAACTCGTGACCACTGGCGAGCCTTCATCAGCCAATTAAATTTATGTCTGCTAATTTTTCAAGCTGAAAAAAAGAGACTCGATGTGGGCTCCCAAGGACGCTGATTTTGTGCCATCACCTGGCGTTCAGTTCCATTTACACAGAAGAGAACACCCTGAGCCTCCCCTAGAGTTACTCTGCTAACACCATGTCCTCACCAACCTATACGATTGCCTCCACCTCATACCAGCTAATACATTTACGAGAATTTAATTGTTTCGTGGCTCCAATTTTATTTATAAGATTAGGCAGATGTTGCGATTGACAACTAAAAGCTCTGAATCTACTTTTAGGTGAAAGGATACCAGTGAATTCCATGTGCAGCACAAAGCGCTTTGGGTATCTTCAGATAAAACATGTACCACGATAAACAGACTTCAACCTGCTCTATTGTCAGCTATTGTGTCGTTTTGAATAATTAAGGTTAATAAGAAAAGGTTTATACTTTCAATGCCAGCGCCACAGGTGCGGGGTGACATGATGAATGATGTGCCTGATTTTTGCCAAGCTCGAGAGCCCTTCTCTTGTACCTTAAAGCTGATAGAAAATATTGTCATTTCTTTAATTCACAGCATTACTTTCATTCAGGACAAAGCCGGGATGAAAAGCGTATGCTGCAATGAAGCACACTACGTGGTGGCTACTATGCCTTCCAAAAGAAAGAGATTCAATGCCCGGAGCGCGCTTTGGTTTGTGCGCAAGTACTCCATCTAAATAAAATAAAGGGGACCTTTCCAACTTTTAAAAGACCACATTTTACCTTTATTGAAGCTCCTACGGCTGTATCCATTAAGCATATGGTGCTTAGGCACCAGGCTTTTGTATTGAGGACGCTCTCGAGACTGCAACCGGTGTCTATTCCGAATTATTTAACTTCTTAGGGACCCAGACCGATCCTAAATAACAAGTGCACAAAGGCGCACGCGTGTACAAGATTTGCCTTTAAAAGTAACACCTTTCAGAAGAGCATAACAAGTGGCAATGACTGTCGTAGACTGGACGCACTGCCGTGATTCAAAAGACAGACAGTGCCACCTTAAATATTGCTTTTCTTTGGGTCTTATTGTCTAAAGTCTAAACACAGATCTCTTTTGCGCACGGAGATATCCTGGCAACGGTAATGGGCAGTGCGTACAGAGAGCTTTTGCGCCGAGTAGCCATGTGTGCATATACCCGTACGGCAATGAATTTGAAATGAAAAAAAAAAAATGTTCGAAAAAGGTTTTATTCTTGATCTTTCGAATGAAAATACTTGATTTACTCGTTTCACGTTCAAAAATGACATTATTAAATTATTATTATGAATACGAATTGTACTATTATCATAATTATTATTCTTGTTACTATGGTTATTGTTGTTGTTGCTGTCCTTCTTCTTCTTCTTCTTCTTGATATTAGACTAATAACTTGTTAGTCAACTTTGTGGCTCCTATTACAATAATAATTCTGTGCAGGGATACTGGCTTATGGAACAAGTGGAACAAGGTACGCGCACTTGTTTCCAATGTCTCTGTATGGTACCATTTAGGTTAGATAAAGAAGCACATCTAAAAAGTATCTGCAAGGGAAATCAGATGTTTAACACCATGTAAATTACGCAATCGCGCAGCATGCATGTTTGTTTTCTTTCATCCGTAAAATATCTTCGTACAAAATTCAATATATTCCCCACGATAATGGTAATCCATATAGACAAGAAAAAAAAAACAGAAAAAGAAACACTTTACAAATTAGTTATTGTGTATAAACCTACTGTAAAGTCTGCAATAAACAATTCCTACAATATGGAATTCTTCAAAAGTTGAAATGCGCTGAGTGATCTTGCTATGAGGGTGGGTCTGCCTATGAGCAGAATATGACAGAGCCAGCTGGCCCAGTCCAATCATGAAATCCCCCCCTCGGTGGACCATACACATCGGCAGTGACCTTTCTGCAGGGGAATCTGGGAAGTGCCTTTGACTGAATTAGCCATAAAGACGGCTCGCTATTATCTTTGTTCTCTGGAGAATGGGCTGAATATCGCGCTTAATATGAGCGGTATTGTGTCCAGCTTTTGCGTGCCCTATATGAAATATGACTATCCATTGATGCATGCTCGCTTAGGCTTGGGAGGCAGAAACCCCATTGGGCTGCATAGCCTATTCGCTTAAAAGCGCCTTCTACTCGATTGTAATACCGGCACAGAAGGCGTTAGTCCTTCTAAGTTTACGGCTAAAGGAATGCACCTAGCTTAGGCGGACACAAACTTTGACAATCCGTAGAAAGGATTTTAAACCTCATATTCGCTTAACATTCAATATTTTACTCCCCCTATCCTAAGGATAAAAATGACCCGCCTTCACTAAACCCTTAACATAAAAAAACCTTAATTTCATTTTAAACCACAGATTTTGCACGAAGAAAATATTTGTCCAAACTTTTTGATATCTGGGGTCACTCTTGATTCGTCAACGATGTGACATTTTTAACTCTCAAGAAAATTCGACAATTCTGATCATGCTTCAGAATGCTCCATTTTGTTGAATTAAAACAGATCCCTACGTTTTTTCCGAGCACCGAACTGAGAGTGATTGGTGGGGATGTGCTATGGTGTGTTGTGGGCCAGCTAAAATTGGTTACACAACTCTTATTTTACACCAAACAAAAGCCATTTTTTCCCTCTGTTGATAAACGCACTTCTCATTTAAAATAAGACAGAAAGTGCATTGCGCATGAATTATAAGGCTCTCTCGGTGGTTGATGATTGATCTATTTTTATTCAATCTACTTTTTTACCTCGTGCAAAGGAACAAAAAGTTAAACAAAAATGTGATAAATTAGAAATATGCTAATTTCATTCAGTTGAGTTGTAAGTGTGTCTCGCTGGAAGTGAATGAGGCCTTGCAGTCAGTCTGTGCGCACTCGGGGAGCCGGGACCCTGGGGTGCGGATCAAAGCTCCCCATTCTCTTTTATCCCCGGTATTCTCCCCCAAACCATTTCGATACAATATGTTTCCGTGATGGACGTCATGTGCTAAGGACATAGAACTCGTTGCAACCTAGCAAAATGTGTCTAGCGCCCTTTGTTCCGTTCGCCGGAGTTTCAGAGGCCTTTTTTCGAGGTTGCCAGGTTCCTAAAGTGTAAAAGCATGCATCATTTTTCACCAGGTCCTGTTTTAATATTCACAAAAGGGAATCTATGAAACAGACCGTTCACTTGTTTGCTGGCATGAACTTCACTGCTGTCCAACTGATCTCTTTTCCTATTATAATCATTTCACAGCAGGGATGTATTTGCAAGACAAATGCAGTCAAAAGTTGAGCCCCACAAACTGGGCCTTTTCAATTAAATGGGATAAATTCAATGCAGGGGATTAATACATGCATACAGAATGACAGAAATAGGCCTACCAAGCCATTTTCATACTTTCCAAACAAAATTGCGAACTTGTCCATTTACTGTTAGTAGGCTTTAAAATGCCTATGGATTTTCTCTAGAACACAAATTATTTATTTTGTTAAACAACTTGAATCACTAGTCCCACAGAATGTATTCAGTGTTGTGTGTGTACCCTTGACAACATAACTACTCACTAATGCACTCAGTGAGCGTGAGCTCATTGGTGCACCCTTTTGCACAATAACAGTCGGGGCAAGTGCAAAAGCTTTGGTGGAGCAGCTCTATCCAGTCTTGACCAATGTTTCAGTCCCTGTGATTGGCTGAAATGGCCTGGAGCCAGCGCTGGGAAACTTTCCAGACTTGACTCCCATTAACCCTCTATGGTGAAACTCTGCTGGAATCCAACACACCAGCCACCGCCATTTATCCACCAACTAATGAAACCAATTAATTTCTGGGAGCCAAACAAAAAAATCACGCTTTGTGGTTTTACAACCTGAGCTTCAAACTCCCCCCTTTCCCCTTTCTAAAAGGAAGTAAGTGGAGAAAGACAGCCTCCTCCTGTGCGTGTTTAAGGTAATAATATATATGTGACACCTGATGGCCCTTTCTATAGCAACAGCTTGCCAGGCACATGGCCTGTGGTGGCGGAGCCCAGATCCACTGCTGAATTTAAAAGAGGCCTCAGATGGATCCAAACTGCAGTCAGCAGTTAACAGGACACACAGAGACATAATCACATAATCTCAATAAAACAGGCCATGCTATTTGAAAGGCAGGTTATGACACGTAATAACCATCTGTTATAAATGACAGCCAACAAAAGGGGAAATTGTTAATTGATTCTAGGCTTGTCGGTGCGGGTCATAGGGTCTGATGTGAATAGCGCTTACTCGGGGAGAGCTGATGAGCTAATGAGCTGCAAGTGGCAGACTAGAAAATGAAACCCGACTCTGACTCATGGCAGAGGAGAGGAGATCAGAGACTGCAATGGCACACATCTGAGCAGGTTTGACAGAAGTAATAATCATAAGATATACAATTATTCATTAACACAGAGTAGAATGAAACACAGAGACTATAGTCCGATAATGTGAACCACAAGGCAGCTGGAGATGACACTCTGGAGATGACAAAGCATTTCTATTTTGTGCTTTCTCACTTTCTTCCTCCTTTCTCGGTTACATTCAGGCTGAAATAGCACAGACATCCACACTGCTTATTGTATGGACGTGCCCATTGAGACCATTTGCAATGGCCTGCATTCCAGAGAGAAAGCTAAAGGACATTCCAGGAGTACCCAACACCAGCGCGCTCAGAATGGCATACTGTTAGTCATGTCTCTTCCACTCAAGCTGCATTCAGGCCTTCACGCTGCACTCCATTGAACTCATTGAGAATAGGGTCTACTGGAGTCAGTTGCCGCCATACTTTTTGTTGTCACTTTACTCAATGAAGCGTATATTAAGAAGGGGTTTTGTACATTGGAGACTGCTTCTTTTTCCCCATTCAGAAAGTTCCTTTACAGAGGAAAAAGCTATTCTTTTGGTAAATTATATTTATCTGCATAGAGTAGCATTGGTTTGGCAGACAGTTGACATGCAATTTAATTTCTCTATTTCACTTAATGTGTAATATTGTTTTTTTGATAGGAGCATTACCAATATCTGAGCATACATACAAAGTCACACAATCACACACCAAAATTGCAAACATTTTGTGTGTGATATGTTGCATCTGTTTAATAGGTCAACTCTCAGTGAAAGCAGGGATTTGCCTGTTTGGAGGGGGTGGCAGGGGAAGAGGAAGATCACCACCAAAGTCTTCTTCCTCCTCATCCTCTTTCTGGGACTGGAATTCTGAAAATGAAATCATACCAATGAATATGACCAATGAATTCATTATGACCAATGAATATTTGCCATAAACACATTTGATATAAAGTTGAATGATTTTGTCAAAACGATCCAGAAAGTTAGGACCGAAACCATTTCTCATGGCCTCACACCCACTCAACTCTGCAGCATGCATCTTTACATTACGTGTCTGCTTGTCTCTTGGCTCTGTGTGTTGTAATTCAGAGGTGGTTTCAACCATCCCAAGTCATTTTTTCGCACCAATCAAATGAATGTGGGTACTGCCCATAGGAGGGGCAACATGACATTTCCCTGGCCAATTCTAAACAGGTCACAGACCCTCCATACAGCCCAAGATGGTGGGAGGGGCCGCTTAACCAAACCGTGTAACCGAATCAAACCAGTGGTTGCCCCCTTTCAGCTTCAGAGGAATGGCCACAACAATGCCCTTCACAACACAGCCCACAACACATGCTCTTTTAGGACTGACTAGCAGGCCTTTTATCACCTAGAGAGCTTTGTGGCTGTCAGGGGACGATGAAAAAAAAAGCTCATTATGACCTCTGAAAACTTTGTTTTCTTGTTTTCATGCAGCTTTTTTTGTTAATGAAAAAAAAGCATACTACAATACTTAAGGAATGAAACTAAGTATTGCCCACGGCTGAACAAAACGAGAAGTTCTAGAAGAGTAAAAGAGTGAGAGAGAAAAATCAACAGGGAAAGTGAGAGAAAGAGCCAGGGAGAGAAAGAGGATCTGAAGTGCCCTAGGGGTGACCTAGGGCTTTCAGGTTGCTTGAACACATCAGAATTGCCTTTGAGGAGGTTGATTAATTGGGCCTGATAAGTTACCATGAATGAAGATTGTTATAGACTTTAATGTGGGGGGACTGGGTCTATCAATGGCTCATTCACATTGCTCTGTCGCGTAGCATATGGGCCAGACGTATTCATGCACAGAAACAAACCCAAATTTGACTATGCTTGTGTCTCATATCAGGGAACCTCTTCACTCTATTAATTGCTGTTTATAAACAAGATAGTAAAAATATTCACAAAGTTTAAAATAGCAGTTACATGTCAAATAGCACTTCAAAGGCATAGTTGTATTTTTTTTCTTCAACAAAGAGAAATATGCATAGACAAGAATTTTCAAAAGAGAACTTCAAATTCTTACTCTTCAAGTTTTTACTTTAGATAATGACCATGAGCACTGACCCACATCCTTCAGCCTATGAGTTTACGTCCCTAAAGACCCTCTGACAGCCGGACTTCAGCGAGTCAACCTGAGCAAATCGAGCATGAGGTTGAACGTGCTCGACAGCGGCCAAAATGGCCGGGCCACCTCAGGTTGGGTGACCCGTTGAACAAACATAATCTGCAGTGTGACCACAGTGTTTGCTGACTCTTTCCAAGTGTCACGACTCACAGCCGGCTGGTGCCTTATCTCCTGCGTCTCAATTATGGGGTGTCAATGGTGATCTATGGGCCGAATTCCCAGGCTTCAGTGGTGGGGGCTGGCTAGCTACAGCAGAGGTCACTGCCCAGGCCCTCCTGGCTGAAGACCAGTGGCTTTTCAACCCTTTCACCCTCCCGCACGCTGCCTGTCAGCCATGTTGACTGGCTCTAATCTATTGGGGCCCTCTGAACACCTCTCACAGAACTATCGGCCTCCAAACTGAGCTCCTCAATCAAACCTGTCTGTACACACAACTGTTCAGCCACCGCTGGTTGATAAATCGTCTTTCAGAATTAACCCCGTTACTACGGGTAGACTTATGGTCAAACAAACCAGTTAATTGGAACATCACCCAACAAGACATGGGAAATCTTCAATTCTGATGAAGAAAGTGTTCAATGCAAAGAACAAAGAGAACATAGGCTTGAGATTTTAAAAATATTATTTTTAACACCTTTGCGACATTGAACTTTTCATCTCGCATACCCCCTAGTGGAAGCTCGCGTACCACCAGTGGTACACGTAGCACATTTTGGGAATCCCTGGTCTAGGGTGTAACATTTGTTATTGCAAAGCAGTGGGCAGCACAAGGTTTACCAACCACAAAAAAGTTGCACACAGGAAATGTAAGGAATCTAAGGAGTTTCTTTTGCTAACTCTACTGCTAACCATAACAATGGCTGGCAATGAAAACATAAATGTATCTCACAGTTGTAGCTGTGACAATACATGCATGTCCCTAAAATTTCTCTCGAGTCATCAAGCGGTAAGGGCCCTTCAGCAGAAATGAACTTCCAGTGGCAAACAGACCAAATCCTCAAGATAACAACAGGGGTTGACATTGCCAGAGAGCGAATGACACACATCTATTGTTTTTCATTATTGGATTGCCTCAAACCTTTGCTTGGGACGGCAGTGTAATCTAGCAGATTAATTTGTTGGCTTCTGTACATCGGATAGCTCTGTCTGAGAGCTTCCATATTGATGAAGAGAGATAAGTCGCTCCGTTATCTACCGCAGTCATGTCAGCTAAGCTCATTAGCCAAAAGCCTAATTATCAAAAAGTCAATAGTGCACAAATAGAGATTAAAAAGAGCTTAGCCAGGACGACTCTCTCTCTCTCTCTCTCTCTCTCTCCCTGACTTTCTTATCCCCTCTTTCTTATCCTCTCTCTCTATCACTTACTCTCTCTCTCACCCAAGTTGTATTCTAATATGTACTATATGTTAAAAACATTCCCAAATGTGTCGTATCTAAGAACCAAATGTATCTGGGCAATTCCATGGAAAATTATGTTTTTTGTAACATCCATAACACCAATAAAATGTGATGGTATGGTATGATGTGAATGATTACATGATATTTGAGCATTTGCTATTTTTGGCTGAAGAATGTATATGAGAAAAAATGCAAAAAGATTAATGTTATCATTCACATCATACAATGTTGGAAATATGGAATACAACATGGAATTGCCCATCTACTGATATGTAAAGTTGCCTTTTTTAATTTCTAATATGTAAATGAATGTGCATGTTCCTCAACAGTGACCACAATGCTTACAATTATATTTATAGTTGTACATTTTTTATTCTGCTTTATGTACAATAATATAAACCTGAGTAAAAAGCAACACACTGTATAATCAACACAAAGTGAACATTGGTTCACTACCAAGACAAAGCATCATGTTTTTAATAGATGGGGTGGGTGCTGGTTATGGTCCTACCATGGTCAATGCAGGAGAGTGTGTCTCGGTCACTCACGCAACTGCTCACCACGGTCCCCGACGTATGGTCGGTCCTCTGTGTCCCAGCACCTATGTGGGGCTGAAACAGGAGACAACAAACTATCTATGCAATTCAGGTCCCTGTGTGAATATCAGTGGAAGGTTTTTAATACCCACCAGAGGAGTCCCTGCAGTAAAGCCATGCTGTTTGCCAGGTTGGTCAGCAGAGTTCTTCCCTGGCACGTCCAGCTAGAGGAAAGAAAACAATGACAACAACAACAAAAATGGGCTGCTCTTAATAAAAACACATTTATGCATCAACATGTCTTCAAGCATTAATAATGTCAGTGAGGAACATTTATTGAAGGTTTCATTTTCACAAGCTGTCTTGGCCCCAGTAACACATGCCTCCTGGCTTCAAGGGTGCTGTGTATTAAAGACTTTGCACAGCAGAGATGGTATTAGTTACACCGGATCTTGACACCAATGTGCCTTCTGAAAACACATTTTCAGCTTGTTTTCTTCTGAATACCACTGGCTGTACGTGCCCATTTACACAACACAAAACCAAACAAGACGCGGCAACACTTATGCATATTCATCGGGCCTCACTAGATGAGGCCAGAGATGAGAGGCCTAATTGGGAGTGCACCTGTTAAAATCGGATTTGTGTTGCCCCCCCCCTCTCTCTTACACACACACACACATCTCTCTCTCTCTCCCCCTCTCCCTCTCCCTCTCACACACACACACACACACACACACACACACACACACACATACACTCTCTTTGTCTCTCTCTCTCTCCCTTACACACACACACACACACACACACAGACAGACAGACAGACAGACACACACACACACACAGACACATTTTGCTCTCGCTCTCTTTCTCTCTGCCTTACACACACACACACACTCTCCCCATTAAAAAACAACATTTTTAATGAGTTCCATGTAAGTAACAACATGTCACTAGTCTCAACATACCGTATAGCTAACAGAGGCGTAGTGTAGGGCAGCTGCTTGCCTCTGCAAGTTATTCCGCAAGAACATCTCATCCTTGATGGCGTGAAAACTGGACAACATGACATTGCACACATTGCACACATTGTACTGTCTATTGTGTATATATCTAACATGATCTCAATCTGGGTGTAATCACAGTTGAGACACCATAACAAATCAAAACCCAATTATCTGTAGAAGAATAACAATACTTTTTCCTTAGAATTTCAAATCTCTTCTCCCATGCTCGAGTGGTAATACGTAGTTCTTTCTTGTACCTGTGGAGAAAGAGAAAAAAGAGCATAGTTAGCATTAAAAAACTGGCCATTAAAACACCTTCTTTTTTCCTGGTGAAATACATCATATGAGCAGCTCAGACATTTGTTCGTAATGCAAGAAACATGTCCTGTGGTAGCTGCTTCAACAGATACATCATCATCACAACCAGGGTGCGATTTGTGTAAAAATCAGAGGGGGGGATGATTTTGAATAAGTTTGTAACCATCATATCATACTGTCAGTTAATTGCCTACAGTGCAGTGAAGAGTTTGGAGAGTAAAGTTATAGGGCAACTTGAAGTTTTATGAAAATAATTTACGAACCAGAACATAAAGACCATGAAGCTTCTATTTCTTGCAGCTGTTAAAACACCCGCTAGATAGTTTAAATACCCACCAACATTCGTTTTTGCAGTACAGATTATTTCTAAAAGTTATTTGTCTACTACTGGCTGATTTATCAAACGAGTGCTTTCTCGTTCGTCCTCCGCAAACTACAGGTGTTTCGGTAGAGAGCCATTGAATAAGCGATGCCAAGCAATTTCTGTAACACTTTTTGTGACATTCAGCAAATATCTCCTCATTTAATGTAAGTTGCTTCGGACAATAGGCCTACGTTCTACTCTACGTGCAGTTGTCCTCCATCTCAGTTGCATCAGTTTTCTCATTTTGAAGGTTCTAAAACATTATTATGCTTCACTGAATCCTTCTCGTTTTCTTTCATTTGTCCAGCTAACTTTTCCATTGAACCTAGCCATTTATGATGGATTACACACTCGACATTCTGAAATGTCCTGCACGATCAAGGCCAAATTAAGTTATCACGCAGGCACTGTCAGCAGCATCAGTGCTGACGGTGACGGTGCGTTTCTGATGTCAGATTATTATGTAGGCTAGCCTACTAGACTGTTCTCACGTTGCAGCGCTTTACTTATATGAAGTAGAATTAATCAATATGAGGGGCAGAGGGGGATAAATGTTGTCCCCCCCGACGATAAAAATAATTTAGCAGAGGTAGGGATAGGAAAACCAGAGGGGGGGAAATCCTCACCATCCCCCCCTACAAATCGCACCCTGATCACAACACATTGCGTACTCTATGTGACATTGTACCGTTGGATTTCTGCCTTTTGCTCTGCAATGATCTCTTCCAGTTTCCCCAGCTTGCAGCTGAGCTCCTTGTCTTCCTTGGCGTCCTTCACCTTACTGGCCAGTGCTGCGGCAGCGGCAGCGGCAGCGGCAGCGGCAGCGGCTCTCTCTGCGGCCCTCTGGGAGTTCTGAGCCTCCTGCTGCTTGTCCATCTCCCTCTTCTCCTGCCGATGCTGCTCGATCATATTCTTTGCTGCGAGGGCCTGCACCCAAAAAGAAAGAACTGTGAAGAATTTGATACAGAAATTGAAACACAATAAAGAATTTGTTTGTTTTCAAATTGAGGAGTGACTCTGTGTCTTTGTATGTACTTGTACAATGTTGACTGACCACTGCTCTGATAAGTAGCCTGATGTTACTCTCTTGCTATATGCCCTTCTTTTTTCAATGTAGTAAGTTGAGCAAAGACAACTGCTTTCAATATTCAAAAGTCTTCTTGGGCTTTGATGTGTATTTTGGGGCTATATTGCATGTTCATTAAAGAAGTCACTTTAGACAAAAGAGTGTTTTGTGGCCAGAGCCAAATGTCCACTCATGTGGCCTGTCCATTCATGGCCTGCATGACCCATCTTTGTGGTCAGTCGTGTCGTCTGATTTAGTGCGCATGTTCACACAAGTGTGAAGGCCAGGGCAACACGGGTCAAACTGGACCTGTTTTTCCTTATATTAAAAAGCAGAGGAACGAAAAGAAAAGAAAAAGAGGGGGGTGGTTCTCACATCCAGTTAAAGAGTCTTTGAGGGTATTCTCTTAGATGGCATGAGTGCTCAATGTGTTTTGTTTGTCCGGCATAGGCCAGTGCAAAAAAGGTGGTCAGTCTTGGGTTTTTTGTTTTCTCTCAGCCTTGCTTCGCCATTCAAAAGGCTTTTGTGTGAATAAAATAAAGGGGGTGTAGGCGTAGGTGTTTCCCTGTGACAATAAGACATGCAGCAGTATATGTTTACATAAAGGCTGCTGTGTTGACTGCAGCCTCCAATGTGGCTACATCTCAATCAGACTAATATGGTCATAGAAACAAGCTACGCTCAACTGAACACAACAATAGATCCAAACATAAGTGGTTGTAGCAGCTATGTTTAGCATGACTCTAAACATTGACAACAGGGAAGTCAACACAATAAGAATGTTATGTGTCAATTAAGTTTAATTTTGCTTTATGGAGCTTGAAATAACAATTCCAGATGGAGAACTCACTTTTATGACAATAAGGCAGGTCTAAATAAAATTTTAATGTAAATCATTAAATATTTCCCCGCCATTAAATATTTCCCTACATCCAATTTGGTTTCTGAGAGATACAATACAACCACTTGTACTGTACTGCTGGACAAAACTAACAACTCAACAAATCAGTAACTGACTGAAAAGGCCAAACTGATCCTTCTCTACACCTCTACACACAAACTGCACATCCACAGATCTGTGGCTAGCGAGCACTCCCCTGGGCAGTGTGCTGAGCACACACAGCACATATCTGGCCTGGGAGCCGCCAGGCACGTGCCCACTAGAGCTGCACGGGCGACGGGGCGACGGGGCGAGGGGGCCAGTAGGCACGGTGGCTCGAGACAGATAAGAGCTCTGCACACACACACTCCCTCATAATGGGCAGGCCGCAGCACGGAGCTGGCTGTCCGGCCTGAAGTGGACTTTAAACTGGGCCCATTGTGCGGAGCCTTTCAAGGCCCCTCTCTCAGCCCACCCACTCCAGGCGGCCACCGTGTTGTGTCAGCTGCAGGCCACATTCTCGGGGGGCCTGCATGCCTGCCGCTGCGCCGTCCGCCCCAGTGACCGTCTCTATGTGGTCACCGTGTTGACAGAGCCATTGTCTGGCCCTCTGCTAGCCACCCACCCTAACCCCCCCCCACACACATTGAGACAATCACACACACACACACACACACACACACACACACACACACACACACACACACACACACACACACACACACTCCTGCATCCTCCCTCTTCAGCCCTTCCCACACTTTTCCTTGACAAGGCATGAATGGGCCGAAGAATGAGGTGGGGAACAGTGGTGACTGCACTCAGGATGAGGTGTGCTGCTAAATGGGCCAACGTAATGAATTTGGTCTAATTAGAGGCAGAGAGAGACTCCCATTAGCATGGGAAACAAAACGGCTAGTATTACATTTTCATGTCATTAGCTCAGGAAGAGTGTGTCCTGCAGACTGGACCCTGTAGCTCCAGAGAACTCACATTAGCCTTCATGGACCCAAGGTTTACCCCTGCTCCAATTTGAAAAGTACTTCAGGTCAATTAAAAATGAATAACTGTTCTATGAAAACTGTATCCAAAATAAAATGAACATGAATAGCAATGAATAGCAATGAATGATTTTCCTTTACAAGGCATATTTTTATGGTACCAGTCTTTCCAATAATTTGAATATATTATTAATGGTATTTATAATGTATGGTGAACTTAACCTCCTGTACCTCCATTTGTTTGTCTGTGTGTGTGTGTGTATATATATACAACTTTTGCTGAGTGAAAGAGCATTGTAATCATATAGTGTTTCTCTCTCTTCTTTCTCTTTCATTCTGATCTTTCTGAAATCTCCGAAATCATTAACCAGCGCTACTCTTTCACCATCAAACTCAATGGAATGTGGCTAGCAGGCACAATAATGTCCAAAATTAGTTTTGGATAGAAATAAATGGAGAAGAAAAGGGAGCCTCAGGAGGGAGGAAGTGTAAGTGGCCCAGTGTTGACAGACTGGAGAAATAAGTTGCATTTTAACTCTACCGGCTAAAATCAATAGATCACAGACACCTGTGGCCAGAGCGGCTCATAGCCCTATCTTTGTTTTCCTGGCACTGGGTGTCTGCGCTTGGCCTATTGACTAACCTTCAGCTCAGAGGCCAGGGCCTTCAAACATCCTGAGAGAAGATAGCCAGACTCCTCAACACACCTCATTACAGCCAGCTACTGACTGGACATTCAGATTCTAGTCTCGCTGACCCAGACAGACGTTGCTACATATGTCTAAGGATGACCGCGGGGGAGTCTGGTCCAAGTGTGAGTAAGAGTAACTAGTGATTCAGAGGGACTCTGAGCTAAGGGGATGTCTTGCAAATGTGCAGTTGAAAGTAGTGAACAGAAAAAAAGGAACTGGCAAAGGTGAGTGGTGATTCTGTCAAATTGTGGGCAGGTAATAAAAACAGCCAGCCTTGTAGGCTCCGACTACTGTCCAATTTCACGGAAGTGTCTCTAGATGTGTCTGGCCTAGTGAGACAGCACAGCTTCAAACACTTACCTCTTCATTACGCCTGGTCTCAATAGTGTTGATCTCTTTCTCCATAGCCTTCTTTAGTTGGTCTAACTGTAAGGACATTACAAATTCAGATTAACAGTCACTCCATTACATGTTTCACTCAAAAATAATTGAATACAGAAGTTAGACTCTCAATGTGTCTTGAGTCTGTTTCTATTACATACAAGGTCAAGTAAATGTGCTGGTGAAGTTCATCTGTAAATAACAGGACAATGAATGGACCCTCATGGACATGGACAGCGCCAGGCTGCTTAATGGACACTGTGGATGTGTTCCACAGTCCATCAGACCCTCTGGGTCTCAGTCTAGAGATGACAGGGATGTGTGGGTGGACACAGAGATGCACCGCACTGGCCTAAAGAAGGACAGCAGGAGTAGCTCCATGTGTGTGTTATAACACCTGCCTACGTCAGTCACTTCACACACACTCCTCACTCACATCCTTTCCAGCCTTTTATTACTACTGATGATTTTGGAACCAGTATTAATCCCACACACTGACACTCATGGTATATCTATAATTAACTCTAAGTTACTCTAAGTTCCTTAAGACATATTGGAGGTACTTTGACGATTTATTTTTCATTTGGAGTGGCAGTACTGATGATTTAAACAAGTTCCATGAATATCTCAACTCGAAAATGGATTCGATCAAATTCACACTAGAATTTAGTTTCAAACGCATTTCCTTTTTGGATGTTCTTAAAAAAGTGGGTACAGTCTTGCATACCGAGCTATTTAAGAAAGAGACAGACAGGAACACTTTTTTACATTTCAGCAGTTATCATTCACCTGCTTTAAAGAGAAGCCTCCCTTATAGCCAGTTGACTAAAGTGAAGCGGATATGCGACTCTGACGATAGGTTTGAGTCCCATGCCAAAGTCCTGTGCGATGGATCCAGAGATAGGGGGTATGGTGATAATTTACTTAACCAACATTTGGGAAAGGTGCGCCAGATTCATCGATCTGAGCTGCTTACATCTAAGTCCACATTTCTGATCAGGGGTTAGCCATGGTTTCCACATATAGTCACCATCAGTAAAACGCATAGTCAATAAACACTGGCACATATTGAAGACAGATCCACACATCTCCAACGCTTTTACTTGCCCACCCAGACACTTCTATAAGAGGACATCCAACTTACGGGATTTTTTAGTTAAATCTGATTTGCCCGCCACTAGGCCCACACATTTTTTGTCACAGATCCTCAGTGGCAATTTCCCATGTCATAACTGCGTACACTGTTATGCTATGATTAAGGGGAACACATTTTCGCACCCCAACACAGGAAAAAAGATTGCAATGAGAGGTAGAATTACATACAACACCAAGTATGTGGTTTACCTTCTTAAGTGTCCTTGCAACTTGTATTATGTGGGGAAACAAAACAGTTGCTAAAAACTAGAATATGTGAACATAAATGTTCCATACAGTGGCTAGACATTTTAACCTGGTTAACCATAGTACCAATGAGTTAAATTACATGGGGATTGAGGTTGTGGAAATGCCTCGCAGAGGTGGGGATAGAGAGAATCGACTACTTCAGAGGGAGGCTTATTGGATACACTCCCTGGACACTCTCATCCCCAAAGGGATGAATGAGGGAATTATATTGTCTTGTTTTTTGTAATATGTTTTTTGTAATATGTGGTATATGGTAATGTTTGGAATGTGCAGGACTTTAGCATAGGTTGTTCATATTTTTCACGTATTTATGCTGTTGTTGTTTGTTGTCTTATCTGTTGTCTTTTGTTTTTTGTTGCAAACTGCAGTTTAATTATTCTATGTTTTTGTACATTGAAACGGGGTCTCCCCCTGTTGGAAAGCGCTGGGTACCTGTGGGGGTTAAAGGTGATTATCTAGTTTATTTAATCACACCTACTTGGGGTCAAGGGTGAAATTGCCATTTTTCACACTGAAGAAGGGTGTCAGCCCAAAACGTTTGTGAGGCAATTAAAAAATAAACGAAACTGTTGAGGGCTTGCTTTATTTATTTTCAATATCTATAATTAAACAATAGACTAGTATCAAGCAACAGATACTTTAGACACTTCATGAACAGCATGCCATAGCTTGCTGCTTGGGTCTGATATGGTAAATATGGCGATGGTGATGTGATGTGAGTTAGCATGGTGTCGGGAGAGCAGCGGTCATGGTCCTCTCACAGTAGCCAAGCTTATGCCCAGCTGAGCTTCACAAGGCCCACTGGCCTTACCTCCCTTCCTCTCACTGGAAGTCCCTCCAGGCTATGGAAGCCCATTTTACGCCCTACTGATCAATGTCACTAAATAATATGGAAACAGTTTTTTCCCCCTTCATTTTCCCCCCACCCTTTTTTACATTTTTATACTCGGCCCTGACGATAGAACTCATTGAGTTTGTCAATCACAGGGACAAAAGGGTACCACTTAACAAAAGCATATGAGGTGAAAAGAGTAGGCCGCTTTTTTAACTGCTACACTAAATATGGATAATCCTTTTCACCGGTGATTGAAATGACATTGAGAGGGTCTTTATTAGCTGTTTTCAGGCCCCGGGCCTATACAAGGTGTTGGGCCACCATCTGCTTAGGGACCATTAACCACCCTCCTCATGGTGCTCCCAGACAGAGAGGAGCACACTGGAGTACCAGAAGAAGAGCCCTTTTGATCTCTTACCTACACAGCTGTTTTGTCTGAGCTAGCCTTTTCACAATTACTCCCCATAATGCCTTTAAAATGTACAATCAGCCACAATCAGATAGATAGATAGATAGATAGATACTTTATTGATCCCCAAGGGGAAATTCAAGAATGGAAGAATTCAAGAATAGAATAGAACATTGTCAGAGAATAAATACTTTTTTTTTTTTTTATCACTGACATTTGTTCCACGGATGCCATAATATATGGCGAGAAAAACTTGACAGTGGCCAGCTTTTGGCGCAACGTTAACTCATCAGTGTGTGGTTCGTTTAACTCTTTAACTACCAATAAATAGACCTGGGTGAGAGAATGGCTGAAGCCCCACACCAGCGACAAGTGACGTTAATCAGACATGTGTGAAAGTGAAAGGGGACTTTTTTTCCAGCAAAAGAGCGTAATTTAATATGTGCACTTCATTAAGGAGGGGAGTGGAGGCAGTAGAAGAGGACCCTTGCTGCTAGCCTCCAAGCACCCCTGCAAGGCCGAGAGAGGACTTTTAACCTTGTGGGTTCTGTATGGTCAGACTGAATGATGGAGTGCTTAGAGGCAGTGACAGTCTCTTTCACTCTGTCCACAGTGCTGTTCTCATTTTCCTTTTTGCTTCTTTTTCCCCCCCTTTGTAAATTCAGTTTATTAGACGTTGAGAACGTCACACACATTGTTCCACAGAGAGTTCATCTGACAATTCAACACAAGTACTTTTTGGGGGTTAACCAGTTTTTAAGCCAATTCAGCAGCTTATTAGTTTCATGCTTGTCACATCCCACATTTAAAAGCAGCTGATGGACACAGAAATCTGGAGAAGCCATGTTAATTTAAAATCTCAAGCCGGGAGCCGCAAACACACGACACACCAAACTCAACGTCTTCTGTTTGACTTCTGGCACGAGTCCATTCCTAGCACCACGCTGTGTTGTCTCTAACCACCCCCCCCCCCCCCCCCCCCAACACACACACACCTAAATTCATACATTCTGTTTACACGCTATTAAAGACAGCAAATAAAACGCCAATGAAGGAACACCCCTCTGGGCCCATTTACCAAATGCTCCCCGACACCTCCAAGCATATCAGTCATTAACTTATACAGTAGAGCAGTGGCTGTTAATGCCCTGACAACCCACCATAAAGCTATTAAGCACCTCAGCCTGCACCTACCAGTTGCTCTTTCCCACTGCACAGACCCTGCAGTGCACTCTGCTGGCATGCTCTCACTCACTGCTCAACCTGGCACATGCTTCCATGTTTAGATGTGTAAACACCACTCTTACGGGAAGGCCTGTGTGTGTGTGTGTGTGTGTGTGGTGGTGGTGGTGGTGGTGGGGGGTATTTAAAAGGTAACATATAACACCATTCTTATTGCTCTGGGGCAATCAGGGGAATAAAAATGAGAAGAAATAATATGGCTGCACATGGCTCTCCACTGACAGCACACCAACCCAGGCATCACCATTTCACATTTAAGCACTCTCATTTCAAGAGCCAGTTTATGATTTGAGAAAGTTTTGCAGTATGCTAACCAAACAGATATTAAGGCATATAATCTGGAGTGACCGTGAGGACATAGACTGGTCAGTCTTGGGTTCATCATGAGCACAAGCCACTACAGTCACAGGACTCTCTCACGGGCAGTCTGTCCACTGGGTTTCATATAGCCTGTGTACTGAAAATTGCACAGAGAAGTGTTTAAGTGGGCTCAGCTATAACCTTACCTTTTTCTTCCCAGCCTCCCTCTCCATTTCCAGCTGTACTTTCAACTGACTGTTTTCCAGGGTCACCTACAATAACATGCAGATGTGTGTCAGCACATTATCATTGACATAAAATCAGATTGGCTTCATTGGCGGGGTTCATGACACATAAACAGGGCTATCAGAGTGGATGGTGTGGATATGTGGTGCTGTAGGGAGAGATTGCGTCACGCCTTGCCTTTTGAAGATTCTTCCTTTCTTCCTCTGCTTTTATGGTCAGCTGCTTTAAATTGTTGGCTGTGACAAAGTCAGAAAGGGTCAGGAAGACACAAGTGCCACTCAGGGTAGAAAGAGCACCAGTGGAGGAGGAGAGGACCCTGGCGAGCATCTCGACGTGACATCCAAGCGCTTTAACGTGACCCTTCTGAGGCCTCGTGGCGGGCTAGGGACTGGAGTGGCCGGAGGTCCTGACTGGGCACTGACCTGGCTCTCCAGCCTCCAGCACAATCACATTGCCCACCCACCACTCCCTGAGCCCAAACCCACGAACCACTGACCACTAAGTTCAAGGGCCAAGTGTGTGCTTGCACCTCACTTATTTAAAAAATAAAAGACACAAGAGCCCGAAAGCCTTTGTCACAGCCAATATAAAACCTTTTAGCAGGTGGCTTTTTGAGGGTTTACAATGCAAGTCATATCAAAGAGTGGGATGTTCTATTCAGACAGACAATGCGCAGTCCTGGTGTACTATACTTAATTTCCAATCAGCACAGAATACAACATGGCCTCATTTGTCTGTCTCGGATAAAGCCCAGACCCCTAGCTGGGCTAGTTAATCATAAATTAATCTCAGAATTACATACATTAAGAGGACTCGAATAGAGCTAGATCAGAATCATGATATCTCATGGAACAAATCCCAGTTTCGTGGTTACCTAAGTTACATAAGCTGTGAATGAACATCAAACATTCAGAGGAGATAAAGCCGTGACCCTTTAAAATACACCTGTCTAGTGTTTGCTTAGTTCTTGAGGACTCCCACACGCTAGAGTAGCCCAACAAGTGTTGCCAAACAGTGCTGCGGCCTCACTCTGAACTGCCCCATGGAGCCAAAGAGAGGATTATATTTCAGCAAAATCTTTCCTGTGATCAGAATATTATGTCTAATCATTGTAATACAAAAAGACAGTGATAAAGTTCAAAGTCAAAAACTGCTTTATAACATAAATGTAAGTTGAGAACATTAATGATAATTAATGTTGAAATAATTAGTAAAATAGTTAGTACCAAAAATTAGTGATAAAGTGATACAAATAGTAGTTTAAACATATTTTGTGTAAATGCCCATAACTGTAATAACAGATCGGATATACCTAAATCTTCAATGTAGTTTTCTTTGACTTCGAGCTCATCTCGGAGCAGCTCCAGGTCTATGTGCAGAGAGTAAATGTCATCTTTCAGCCTTTCATTCTCATCTTCCAGCCTTGTGTTCTCCTCCGCCAGCCACTCTCTTTCAGCGCCATCGGCCACCTCTGCATCGCTCTGAAAAATTACACAACTCCCTTTTCAACTTTTCTTCACCATTTCTTTAACCCGCCAGAACAAAAGGCACGCTGCTCAAGCTGCGTGGCAAATATGAGCACTATCCCAAGACAAAGCTATCGTACAACTTTCTGCCTCCTACCATTTCCCCACTGAATAATAAAAAGAGTGGGGACAAAAAGGCCAACTCTGGCCCAAAGGAGTCTTTTTTCACCCTTTTCTTTTGGCCCGGAGAAAAAGAAGGCCGTACATTATATACAAAGACCATAATTCATGGGGACATTTTTATTGACAGGGATAATGCATATCATACTGTTTGTGTGCCCCTGTCATTCAGGTCAATTTATTCTGGAAGTCCACACAGGCAGCTGGGGCCTCTCCACCCACGGTCTGGCCCACTGCTTTCTCGCTAGCGAGCACAGGCCGTAACCAAGCAGGACTGGACGGGGTTGGGGAGGAGGAAGGGGGAGGGAGTTTGCGGGCCGCAGCACCAGGGGGTTGGCAGTGAGGCGGGTTTCGGGGGGGGAGGGGGGGTGCGCTGCCTTTGTGCGCTTCCCTCGGTGGCAGAGCTGCCAGTGTCACCAGGATCACATCACATGTCAGCCCACAGAAGTCGGCCGACTGGGAGCCGCATGGAACCCATCAGGTCCCTGTGATAGCCACGCCGCCGGGCCCTCCACTTTGTGCCGCAGCCACCATTCATGCCCTGGACATTAAGGGGGCTTTTGCATGCCTGTCACACTTTAAATCTGTGCAGGCGTTCAAAAGCTTTCAAAGCTTTCAAGATTTTTTTTTTTGGTTTGTGTGTGTGCGTGTCTGTGTGTGTCTGTGTGGGTCTTTTACTTGTTGCTTGTTCTTTTCTTTTCTTTTCATAATGAATGCAGACAGTACTTTGCATGCAGGACTGACCATGAAATAAAGAAATCCAACTTTTTAATTTTTTGTTTTGATTTTTTTTCTTTTTCATTCTGGAATATGCAAAGTTCTTTTTCTTTCTTGTAGCATTGCTGCTCTTGAGCCAACAACCCCAAAGACAAGAACTCAGAATTGAAAAAGAAATATAAACCAGTAGCGTCTTTACACAAACAATATGAATGTCTCCAGAATGTCTTTGGCCTTGCCATTCAGTTGTTTACAGCTTACAGTCATGCACCAGAGGAAACCCCCACCCGACTCCCACCCCACCTCCACCTCATCCAGCTTTAGCCCAACTGGAGTGGGCATCTGAGGACAGACGACCCTTACAGACCCCTCACCTCATGGTCCCCAGTATACAGTACCACCACACCACACTGAACGCACAGACAAACAATCCCTGCCCCATCTCCCCTCCTCTTCCACCTCACTGCGTACTGTCTCGCACTTCCTCTCATCCTCCCGCTGCTCCTTCCTCCACCCAACTCTACAGCGACAGTACACCCATGATGACCAGTTTTGAACTGGCCACACACCAAAACGCTCATCCTGTACTCGAGATACAACCCCCTCCACCCTGCTGCCACACACACACACACACACACACACACACACACACACACACACACACACTGCACTGTGTCCAGGCCCCTCTCACATTCTATACCTCTGGCTCCACCATCTGCCAAGGGTGTAGAACTACAGGTGATTATCCATGCGTCTCTCCTGTGCGCAGGCCTACTCTCATTAGCACAATCAACAAAGACCTGCCTAGGCTCAGCCACACTCATCTGTTACAGGGTGAGTGGCAGCTTTTTTGTGCTCAACTTTCCCCCGCCATCTGCGCATAGACGCACACTCTGTGGGCTGACCAGTGTTTGAACAGGCAGCCGGAGAGATGACTTGCCCTCAGGATAAGAGGTAAAGAGCCACATGGAGACCAAGAGGGAGGAGGGGGGGGGGGGGGGGGTTCAAGAGAAAAGAAAGACTGGGAAAGAGAGAAAGAGAGAGATGGGGGCCGGGGGTTGCTGCTAAAGCATATTAAAGAGGCCACAATAGCATAACATCTCACCTTTTGACATCTCAGAGTTCATTAATGCTAATGTTCAACCACCCAACCCCTAAACGAAAAGGGTGAGAGGCTGATTGGTCTGAAAGAACTGAACGTTTTTTTTAATAATGGCGGCTGTCATTCAGATCTGTAAATGAGCCTCCAACAACCCCATTTTAAACAAATATCAGACTGAATATGGGCTAATGTGCGGGTAGTCAGAGGTTACGTTCAGCCAGGCTGTCTAGGGCTCAACCTCAGCACATTAGCTTTATGTAAAAAATTCTTTGATCATCATCTAACCCCTATATTTGATTGAGAATAGTGCAAAGACAACATATCAGTTGTTGAAACAGACATTTATATTATTTTTTGGGAAAATATATGTTCATTTTGAATCTGATGGCAGCAACACGTTTTCAAAAAAGCTGAGAAAGGGGCCTGTTTACCACTGTACTGCATCACATCTTCTTTTAACAACAAGCTCTAAAACATTTGGGAACTGACTGAAGAGACCAGTTGCTGGGGTTTTGAAAATGAAATGCTGTCCTGTTTTTGCCCAGGATTTCAACAGTCCAGGGTCTTCTTCGTTGTTCGTCCAAATGTGACAGTTGCAGGCCGGCCATGCAGTTGACACAGTTGTAGAATATGTGCAGAATGAAGTTTGTAAGCTAGTGATTTGGATGGCAGCATATGTATGGAAGAATATTAGACTCAAAAGTTTTGTACGTGTGTATCACGTTTTGAAACTGTAGAAATTATTTGTAACTGTAAAAATGATCTGTACAAGTAATTGTCAAAATTACAAATATGCCCTACACTTACAAATCTATTCTACAGGTACAGATCGGTTTTACAGCTACAAATCATCCTACAGTTAAAAATATTTTACCATTACAAACATATTCTACAATTACAAATCAATATTCTACACACAAAAAGTTGTCCTACAGTTACAAATCTTTTCTGCAAGTGCACAGACTTTTGCACCACCTTAGGGATGAGAAGTGTCTTGTATTGTGTGTGTTCATCAAGATTTGTAACTGTAAAACTAATTTTTTTAACAAAAAAATAACATGAACGATTTTAAGTATTACTCATATGTCCTTCACTTACAAATATATTCCACAGGTACTAAACGTGATACACACGTACAAAAATTTTGAGTCTAATATTCTTCCATACATATGTTGCTTCACAACCTTCAGCATTAATTTTGCCTTCTCAGATGTGCAATCACCAGAGCACAATCACCTAAGCTCTAGCCCAGATAAGATGGCAGCATTTCAGCATCATGTTTAAATATGGTTCCTTCTTTGCAGTGCAGAGTTTTATTCGTGGAAGGGGCATTAAACTGAGTACATAAATAATGCTTATTGAAAGTTTTCCCAAGCCCATGCAATGATCTTCATTACAGAATCCGGTCTGGTTAATGCTGTGCTATCTGAAGCCCCAAACATCATGGCCATCCAATATTTTTTACCCTGTCCCTTGCATACAGAGATTTCTATTTATTCTCTGAATATCTGAATGATATTACACACTATGGATGATGAAATACCAAAATCTTTCCAATTTTACATTCAGGAGCATCATTCTTTAATTGTTGCACACAGTTTCACATAGTGATGAATATCTACATCTTTGCTTCTGAGAGACTATGCCTCTCTGGAATGCTCTTTTAATACCAAATCATGTTGCAATTAACAAAATCAGTGGTGAAATTATCCTCCCAGTCTTTTGGTGCCCCGTCCCGACTTTTTAGACATGTTGCTGGCATCAGTCAAAAAATGAGCATGTATTTTTTCATGAAATAGTAAACTTCCTCAGCTTCAACATTTGATATGCCGTCTATGTTCTTTTGCAACTAAATATAGCTTTACATTTTTTGCCGATTTTCAGTCTTTTTTTTTAGATTCTACATAGCGCCCCAACTTTTTTGGGTACTGGATTGTAATGAATACCTTAAAGCACTGTGGTAGTTGTTCTTATAGATAGACTAATAAACATCATCTGTAAGATACAATAAGTAATTGTAAATGCTTTGGAGAGAACAGGAAAATACTGCCTCATTCTTCTCTACCATTACACCTCAAAACATTGGTCATCTTTTAACAATATTGCCACCCGGGCCTTCCAACTTCTTAAATACAGTACCTTGCTATTAAGCCTTTCCTCATATTCCTTCACTTGTTCAGTTAAAGTGAGTATCTCCAAGTTCTTCTCTTCAATTTTGGCCAAAAGCCCCTCCGCTATCCGTTTATCATTTGGATCACCCGGGACTGAATTTCCTGTTCGCATTTGCCGTTTCTGATGTAAAAGAGCAGAAAGTTAAAATCATTGGCTATGACATATCAGTACATTGGAATGACACAGGCATGTTTAATTCTTTCATATTTTAACACCAATTCTTTGTCATTTAATCAATTAGCTTAAATGCCAAACATTATGTTTTTTGTACTTTACCTTATAGTCGCCATTTATTACGTTTATGGCATCAACAAGCTGGTGTTGATAACTTTTTTGAAGCATTGCTACTTTCTGCAAAATCAAGATGAAGTTATATGGTAAAGCTATAAATATTGATGTGTTTGAAGTATTTTAAAAAAAAAGTTATTTTACCTCTTTGTGCATGTCCTCCACACCTCTGGCCTTCTTCTGAATTGATACATATAAATCGATAGCTTCCCTTTGTATCTGAGTATGAAATTTGGCCTCAATGCATTTCATTTTTACTGCCACGTCTTTCCTCAGTAATTCCATATCCTCACATGTACAAAGAGTGGAGAGATATCTTAGCATTAGAAACGTAAGGTACTCCTCTGCAGTAATTCATTCATCATGGACCCATCTCCTGATGCAAAATCCATTGGCAATCCAACCTTCCTATACTGGTGCATATATACTGGAGATAATTTCCTAAAAGTATAGACAGAGCAGCCAGCATGGATACAAGCCAGCTAATCAATTTGTTAAGACAGGACGGAGGAGTCAGGAACCCTTTTTGCTGCCACAAAGCCACCTTATGGCCTCTCAGCAGGCTTCCAGGCAGCGAGAGAGATGGCCTATGAGGTCAATAGTAGGAGGAAATCTGAACTAATAGCTGGAAATAAGTGCAGCAGGAATGAATTGACAAGAAAACATTTAGAAATGTGACATCTCTGACACCATCTATCACATTATTTTTGGAAGCTTGAAAGAAACTCATGGTATTATCAATAGGTTATTAAATTCAATGTTCCAAATTCTTTGAAACTGAGCACTAATGTATTTGACTAAATGCATACGGAGCAAGTAGGCTTGCCATTAACCTTTTTATAGCACTGGTGCATGAGGTAGACAGTTTTGTAACACAGGCCAGAAAATCTTGGCCTTTAGTATTAACACCTGGTACCACCTCTAAAAACAACCACAAGCAGGCTAGTGTACAGGTAGGTGCTTGGCAAAGGGCATTCATGTTTTATGATGCACACAATTCTGGATTGAGAAAGCAGATTTGTTCGCAAAGAGCTCTGGGATTTGGAGTTGAGTTCATTGATGCTACACAGAAGTGGATGCTTTTTTTGTCGTGTTATAGAATACAATTACCCTGGAAATCCAGAGTTCTGTATTGCAGAACTATTGCATTGTTTTGCAGCTTAGATCATTTCTATGAGGTGTCCAGAACAACATACTAAAAGTCCTAAGAAATCCTAGTTGAGGAAATGTTAAATTCTCATCAATCCGAGATGTGCGCCAAGAAGGCCAGGCAACAATACACCCCCAATGGGGCTATTTTTTCCCTTTACTCCTATCAAAAGTAAACTTTAAGCTTACACAATGAAAGTACCCATGAAAAGTAAAAAATGTTGTATTACAAGTTTCTTTGAAAATTAATTTTAATATGCAAATGAGCTATACACTAATCGAATATGCCCAAAATACACCCAAATAGGCTTAATTGTTCCTTCACTCTTACCACAATAACACTTTACAAATGTATATGAAAAGTAAATGTTTTCGTATCACAAGTTTCTTTTTAAATGAATTTGAATATGCACATGGCTCCACACTTATTGAATATGTCCTAATTTGCATAGGCAAAAGCACCATATGTATGACAAATACATAGGCCCAATCTTCATCCAGTAATCCTACTGCCAATGGGTGATGGCAATGCTGCTTTTAGACTGGCCTCTAACCTGAAAACTGCCTGGCTTGGTAGTACCTGCCAGGGGTATAACCCCCGCCAGTATAGTCTTCAGGGTCACAGAGGCACACAAGGCTCCCCATCATGACAAGATAGCAACAACAGGGGAGTTTTTTTTTTCTCTCTCTTTTTAAAGTGTTTTTTTTTTCTATGTTTTTCTTTTTAAAAAATCCAGCCTGGAGCCCTTCACTGTGGCTCTTGGTGCTGGCACCCCTCAGTTCCTGGTTTGTTCTTTGCTGAGTTCTTCCCCTCTGGGTCATATTCATCTGATAAATCAGGCAAGTGTGAGTTTGTAATGACTAAGATGGCTATTCTGACTTTCTTCTGATGCTATCTGTGGGGGAATGTCATTAGGTAAGTATTTAGGTAATTAATTAGGTATTAAGTAATAATAAGTAATTAGGTATTAAGGCTTGTTTGCAAATAATAATAAAAAAGAAGAATTTAGAAAGCAACTGGAGGCAAGATTGTGCAATCAATTCTTAAGGTCAATATAAGTCTTTTTGTGGCAAGTGACCCAGGTGGTAAGTGTGGCAAGTGACTTAACTTACTGAATGGACAAGAATGTGTTAGTTATTTGGTCCCTGTTTTTTCTACTTGTGACTTTATGGCTTCTTGGCCATGAGTCAATTATGCCTTAAGCTCATTTGCATATTTAAAATAGATTTTTTTCAAGAAACTTGTTAAAAATGTTACCTTTCATATACAAAAATGTTACCTTTCATGTATACTTTCACTGTGTGAGTCAAAGTCAAAGTCAAAGTCTGCTTTATTGTCAGTTTCTTCACATGCCAAGACATACAAAGAGATCGAAATTACGTTTCTCACTATCCCACGGTGGAGACAAGACATATTTTACCAATTAAGTCCACAGACAAACATAACATTCAAGTAAACAATAAAAAGTAAATAAGAAGGCACATACAATGAAGAAATAAGAGCAGCAAAATTGGGTGTGAGGTTTGATTGTGATAGGAGTAAAGGAAAAAATAAGCCCATAGGCTTCAAACAAACTAATTTTCAAACAAACTTCTAATACAAAATGTTTTACTTTTCATGTAGACTTTAATAGTGTAAAGTTTTATTGTGGTAGGAGTAAAGGTAAAAATTAAGCCTATGCGGGTATATTTTGGGTAGGCTACCCTATAGAGTATAGCTCTTTTGCATAATAAATGGGGGGAAATAGTCCCATAGGGGTGTATTGTTGTCTGGCCTTATGGCACATCTTGGATTGATGAGAATTAAACATATTTCCTCAACTAGGATTTATTAGGACTTTTAGTAGGCTATGTTGTTCTGCACACCTCATAGAAATGATCTAGCCTATGCTGAAAAAAATATTTTACAATTAGTTCTATTTTTGTCTCCAAAATGAGTTTGCCTACTTTGCCTGGACTATTACAGTAAGTTAACAAGCGCCCGACAAAGTGTGGGTGTCTCACATGAATGCATGCATTGCATAACCTAGGCCTAGCGGCAAACGGCCTAAACGGGCAAGGGTAGAAGCTAGCCTACGACTGATGTAGAATAGGCTAACAGAGTTTTGTCTTGTTTATCACCGTGACACAGCACTATTTTCAGAAAGACGATGACTTACCGTTCGAAGGCTTGCATTTTGTTCTCTAAGCGTTGCAAGAGGCAGTAGTTCAGAAGCATTCGTTTGGACAGACATATCTCTCTTATACCGACCTACTCTTAGCTGATCTTCTAAACTTTTGCCATCACTGTAACAGTTAAAAAAGAAGTAAGATCAGAGCTATGTTTTTCTAGATGACAAATAAAAAACAAAAAACAAAGCCATTGCTACACGAGATTAGCGTAATGTTAACGTGAACTGTCAGTGATTTCGACTGTTGTGAAATTACTTTAAAATGTCTTCAATTTCGTTGAAAATGGAATCATCGTCCTCGAAGTAATTGTTGCTATACATTTTTGTGATGTTGTTAGGCTATTAATAGTATTAGGCTACCAGGTTGTCAAAAGCAAACGAGAGAAACTCATAGCCTACTATCGATACTGCAGTAGAATTCAACCTGTCTGAGGATTGTGGCGAACTGTTGCTATAGCAACTCTATGCAGCAGTGAGGACGTACTGGCTGGTTGTTGGTGATGAGTGGCCTGTCTAAGAGAGTGGCATGATTATGTTTTTGACATCTTCAAAAGGCGACTAGGCTAATGAATGACTCTGACCTTTTAAATAACTACTAATTAATTTTCCTCACAGTGTCGCTGTGTTTATGTTTATTGTTATTAACGTGTTCAATTAGGGTAGGATAGCCTAATTCTTAGGCCTACATCTGACACGATAACTATCAAGACAAGTGTCCCCAAGACTGCGTTTTGAGACCCCTGCTATGTGACATCTACACTCATGACTCATCAATCTATCTATCATCAAATCTGCAGATGACAGTGGTGGTGGGCCTGATCAACAACAACAATGATCATGCCTACATGAATCAGGCAGAAGATCGAGTAGGACATAACATTAAGTCAGTAGCCTAAAACAGGAAATGGTGGTGGACTAGCTATAGGAGACAGATTGGCTATAGGCTTGGCCTACTTTAAAAATGTATTAGAATGTAATTTGTAAATTATGCATTTCTGTATGTGAAATGTTGATTCTGCATTTGTGGATGCACAGAGCATCAAGCTATTTGGAAAGGGGAGGGGGAAAGTAAAAAAAAAAAAATCTAAGTTTCCTAGGTTCTGGTGTAGGTTACATAGTCTGAACAATTAGGCTAATAGTTTATCCTTGAAAGAGGTTTCCTAAATCACTCTGTCTTTTGATGCCACTGATGAGTCTCCTTTACTAAGTGAAAACAGTAAAACAGACTAATAGGACTAATAAGCCTGCAGGCTATTTTCTCTTTAAATCGCACTGAGACTATATAGTCTCCACCTAATCCCTAAATCTGAAATATACTCCTGCTGATAGCCTCAGACATTGTTAGTCACAACAGCAGACCCTAGGTATGTCCCCTCCCCCGCTCAGACAGCGTTGCTTGTACTGTACGAGTCTGCCCTGAGGGCAAGGCAATATGGCTCTTTAATTAGTCAACTAAAAAACTGCTAGTAGACCTCCAAAAAAATAAGTTGGTGCTTTCATTTTCCTGCCTGCATTTGTGTTTTTGTTTTGACTGTAGCTGTCATGTTTCTTTTTTCACAGATAAACACAACAATGTCTGGTTTTTGAAATGGAATGGAAGGATCAATACCCCTCCCATCAATGGGGACCTGTCTAAAAGAGATGGGTGGGGGTATGGGGTCTCTGCTGGTTCAACGGTCACTGACGATCTATTTGAATGCTCCCACCTCCAGCTTATAAAAAATCATAAATACCAACAGGAAACCCCTTAGTTAATTAAACTATTTATTTTAGCTATGCCAATACAGTTCAGAGAGCTCTCCCACTCTCACATGTCTTCCTCTTGTCTTGGTTTTGGAATGGATGGTCTGGTCAGTTGTGCGTTGGATTTGGGGGGCAACTTGTCAGACTGATGTCATACAAGCCCCACCGCAGGAAAACAATGGGCCATCTGCAGCCAAGAACAATGTCACACTTCACAAGGAAGAGCTCTGGATTTGCTATTCATGAGCAGTTGTGGATGGCAGTCTGTGTGCAATTTCAGCTTTGATTTTACACAGATAATGCAAAGCTGTGTCTCTGACAAAAGACATAAACGGATGTAAACTGTTAGTGTATTATGCTAGCTTTTAAAAAAATGTGTCATTATAAACACTTGTATGTCAAATTTTTAGTTCTGATATAATAATTGTCCTTACAGATACTCTATGTGCAAAGTCCTTTATAACCTGTAGAGTCCTCTGACATGAGGTGCTTGAATACCTTTAGCGGTTGACTCAGCCTTAAATTCCCCAAGACACTGCCCACCAGCTGACAAAGGAGAAATTGCCTTTATTAAATCAGGACAGGCCAGTGGTCTTGGGATGCCTGGGGGCCCCACTGACAGCCAGTGCTGTAGGTCTGGGGGAAGGTTGCCACACAAAATCTAATTGGAACGCAGTGCTACTTAAGAAACCATGCAATATTAATCAATGTCTGTAAGTGATTCCATTACGTGTCATGTTGGTGAAAGGAAACCATATGATATTCAGGGCCCTCAGACATCCAATTGACCAAAAGTCAAATTGGCTACCTTCAGCAGTCTTTATATCTTATTGATGAAATGCCTTAACAGCACGTACAACATATCAATACATACAACATACATAATAAAACAACTCTACTCTGCATTTAAGCCTCAGAAGCATTTGTATCCAGGACTGGAATGACATTTACCCCTTTTTATCATCAATCAACCTCGTGATAACACAATGCAAAATTACTCAAGCAACTAATTAACTGTTCAGTGAGGATGTTTCATTTTCCAATCCTTTTTCTCCAGTACATCAAAGCACAAATTACAGTGTCTTTTCTGGCAACTAAGTCGCCACAGCAGCAAGCCAACAGCAGACAGCCGAGTCCAAAAACATGGCAATGGTTAATCTCAGATGTTAACCAAACCATCTGCTGCCCCCTATTGATGAACATACATGTAGGTCAAAACATTAGGGCCTCAGTGTTTCTGATTATAATGTAACAAAACATAATTTCATAATGTTTCACTTTGAGATAAATAAAGTAGTGATTGCAAAATTGTGTTTAATTATAACCAAAATACTTATTCAGAGCTGGCTAAAAATGTTATAGGCCTAGATCAGGTGAGTGGGCTCTTTTCCTGTAGGGTGTATGTCTATCGTTGCAAAGCCTTTATGAAACTAGAAATGAGGTCAGCAAGCTGTCATGGGGTTTTTTAATCAAGGCAGTCAGAAATGGGCATGCAGCCAATATTTGTCGGAATTACCCCTTTACAATCGCAAACCATATTGGAAGGGCTTACAAATAAGTTCTGATCTGACAAAGCTTCGATAAATATGTCTGTTAACCATGTAATTTAATTCTATATCATTTTAATTCTATATAATTATGAATTCGATTATAGGTTTAAATGTCTCGTGTGGTGTTTTGTGGAACATTATTAATGCAGAGCTACACAGGACCTGACCAAAGCAGAAAACATTTCTTTTTCCCTGAGTAATGATGCAAAGTAAAAGCTCATTAGGGAAAAAGTGGCGAGCAACAATCATAGATGAAGCTTTCCACTTGACCCAGTCACTACATGCAACAGGATACAGACAGCCAGTTGGAACAGAGGGAACACACTTCAAATGAACCCCTGGGATCTGACTGGATATCTGTGGTGGGCCAGATTGGTAAAAACAAAAAAAAAGCAGACGCAAAGACATAATAACATAACAGGAGCCACAACTCTATGTCATGGACAAATGGCCTCCCATAGGGAGATAAGCTGATGATCCCATATGCAAATACATAACAAAACAAAAATTAATTAGTCAGGGTTTGGCAGCATCTGACACTAAGAGGTTTAATCTGGCATGCATATGTTTTGTTTATGGCTACAGAAAAATGTGGGGTTAAATCAGGTCGATGTAGGAGACACAAGTACGACTTTTTCACATGCTTGTCCAAAATGCTTTTGGCATTGATTATTTATTTGGAATAGCAATCTGTGACTTGAATTCTAGAGGGGTTGAGTGTTTTGCACTTGACCTCTAGAGGGCACTAGCGGATTGGGCTCTCATTCTCCTCAATTTAGATAGATAGATAGATAGATAGATAGATAGATAGATACTTTATTGATCCCCAAGGGGAAATTCAAGGGTCTCAGTAGCATACAGACATCACACTTATGCAGCAGAAATGATAAACATAAGTATAAGTATAAACATATAACTAAACTCCACTGTACAATAAAGACAGTAAAAGATAAGAAAACTAACAAAACTAAATACTAAATACACTATATAAATACAATTTAAAAAGTCCAATGTGCTTGAGGGTGATCAAGCATAAGACGCTTGTACACCTGTACATTGTGACAGGGCCGTGACTGGTAAGGTGCTCAAGGGAGTGAGTGTCATGGTGAAGGTGCAAAAAGTAGTCCAACCATAGTCCTTAAGTTATGTGTGCATGGCAAGGTGCTCAAGAGAGTGAGTGTCATGGTGAAGGTGCAAAAAGTAGTCCAACATTAGTCCAACAGTGCAACAGTGCAAGAGTAAAGTCTAGAGACCAGCATAAATAATATGGACAAATAGGAGAGTAAAGTATAATGTAGACAAGGTAAAGCCTGACCGCAGCCATTGATCATGTGTGCTAATATAGCATGAGTGTAGCAGTAAAACAGTAGTGAAAACATTAGGCTGTGGACATTAGTAAAACATTGGTAAAACAGTAGTAAAGCAGTAGTGGGCAGTCAGTACTCAAACATGGAGAGGGTGGAGAGGCAGACAGACTAAGCAGAGAAGTCTATTTCTCCTCTTCCCTTTAGTGAGGCATTGAACAGTTCAATGGCCCTGGGGACAAATGACTTCCTCAGCCTTTCAGTTGTGCATGGCAGTGAGCGAAGTCTCCAGCTGATCAATGATTTACACAAGTTTTTAGTGACAGAAAAAATACATTAAGGAATTGTTATGCGTAAATCTTGTGCATATCGCTTATGCTGATGTTAAGTAGAATGACAACATCGAGCATTGCCATTGATTCGATTTGTAGAATCTTGATCCTGCTTACACCCCCCCCAAGCTAAAGTGGGAAAAAACATACTTGAAGTCATGTGAAAAGCATTTTAAACGTAGGTCACCACAACAATCCCCTCCTTCCTTCCCCAATGTCTGAAATCCTCCAGAAATTGACTGACTATAAGCAGAAAGGAATCATTCATTAGCAAAAATGAGTTCGTAGGCTAATAAGTTTTGGAAACTGGAAAATAGCCTACTCATCAGCCTATGTCTAGAAGGCCTAGGCTACCGCAACTGCTTGATGTTACTCGCTCATAATGGCGCAGGCGAAACAATGATTGAAAAACGGATCGGGGATATCCGAGATAATGGAATTTTGTGGTAAGCACTACCTATGTTTTTATGTTTCCCAACCGTGAGGACACATAGTTTTAAAACTTTCCTTTTATTTATGTAGCCTACATTTATTTAAAATGGGTTCATTTTTAGTTTTTCCAAAACTGAGTTGCTAAGTTCCCAGACATTCTCATTATGGCAATTCCATATAGGTGAATCTGAAACTGTCACCAGAGTTTAGGACATATTAGGACAGAGTTGCCTGGCCCTGGCCTAGCCCATAAGTTGGATGGTATTTCAAATGCTAGGAATTTTTGGGTGGAAATGGTGTATTAAAAGATCCAACTATGACCCTTAAAGTTAGTAATTCCTCTAATGCTATAAAAATATCACAGTGCCAAGAAACTGCAGGAGGTGGGCTGTTCCTAACTAATGGCTTTTAAGTACAAAGAGAATCCTTTGTTTTCTGCCAGTAACTGCTTATGAAAACAATGATTGCTAAGAGGTGCATAACAGGAGCATTCCTCATAGTTCAACAGAAACCCTTTTCAGTGGAGTGCACATGGTTATTCACCTGCTTTAGAGGTAGGCTCTAGTCTTTTCTGGTTTTGTGTGCTATTTGCAGTGATTGTGGCAGAAATGTCTGTCACTATATCTGTAGATCTCTGTTTTCTTGTTTTGTTTTGTTTTTTTCATAATGACCTTGACCTTCAACATAGACATTTCTCATTTATAAGTAGATCACTTTTTTATTAGACTTTCACTGTTTCACTGAATTGTTGTTGTTTTTTTTTTTTTTTCAAAATAATAATGTGGATCTCTATATTGTCCTGTTAAGGTGCTGCAGTGGATTTTTTGTTTGAAACAAATTCAGTGAAGTGGAATGAACATGAGCAATAGCACAGGAATTAGAAGGCCATTTTCCTGACTTCCTCATTCATTCACCAATATCATATAAAACAATGCAAATTATGCCTAACCCAGTCTCATGTACACATTTGGAGGCTATTCCTCATCATTACTTGAATTGATCATTTTACATTCCTTTGAATGTAAACTTTGAAATATTGTAATATTTTCTGTCTTGGCATTAATAATACTTAATTACACAAAGCATCACCTGATCCTCATCCTCATATTAATGAAGACTAAGGTCCTTTATGGGTTTTTTATAAGAATACCTTCTTGAATTCATTTTAATCGAATTCCAATACTGGGTCACTCTCTAATTTCCTCCTTTGATGTCCCCTCCCACACGCCCAGCTCTCTTAAGCCTCTCTGATGTTCATCCATAGAGATTCATGGGCTTGGCCCTATGGGACTTGGGTGGCTCCAGATACCGATATTTATGTCCACACATAATTTGAACCAGGGTAATGCACTCTGCTGGAACATCACACTATTGGTTCATGCATGCAGAGCTTTCCTTCTTGTTGTGAAAAAGGGTGACAGAACAAGGTACATGCACACAGAGCTTTTGATTTGCTGTTGGTTGTACAGCACACTTCTGCATCTAAGATTAAACATAGGTTGTGTTGTGAGACTTTGCGTTTTCACACCTCTTTTGCCTGCTTTTTTGACCTTTATCTCATTAACCTTGATTTGTGGAGGATCACGCCTGACACGTCCCGAAAATATCTTTCTTACTTCCGTCATAGCATTACCGTTAGCATGACTCATCATGAGAGAACAGGCGGCCCTTCGGTACCTCTGCTTATACCGCCTCTCAGAGTGAGTGACACATTCCGGCTCCCTGTCAAGTCAACTCAGCAACCCGGCAGAGAAAATATGACTCATACAATATGCTGGTCCACATAGGTCATGCAGTATAGGATTGGAAAAATAACAAAACAAACTAAACGGACATAATTAAAATAAAAAACTAGTTTGTCATGTAATAATTCTGTCTCTTTAGTGGTTCTTTAGTGTGGGAGCCCCCAAGAGGACACAGAGTTAAAGCAACAGAAAAGAACAGATAGAGAAACCTAACAAAACAAACTACAGATCAAATTTTGTATGCCAGCACTCCAACAGCAGCCTATAACTGACCTATTTGGTGATGAGTTTACACATGCACTTATAATATGGCCAAGGCTTAATTATTAATTCAATGACCATTCACCTAATATGTACACTTTATGGATTGATCACCCACTGAAGAGTTTGTTTAATATGCTAAATGTTTTAATGTTTTAAAAAAGAGCTCTGATAAATCAAACAAAAATAGTTTACCTGATTTATTAAATTATCAGTTTAAATATAAAACCATAATTTAAGAAAAGCTATACTACAACTGATGGACATTTTTATCAAAAGTGAAATTGCAATATGAGAAGATCTCAATCTGTACACTGTGATTATGGTGGTTGGTCTGTGGAATGGCTCATTGCCAAAGGGGGGCCTGCCATAAAAAGTCTGAGAACCATGTACATTAGGCCAACTATGTGTCCCTGCTTGCTTTCCCTTTTACATTTGACCTCAGGGAAAGGACCTAAATGTTCTACCTTCAAACGTTTTAGCAGAAAGTATGTAGAGAATATAGTGTTTATTCTTCTTGTTACTTTTTTGCTACATATGTCATGTTACTTTTTGTGAGGATCTATCATCACACACTCAAACTCCCATTGTAATAATTGTATCTTATATAATAAAAAGGCCTACTAATTGGACAACATCCACAGAAAATGTCAGTCCATACCTCAGCAGAGTAAGACACACCTGGGCATACACACACCCACACACACACACACACACACACACATGGCCTATTTTTGACCATGACACATCAGTATTGCATGGCTACCCAGAGGAGATAATGAATATGGTATTTTACCTCCATGGTAGGTAAGTAGGCTGACATTTTTATTACCATGGCTAATGGAGAAGAAAGACTGGAAGGGCTGCTATGATTCTAAATGCTTCTCTCTGCTGGGCCTGTCTCTGTCCACTCATTTCACACTGATGGTGAACCCCAACTTCCTCTAGACAGGGCTATTTGTCTCTGAGGCTGCATTGAGCGTGGGTTAAAATCAATAAACCATAAGCTCACTCATTTCCTATCTAGTGTGAAGTACTCACAAACACTCTCACAAAACACAGACATGTGTGTGTGTGTTTGTGTGTGTGTGTGTGTGTGTGTGTGTGTGTGTGTGTGTGTGTGTGTGTGTGTGTGTGCGCGCGCGTGTCTATGTGTGTGAATGTGTGTGGTTGTGTGGTTGTGTGTGTGTGTGTATGTACACGTGGATCCCAAGGCAAACCAAATTAACGACACAAAATCTCATTTCCTGATAATTGGCTGAGACAAGGTACAATGTATTACTGTGAGTTTCCAGGAGGATAAAAGAACCTTCTTGGGAATCGCATCCATGGAAGAAATGTCGTTGCCTTAAAAACAGAGAGGGGAAATGGGTTCTTTTTTAATTACCCATGCTAATGAGCATAAATAAATTGTTTTTATTAGTCATGTTGGTTAAAATACTCATGATCCACAGCTCTATTAGGACACTGATGGAGTACAGGACCAAGCTCTTCAATTAGACAGTAGTTTTATTCAGAGCCAATTACTTAAATGGCACCAAACCTGATTCACGAGGCTGGGCCTCTGTTTTGCTTTGAACAGTTGGACTCACTGATCTAGAGAGTCAAACCTATCCATTTGGCAGAACCTGATTTTTAAAGGAGAAATACTGAATATGGCAATCTACACTCTATGTTTGGATTATACCACTGGCACGGACTTAGCTCAAAATATCATTACACTTCTATGCTACTATGGACTGGGTCCCTACAGATAAACCAAATATTTCCACCTTTGACATTGTACACCTTTGAAAGTGTATTAAAAAGGACTGTTTGTGGAGTCAGTGCACTTCCTTAACATTATTCCAGTTGCTGCCATCTTTTAAGGAGAAAGTCCATAGAAATTGATTACCGAATGTGGCGCAAAACACTGTCAGTGGATGCAAAATGCAGAGAGTTTGGCCAATTCAATTTGTAAGGACTCTGTCCTCGCAATTTATTTACAATCACTAGTCAGTCTAAGAAGCTGAAGAGACACACAAGGCAGACCCATAGCCATCAATAAAAATGAAGATCTGACTGGAGGGACCAAAGTGAAGATGTTTCACAGGAGACAGTCACGGTGACAGAGACGTTCTCCCAAGCGCCCGGCCCACTGCCCACTGCACCCCGTGAGGAGACCACTGTGTGCCAGAGAGAAAGAGAGAGACCTCTTCTGTGTGCAGGGCATAAGGCAGGAGGGCAAATCAAGGCCTGAAAATAGCCACCTCCCTATTAAACCCATTTTATTCCTGAGCTTCAGAGGGACATGACAGCAGAAACTGCCTGGAACATGTGCTGGTGGGATATTTTTAGACACACAGAGGCCCAACCAATACCGCCGTACACAGTAAGCTGCGATGACTGACACAAAAGCACGCCACGGGCGTAAGCAAGACAAGGTAATAACCCAGTTTTTCTGGAATGGCAGACTTAATTTGTGTCTTCCATCGTGGTCCTCTGCAGGCCTCTGCTGTTTACAGAGCCCTCCCAAGTTGAACAAGAAGGTTGCCTGTCTTGTGTGAGAGTGCCCCATTCAATAGGCTCCAGGTTACGTTTGTGGAGAATTGCTTGATAAGTGGCTTTGGGTGCACAGTTATGTCCAAGGCATAAACACCAATTGGTGGAAAATATATTTGAGCCCCACTGTTGGCAGTATGTGTGTAAGTGTGTGACTGTGTGTGTGTGTGTGTGTGTGTTTGTGAGCTACAGTATATACATCAACTGGGAACCTGAGGGTGAGAATGATGGTTTCCTGAAATACATGTGAGAAGAACCATCAGTGAGACTTGTCTAAGAGCTTAAAGCTGCAGTTGGCAAGATTGTTTTGATCATATTCACTGAAACACCGACACTATGCTCTGACAGAACAACATAAATCAGCTGCTTTTAGAAAAAAAACCTGCACTTCTACCTCCACCTAGAGCCTGTTATTTGTTTTGCAAAAATCCTTCTTCCTTCTTCTGGTCCAATCAGAGCAGGGCTGTGTGAGATCTGACTGTCAATCATAGTCTGGTGCAGTCTGGTGTGCACTGACAAGCACGAACTCTATGAGAGGGTGCTCGGTGGTAGTGGGGGAGGGGCATGAGAGTTGTAAACATTCAAAATTTTGGCTAAGTCCCCTCAATCTGTCAGACTTGCCAACTGCAGCTTTAAATATTTAAGCGCTGACTTGTTTTCATACATTTGACCTCTTATGCAAGTGTTATGCTCCTATGTGCACATTTCCGCACAATTGACGCTGGGAAGCATACGAAACCCCCCCCCCCCCCACATGTGCATTGATAATGCAATTCTCGTCACACGCCACATGTGCGGGACACAGACGCGGGAGCATGTCACGACCTTCAGTGTGTTACATGTTGATAACAAAGTGGTTTCCCTTAGGGTGCCATCCTGTAGCGTTAACACATAACTGCAGGAGACAGTGATATTGTATAGAATTACGGTGTGATATTGACCTAAAGTGTATTGAAACATGATACCGAGTGTGAACGTATGTCTCATAGCCCATCTCGGCTTGTCCCCTGCACTCCAAAAAATCTGGCGCTAGTTAGCCGATGCTACCAACAGCTTTTTCAATAGTGGTGCTTCAGATTCCAAAAATAATTCAGTGGAAATGCATGGATTCCAGTTTCTTCCAGTAGCAGCAACTGGAATCCATGCATTTCCACTGAATTATTTTTGGAATCTGATCCCTTATCATACCTGTTCATTCTTACTCGTTGCTCGACTTATCGTGACTAAATTCAAGATGGCTGCAAACGCTAAACTTCGTGAAGGTACTGTCTGTATAAATCGTCTTGTAAGTAAACTACCAGTGCTTTTTCAAAGTTCTCAATGTCTCGTTTTAAATGTCAGGGCCCTCGGAAGTCTACCAATGAAGTGTGGAGATACATTGAGCCTCGTAAATGGGTGTAAAACAGTGATTTATTTGCATGGCTAGCCCGATGCCGAAGCACCACTATTGAAAAAGCTGTTGGTAGCATCGGCTAACTAGCGCCAGATTTTGGAGTGCAGGGGACAAGCCGAGATGGGCTATGAGACATACGTTCACACTCGGTATCATGTTTCAATACACTTTAGGTCAATATCACACCGGAATTCTCCTTTAAGACCTTTTAAAGTCGAAACATGTGATCTAGGTAAAAAACACTCCCTGGGGTTGTGGCTATTGCTTTGTGAGGTGCAATCACTTGATTTCCTGCGCCGTGATTCCAGTGATTCTACAAAGCTAGGTCAGTAGAATCACTGGAATCACGGTGCAGGAAATCAACTGAACATCAGCGCTACAGCCAACATGTGAGCCAGCCATACAGTTGTCTGCCTCACATGTTGGCTGTAGTGTTGATGTTCAGATGTAGTGTGTTAATTTGGTGTGGCACAGAGTTCATTAATATGTTGGTGAACGACTTCTGCTCTTCACTCCTTTAAATCCTGAAGGAGCTTAACATTGTTGTGAACTAGGCTTTGCACAAACAGTCCATTCAGGTTAATTAGAGAGATCTGCCTCACACTCTCCAGAAAGAGACCCGTAAATACATCATCATAGCGTAAACATTTTCCCACCCATGTTTACTGATAGCTGTGAGAGAGCACATCAGAGTTTCTGAACAGTCCTTTGTCTCTCACACAACTCCCCTGTGGGACGTGTACTTATAGTTTGCCATCCGTTGTGATCGGCCTCTGAGCGATAGCACACAGGGGAGAGTGAGGAGACTGAGACCGTCATCATCTGTCCCACAGAAAAATGCTGCCTGTTGAAAATTGTCAGAGTGTGTGTGTGGTTTTTGGGGCCGGTCAAGCTGTAAGCTGTACTCACTTTCTGAGAACTCTCTGAGCCATTAGCCAGTCTTCAGTAAGTGCAGTACCTCAGAGCACTTTTGGTCTGTTGCCTTGGTGATGTAATGTTGCTTTCCTTCTTCTCCTCACAGAAGTGAAGCGAAAGTAGGCATTGGGTCTCCTTACAACCAGTATGCAATTAGAGAAATGATTGCTGTGTGGAAACTACGGCTTACTGAGGAACAGCATGCACCTGCAAGGAAGGATAGAATACATTTAATGTTCATGTATGTATGTATGTGTGGATTTATGTATATTTATTTATGTATTTGTTTGTTAATTCATTAATTTATGATAAACAAATAGCAACAAAGTGGAGCTGTAAGTACGATGAGCTTAGCAAGTCAGGATAAGCATCAGAACTGGGATTCTGGGATGCATCATAACTTACACTTTGTCCAAGTAAGCCCACACATATGGCTAGAGAGGATGGGGAGACTCAGTAAAACTGAAAGACTGTCATGTCTAGCATGAAGCCGGACAGAATATGGACAGAGGCAGAGGGTGGGTTTCTGGAAGCTTCTGTGGTCTTGAATGGGGCAAGAGCTGATTAATATATCCAAACAAATCCATCCCTCACATCCCACGATGCACTTTTCATTTATTATACAGTAAAGGATTAAAAGTAGCATTAAGTTACAGTTAAGCTGGCCTGACTCAGTTTAAAGGCACCCTTAACAGTTTTTTGACCTTAACATAATGTTTCCAAAATCATTTTGATGGCACATAACCTCATAACTTGACGACGCCACTTCTGCCATTGTCTGAGCGGCACTCTGTAGGCGATTTCCGACCTAGAAACTTTCTAGTTTCGGGTAGAAAACTAATGGAAACGGAAAATAGCTGCTATGCTACAGGAATTTGGAGATCTTCTTCTAAATAGACTGCTGTCGGTGCATTCCCTCTACATTATATCGAAGTTATGTTCATACTTTGTTGCAAAAGACGCATATTTAGTTTGTTTACTAGTGCAGTGCCCGTTAAAACATGCCATTCATGTAGAAAACCGTAGCCCAATTACATGCCTGCCGGTATTATAATATCCTCCTGGTGTCCTCCAATTTCTTTTTTGTTGGGATTTCCTGTATATTTAGGATAAAAAAAAACATCTTACCATTATTACAATATTACAATTATTACAATATCTTACAATATTTTAATTTCTTTTTATTTATAAATTATAAATGTTATAACATGTCCACTGTGGTGAACAAAAGGACCGTTTTAGCAAAAGGTAAACACAAAAAGGAACAAATCATGCTTGTAGTGGTATTACATTAAGGGTAAACTTAACCAAATCTTGGGGGAAAGGCTATTTATTCTTCTAGATTATTTTATTTGTCTTTTTGGACAGTTTTATTTATTTTTTTCTAGATTGTTCATTTCATTTTCATGTTTTTCCTTCATCTGCGATAATTCTTTTTTTAGTCCTACTCTTCTTCCCCATCCTGTTGAGACACAGGTTTATAGTCCTCATCTCTCTTTCACTCGGTTGAGAAAGGGAGAGAGGGAGACAGAGAGAGAGGGAGAGAGAAAAAGGGAGAGGACGAGAGAGAGAGAGAGAGAGAGTGTGGGGGAGAGGACGAGAGACAGAGAGAGCGGGGGAGAGAGAAATATAAGAGAAAACATGGAATTAAGTGTGACAGAGAAAAACTGTACTGATCTGAAATCTGATGTGAGTAGAAAACGAAAAAACACTCCATAATCTTTGCTACACATGAAGTAATAATAGTAAAATTTCAACAGTGTTTGGCTTTCTTGGGAAGTAGAATGTTTCATTTGTCCACACATACTTTGATCCTCGGAGATGGAGCTCGTTTTAAGTGACCTACCTGATGACGCGCATCAGTTCGTGAAAGGCTTTGTCCACATTCATGGGAGGGTCCTTGGCACTTGTTTCAATGTAGGTTATCTACAACAAACATCAAAGCCAGTCAGCATTTGTTTACAACTAGGGTTGACCAGAGGTCCAGTCTGTTTGTTTTTTAGTAGCAAAATCTGTTGAAAAGAATCAAACAAATATGGGACAATAGCAAAGGACTTGGTGTTCTGTTCCACACACTGTACTGGGTTACATATGTACACGTACACACACACACACACACACACACACACACACACACACACACACACACCCAATCCATCCTATAAAGCAGTGTTTCCCAAACTTTTTTTCTAGGGACCCACTTTTTAAAAATGACAGACCCTCGCGACCCATCTCACTTCAGATCTAACATGCAACCTGAATGCAATCATATTGTTTTAGGCCACAGGTTCTCAAACTTTTCTTGGGGGTATTCTTGCATGCTACGCAGTCGTCACTCTTCTTTTATTTCTAAAGAGAGATGTTGTAGGCTACCTTGCGTTGCAGACAAATGAATCCATAACACTGTCAATTCCTATGTAAACATAGCAAGTAACTCAAGTTGTTATATTGTAGCCTATTTGTGGAGGTTTCTTTATTTGGAAAGTTGAATCCGCATTTTCCTCTGGAGTTAAACGTTTGTTTGTAGGCCGTATACCAAGGCTGTGTATTGCTATTGTGGCAAGCTATGTTGTAAGAATGTCAAATGAATAAATATCAGAACAATAGTCAAACGATAATGCGCCTTTATTGTAGCCTAGTAGAGTTTGCGAGGTGGAAAACGAGAGGAAAATGTTTAAAATGTCCATTTAAATAGGGGGAGAGCCGGGACAGTTGAAACACTTTTTAATTAAACGTAATTTACATAGCGATCGTACCACACTGAAAGCTAATATTTGGTCACTAGTAACCTACATCTGTCCTCTGTCAAATACAGATGCATTTTCAGCTTTGAACAAAACCGTTCAGGAATTATTACAACAAAAGTGGGATGTGCGTAATCTTTCATTCGTCCCTCCTGGTCGGGACAGTTGAAACAACATAAGGGGACGAATGAAACATACAGTTTAAGCCATATAAACGTCCAACAACTTCGACATTTTACTACATATCATGAATGGTACTCCCAAAAGGTTTTATTTTAGATATATTGTTGCAGGGCTATACGTCTTTGTGCATGTCTGTTAACAACTCATTGCCATCATCATGACGCGTGTATGAAGCGGTTTTTGAAATATCATGCCCTGTGGATGATTCTGCCATGTTTATAGCTAGAACGGTAAGCTTTCCCATTTATATCATGTTTATATTGTTGAAAATGTCGTTTCACTAGGTTTTTACGTGGGTTAGGCCAATGCACATCCAAATAAGTAGGCTTAACGACCCACCGGCCGTCAGTCTCCATAGGATAACATGGGAAAACTCGACCCCCTACCTGGTGGGCCCAAATGTATTTTCATCTTCCTAAAACTGTTTTTCTATGTCTTACCTCCATAAATGATTGTTTAAACACACCAATTTGTGCATTTAATTAAAATACATGGAGTTACAACCTGGTCGGGACGATTGAAACACGTGTTTCAATCATCCCGACACAGACATATGTCACTACAGCTTGATTTGCTTTCCATGTAAACAAGCATGCGATATGAAAGTCTGGGATTGTGGAGAACACTAAATGGTCTACTGAATAAGCATGAAGTCAAACCTTTAAATGAAAAACACTCATTGATAATCGAAAAAATGTAACCGCTAATGAAGTTTACTTTTGCGCATCAAAACTCGTTTATCGCCAGTAACTCCGTGATAAAATGACATAAGTTGCTTCACCCTCCTGTTGTGTTCGTTTTATGTTTACTAGTTTTGTGTTCCCGGTCAAAAATGACAGCTGCATTATAACTTGTTATAGATACACAGTAACACACATATTATCATCTAATGTTGTGATCAACTTGTGTTCTATTGAATATAACCAGTTTTAAACTTCCATTTGGTATTTATGGCCTGCAGGCCTCACTGACCTGAGCTCATGCAAGTCAGAAAGGGGAAGATTCCATTGGGGAAAGGTTCCAATGGGGGCTGGCATAGAAGCAAAGAGGGGGAGTGAGGGTGTGTTTGTGTGTGTGTTTTAATGTACAGAAGTGCATACAGTCCATCTGATCAATAAGTATGTGCCTGGGCTCAATTTTATACACTGACCATTTTTTCACCCATTAATTTCTAATGGCCAGTCATTTTTGACTGAAAATACACATGGGTGTTCTATAAAACAGTTAAAAAAGTTAAATAAAACACTCAAATTGTTATAATATCAAAATATGTTTTAAATATCAAAATTTGTTTGTGTGTTCAGATGCCCTGTGTTAACAAAGCCAAGAAGCCTCATGGTAGTGAGAATAAGTTAACAATATTTTTTAGAGAGAAGAATTGTCAATCGGTCATATTTGACTGCAAACACAACAGGATAAGTGCTCAGTTTGATGAGCCCATTAGGAGAGCTTTGCCTGTGAATTGAAACTCTCCTCTTGAAGAGGTTTCTCTACTGCTTCAGCAAAGTCATCCAACAACATGCCCTTTGGATCCTGTCCAGTCTATTCTTCTGCAGTCTGTCACACCTGCTGTTCTGCCAGCAGTCATGCATGTGTTTAATGCTACTACTACACTCAGTTCTGGAATAGTTCCTTTTTCTTTTAAACAGGCAAGGGTTATGTCTTTGCTAAAAAAAAGTACACTTCATACAATTGATGAAGAACTACAGACCTGTCTCCCTTCTTCCTTTCTTGTTGGCTTTGGAGGAAGTGTTCTTCAAGCAAGTCTATGACTTCTTGTATCAGAACAAACTGCTAGACCCTATGCAGTCTGGTTTCAAGAGTGGTCATTCTACTGAAATTGCTCTGTCTGTGACTGAAGCATTGAGAGTAGCTAATGTAACCTATTTACATTTACTGTAACTGTTTAACCTGCGTGGTTCAGCCCTGCACACGCCCGGACTCAAACCCGTAAACAGCAGCACCTCAAATCAGGAGTCTGCTCAGTCATCAGTATTAATTCTACTAGACTTACCTGCAGCCTTTGATACTGTAAACCATGACATTCTCCTCTCTACACTGTCTGAACAGTGGAAAAGATATTGGTTTGAATCCTACCTTAAAGGGCATTATTTCAGTGTGTCTTGTATCAAAGTATCATGACCTCACCACAGGTGTGCCATAAGGATCAGTATTAGGGCACTATTTACACCACTTCCTTGGGTGAGACCATTCACTCCCATGGATTTGACTCACTGCTATGCGGACGGCTTTACCTGTCTTTAACACCTGAGGACTGTTTCCCATCAGATTTCTGCATGCCTGATATTTCAGTCTGGATGACAGACTGACACCTTCAACTTCATCTCTCAAAAACTGAGCTTTTGGTGTTTCCAGCTAAAACAGTTATTCCCCAGCAGATTAACATCCAGACTCCTCTTTACTGACCCCAACTAGATTGGCACGTAACTTTGGCGTCATAATTGATGACCGACTTAATTTCTTTGAACATGTATCCTGAATTGCAAAATCGTGTTGGCTTGTCCTTTACAACATTAGGAAGATCTAAGACTATTTTATATCATAATATCCCACGTGAAAACGTGCGTGAATAGTTGGCCTCTGGAATTTTTAAAATTGTCTCGGGGAACCCAGCCCGAAACCAGCTTCTTCTTTTTTTTTTTTTCCACCCCCACTTTCAAACTCGTTGGCGCCACTGTGTCTACGTGATGACTGTCCATATCTTTTACTGTCTATAGATCAGAGCAGATTGAACAAGCCTAATATATTTTCAGACTGACAGTTGTGTTGATCACTAAAATTGCATTGACTTGGCATGCAGTTTGAATAATTGAAAGTAGCTACTAATTATCAAGCTACTTTTGACAGTTTGTAACTTAGCTTGCTACATCTGTTTGGGTGGTAGCTTCTGTGTAGTGAAGCTGAATTTATTGTAGAGTAGCTGGTAGCTTAGCTCACTACACATATCAAGTAGCTTGCCCATCACTGACTTTAGGATTACTTACACATACACATTCTTATTTCCAATGGTCTCTTTTCCGACTGGAACGGGTCTATCGGTTGACGTCGACGGCTCCTCCATCTTGGGCTTTGATTTGAACCTTTTTCTTGTCAATAAATTACACAGGCAATTGGAGGATAACGACATCTAGTGGACAAATGAATGGGCTGCTTGTAAAAATAATGTAATCTGTGATGCTGATTATAGTTACTTGATTTTTGTAATCTGATTACGTAGATTACATGTAATCCATTACTACCCAACCCTTCTTATAGGCTAGATTGTTGAGTCACATCGTTGCAAATTTCATACGATTCATTCTACAAAATGGTTTGTCTTCTCTATCTGAAAGTTATTCAGTAATCTTAACAATAAACATATAACTCAAAACAGCTGTTAGGCTTATGTAATTTTGATCTGTAAAAATGTTACATGCAGCCATGCATACATTCTGCTTACTGCACATTAATGGCTAATATATCCACCTGAGACACAACCCAGACTTGTGTCCCCTGTAGTGGACATTGGTTGTAGATGCATACCCCTTTACCTCTTTGAGCTATTCTATTAATTCTATATTCTATCAATGATCTTTTAAAGAAGACATCCTGGGCTTTCCAATGATTATATTTCCATGCAAGAAATGCCTTTCACAGCCATGGTCATCATTTGAGATGTATTATTCACACCTAAAGGGAAATTGTGCATTATGAAAAAATACAATACATTTTTGAAAAATAATATGCATGTTTGTCATTTGGGACCATGGGGGTACTGATTGTCCACGTGTTGTCACACATAATTTTCTTTTCCAGCACTCCCAAATGTTTTTAATTGCCGAAGAGCTTCACCTCCCTAAGGGGGACTATGCCATGCCATTCAAATGGCATGTGATGATGAGAAAACTGCCTCCAAATATTACTCATTAATGAAGTGCTGTCCTGCAAGAAGGCATCACAGCAAAACTCTGCAGTGGCTATATCCCCCCGCCCACCCCTAAATAAAGGAATGTTCTTTCCTGTCATTTTACATTTGCAGTACTCTGAATCATCGAAATGTGATTTAGACAACCTTACATCACTGCAAATTAGCGTACATTCTTCATCCAAAATAGAATGCCTTGCTTTTCATATTTCTTAAAATGCACAGCATGCATCTGTGTCAAATACTGAAGACTTTGTGTTAAACCAAAATATTATTTTAAAGCAAAACTGCCCTAGTGTCCTAGTGATTGGAGATGTGCATACTATCAATGCTCCAGCATGTGCTCCTTGCAATAGCTTCAACATATGTTCCATCCACTAGAGTTGAACTTAATTCCAGACCCCCATAAGCATCTGGCAACCCTAAACTCTTCACCCTGGTGTGCTGGCACATTTTGTGTGTTTGCCCTGACTATTTGTTTGCCATTAGAGAGCAAAGTGTTTGGCGTGTGCATTCTGATGGCCACCTGCTGTGTGGTGTGTGCTGTTCTACCTGAGACGTTCTGCTGCTCAACTGAACTCTATGTGGCTTCTCTGTGAGCTGGAATCAGTTGTGGGGGAGGTGGGAGGAAGAGCTCCTGAGGCAGCCTATCAGGAAAGGGCACCGGAGAGTAAATCTTCCTTTTCCCTTTTCTGTCTCTTTTTTCCCCTCCCTATCTCTCTCTCTCTCTCTCTCTCTCTCTCTCTCTCTTCATCCCTCTCTTTCGCTTTTTCTCTCTCTCCCTCCCTCTGTCTCTCTCTCTCTCTCTTTGCCATGTGTAGGGCTTAGCCAGAGCTGCTGGAGTGCATGCACACAGCAGAGCCACAGCAAAGCAACTGTCAAACAGTAATCATCTGTGCCGTGCGTCTCGTTAAAACCGAGCACAGACTTCACTCCACTCAGAGATTATGCTCCGCAGTGGCTGGCTTGTGCTTGACCGGCATCGGCCGCGGCTAGATTAGGGATCAGTTTTTGGCAGGCTCGGGGATCATTAAGGGATCGTTTTCTTCATAAAGCGAGTGAAGTGATTAAGGAGAGCTGGACAGTGGTGGGCAGACCGTGGTTGGTGGGAGAAAGGGAGGGAGTGAGTGAAAGAGAGAGAGAGAGAGAGAGCGCTGGACACTACCATGTGTGTTGTGTGTTTATGTGAGTGTGAGTGCATGTGTGTGTGAGAGAGCGAACTGAGTTTGAGACAGCAGAGCGCTCGGTGTGAGAGACGACCACAGGCTACTGGAGTGCAGAGCGGAAGGCATCGGGACGCAGAAGCACTGAACCCGTCAGCTGGGGGAGCGGAGCTGTGAGAGCTCACCTTATCCTCATCCTCATCTTCATCCTCATCCTCATCCTCATCGTTACACATGTGGAGTCTCCAGCAGCCAGGGAAGGGGGAAGGAGACAGCTAAAGACGCAGCGTCTGAGCTCCGGCCTCCGCGTCCGACACAAGCGGCTCTCATAACATCAGAGGAAGAAGAGCAGATATTCTGGTTCCAGAGGGGCGTGACATTCATCAGACACCGATCATTACCAAAGCGGGATGTTAACCAGGAACGCTGTGCTGCCACCCAGAAGAATCCTCATTCCACTCTAGGGTCACCTGGTAACCTGACCTCTCCCACCCCAACGCCCCACTTTCTTTTACTTTCCCTTCCACCCTATCGCTCCCAATCCCACGAGTGACCTCTGCAAGACAAACTAGACAGCCCTCCCGCCAAAAGATCGCCAATCCTGGAGCACCTCTCTGCAACCCTTCCCTGGAAAAAGTCAAAGATGATGTCCAAGCCGTCACGCCTGGCCAAGCCTTCCAAGTCGTCCGGCCGCAAGGAGCCACCAGGCAGCCGCTCGCGGATGCTGAGCGTGGGGGAGAGGCTGATGAGGGCTGGCAGCGAGGGCAACCTGGTCAGACCAAGAGCCACGCTCCAGCAGCAGCAGGCTGGCCACCACGAGTCCCACAGGAGTGTCTCACCCCTGGCTAAAGGTAGGAGCAGAGCATGATATGGACATGCATATGCTCTCTCTCTCTCTCTCTCTCTCTCTCTCTCTCTCTCTCTCTCTCTCTCTCTCTCTCTCTCTAGATTTCTATCTCTCTCTAACATTCTATCTCTCTCTCACACTCTCTCTCTCTCTCACCCTCGCTCTGTGTTAAAGGGAGTGCACATGCTAAGTGTGGTTGGCAGGGCTCCAGTAGGTTATTTTTACGTTGTGAGGTTCACACTGTACAGATCACCCCTGGTGGTGAGAAATAGGTCATGCCTTTATGTTGCATTGTCATGTAAACAATTGTGTCTGTAGCACAACAGAATACAACTGCAGGGTGCTCCCATGCTTTCCTGTCTGTTGATGCCTCCTGTCTCACACACACTCTTTCACCAGATTTGCTCTCTCTTTCTTTCTCTTGCTCTCTCTCTTCATCTCTCCTTCTCTCTCAGATTTGCTCTCTCTTACTATCTTTCTGTGCACACACTCACACACTGCATACAGCATGACCTGAGCTTAGATGAGCATGCCTGAGGAGTGGGTCTTTAAGTACTGGGCATTCCTGTCTGAAGCAGTGTCCCGCTGGTATTGTTCACCGGATGCCCTCTCTGCATGTGGGGGATTAAGGAGCAGCTCGGGCTTTCAGTGTCCACTTTGCTGATTAGTAACATTCCCGTCATGATCATCACATTCTCTCTCTCTCTCTCTCTCTCTCTCTCTCCTCTCTCTCTCTCTCTCTCTCTCTCTCTCTCCTCTCTCTCTCTCTCTCTCACACACACACTCACTCACTCACTCTCTCTCTCTCACACACTAACACACACACACACACACACACACTAATACACATAGACACACAATCATATCGATACCTATGTATGCATATGTAACCTTGATGAAATTGCCAAGCCAACAGATGTATCGTCTTCCCTATATGAAGTATGAAAATACTTTACCCTGCCTGACAATGCAGTAATACCTCTGAGCGTATTGTTACCTTATTGTTGTAAGCCCTGTGTGTTGTTTACTAAAGCCATTGTACATGGCCATTTCATTGCCAGAGTCGCTCTGTGCTTTGTGGATGTTTAGTGTACACGTGTGTAGGGCTCCATACAGTTGGCATTTAAAGCAGCTGTGCTGTGGCGCTGTCTGCTAGGTACCCTGGAGGAAGGTCGAGCGTGTCCAGTGCCCTGGTGAGCTCTGGGGAGTGAAGAGTGCTGCGCTGCACTCAGGACTCCTGGGAAAGAGTGGGCCTGGAGCCCCAGCAGGCTCTTTGGCTCTGGTGCTCACATCAGGGAGTGCGAATGCCCCCAGTGAGCCTGCGGCGTGGTGGTGGCACCCACGGGTCTCAGCTCCACACCAGCCCTCTTGACTCTCTTTGACTTTATCATCTTGGCGCCCTCTTCGCTTTCATTACCACAAGGCAGCGTCTGCCAGAGAGCCATGCTGTGGACCCAGATCCGCCACTCAGGCATTCGTGCATGCGTCTAATGCCACCAGGTGGAGCACGGAGCACAGGTTTGCCTTGTTATGGGTGATATAATCATCATGCATGATTTTGTACACGTCGGGAAAGACAACAATGCAGTTCAGCATTTTGGAGGGGTGACGCCGGATACGTTCTGTCAGCACCCGACCACCGGAAAACGATGTGCCAGAAGTCTCCCATCCCCACCCACCAGCAGCAGGCCGCCTGTCTCAGAGACATTAGCAGTCCTCACACGCCGCCACCGTACAGGCCTGACATTTCCAGCGCTGGCTGGCTGGACAGGCAGTTCCACCCCACACAGCCCGGAAGGCTCCATCTCGCCTGAAAAGTGGGGAAAAAAAACAGTTCCCTGTAAAGGCCCCACTGCATTCTGGGGCTGGAAACAACAGTCCGGATTTATTCCACCCCTCAGGCGTCCCCTGTTCTCACTCTGACAGTCATTTTCCTGTGGAGCTCTGTGGTCACGAGTCCCACCCTCATGTCCACCAGACCTTTCAACACAATGTTTTCTTTTTATATATATCAGTGTAATTTGCAGTGTTTCAGTAGAATGACATGTGCTCTTCTGGTCCAAAAGTTGTTTCTTTTCTGAAAATAGAATGACTGAAGGAAGTCAAGGGAATATACTATTTGAACAGTCTCTTTTATGATTACTAGAGCACCACTAGCCACCATAAAGCATTCTTTATCAGGGGCATATTGAAAGATAGTACGACAATTACTATGTATAGTTTTGTGTACTTCACAGCGCTCTTAGCTTGGAAATCTATAATTCTAATACTATAATAGCATGAATCCTAGCGTTACTGTGGCTGCAATCTGAGTCACATTACTACTGTGGTGGTGGGCGGTGCTGCCTTGCATGTACCTGCTCCCTGGCGAGGTCTTGTTTGTCTTCATCATGCCCAGTGATCTGTGAATGACGCATTTAATGATACCGTTTTTCATCGGTGATCTCAGGCGCTCAGAGCAGATTGCAGGGCTTGGCAGAGGACACAGCCTTGCGACTGGGCAGTTGCTTGAACGCCTGCGTGGGGCTTTCTTTCTCACCCCTGCCGCTGAAGCATATGCCTCCGTTTATCCAGCCATGATATCTTCCTCTTGATTACAGATTAAACACTCTCCAAGCTGGGCAAGATGTGCCGCTGCCTGGGGCATCTCAGCAGCCAGATTGCTGTAGAAACGTTTCATCTGTTTCTCAAACGCAGGCCGACGGTAGTTCAGATCGCCATCTCCGAAGGTAATCGGAGGTGTTGCTCATGGTCCTGCACACTGTAGGGCTAACACAGCTGCAGTGCTAATTGTGCATTAAAATGAGGAAACTAAATGTTCCGTTTTAACTGTGGCACTTCCCGACTGTGGTGGGAGTGTAAAAGAAAATCTGGAAAGCAAATGATATTTATCATAATTAGATGATGGCTCGGTGCCGAGTGCCGAGTGCCGAGTGGTGTAGCTGCCCTTCTCCTCTCTGCTCTGTGGCACGGGAAAATGTCCTCCATTACACCCCTCAGTAAATCTTCTGGAACACTGAATTGGTTCGCCCCGTTCTTTTCTGATGACTTACTACTTGCCACTACCTCACAGCCAAAGATAGAAACAGGTCATTTTAAATATGAGTTGACTTTGCTTGCTTTATTGGAGTGTGTGTGTGTGTGTGTGTGTGTGTGAATTTTGTAATTACAGAAAGAAACTCACACATTCTTACTCATAATCCAAGCTTACGCAAGCACAAGATTTTAGCTGAGGATGTCATATGCAAGGCATAAGCGAAGGACATTGAGTTTTGTGAGCTCTAATATGTGTATGTGTATTGTGTGTGCCGTTGTGTGTGTGTGTGTGTGTGTGTGTGTGTGTGTGTGTGTCTGCCTGTCAGAAGATATTTGAGGATGGCTTAGTGCACTGTTTTGTATGCATCACACAAAATCACCTCCTACATAGGATAATGAAGGAGCCCTGTCCTCCCCCATCTCTGTTGTACTACTAAAGCATGGATTTGAGCTACAGGACACTAATTAAGGCCTAGCAAATCACATAATGCTGAATACCCTTGTTATTTAAACGAGTAGAAACGTTCTCCATTAACTATATTGCTAGTATTGAGTATACAATACCACATTGGTCTTTGTGAATATTCCATGGTTAGGGATGTTAATGGCACAATGCTAGATGGAATGTATGTTAAGTGTCCATGGTTATTGTTGGTGATGCCAGCTCTTTACAAGATGTATCCATGACTAATAAGCAGTCCCTCAGGTCTTTACCTATCTTTCAGCCCACACCAAATACATTCATAGTTTGCTGTAAATAACTCTATCCCTTAACACAAGTGACTGAGGCAGCAATACAACTGTGTAACAGGAGGAATTTGACTGATGATAACACAGAATGTGAATCAGTAGGTCATGGCCTTTTCAGCTCTGCAGAACCCAACATGTCACAATGGAGAGTTCTAATTAACTGTGTTCTAATGCCCCTCATTGAAGAGCTGACCATTGTGCATGACCACTCTGCTGTCTTGCTCTTTCTCTCACACACTCACACACATACACACACACACACACACACTCACACACATACACACACAATACTATCTCAACATGTCTCTTTTTGTCTCTCTCGCATTCTTTGTGTCTCCCACACGCAGGTCCACTCTCTAGTTGCATAACTAACCTCCCTAATTCTGCTACCCAAAGTATCCATGTAATGCAGCAATTATGCCGATCTCCATGTGTCACCACGCCAGTCTAATCCACAGGAAGTGATTCAGTCTGACAGCTGTGTGGTCTCATGCCGAGACAGACATTTGCTTTAGCCAATCAGCCCGCACGATGCCTGCAACAGCACCTCCCAAGCTGTCCTCTCCTTCCCACCCTCCATCTCCTCCCGCCCCTCCCTCTTTTTAAGCTCCTGGGACAAGTGATGCACAGTTCCATGGCACGCACACACACACACACACTCTTACTCATTCACACACGGACACACACAATGCTCATCCCAAACAGCTGTTCACTCAAGTTAGTCTCCAGGCCGGCTGCTTGTTGGGAGTGATTTAGGTGATGGCCTGTGATGTTCCCCTCAGCTTCTCAGCCTCCACAACAGCCGCAGCCACAGCTCTGTCCAGAGCACTCGGGCAGCTGTTTAGGAATCTTTAGAGCTACGCTAGGTCTGACGACAGAGCACAGGAATAACGAGGGGACTGCTCACTTAACATGATGTGTAAACAAACAAACGAACAAAGTGAATAACCGAGCCCTATCCTCTGTGCTGCTCCAGTCTGCCTCTCTTCCCAGATGTCAGCTGTGGTCACTTTCCCCTGAGCTGCAGCTCTAGACATGGCTGTGGTGGCTGAGGTGAGGGCCTCTGCTGCGGCCCTCTAATCTCTAATCCTTCCCTGGCCATAGGCGCTAACGGAGCCTGTGAGCCGCTGTGGGAAGACGGGGATAATGTTCCCAGGCAGGCGCACACAGAACTGCTGGGCTCCGTGGTTGGGAGGGAGGGAGGGGCGCTACTCCACACACCACAGAGGAGGAGCAGGCGTCATACTTTCATGTGAGGAAAACATGTTGCAGTCATGGAGCCACATGACACAGAGAATTTGAAATGGAGAGGGAGGGATATCGATGTGAAAGTGCTACTAGAGGAAAACAATGGCTTTTGATCGAATATACACACATATATATATACTGTATATATAAATATATGGCTTTAGAACATAAGAATGTATACATAAATATCTGAGTTTCAACAATTACTGTGAGCAACCAAGGGGAGAGCATGAAGGACTTGAAGTTTCAAGAGTAGGGGATGGAGAGAAGTTGAGAAGTTAGTTATTTTCCAGTGCATGGCAACACCTTATTATGTACCGCTATGTGTTACATCTAGTTTGACAACAGACATCTAGTGAGCCACATGATATCCCACTATTTAGAAAGATAGAACAAATAGCTGGAGGGAGCACAACCATGGTTGTCAGGGAGCCTTCGGGGCTGGCTCCTAGGGAGGAGGAGGGGGGTTGCGGTGCAGCCTCCGTCCCCCACCCCTCCACCACCGCTGCCTGTCTGCCCTGTGCGGTTTATTTGTCTAGCACTTAGACAGCTGGCCTGCTGGTCGGGAGAACTCCGAGCCAGTCTGACAAAAGTCATCTGTTACCGATTCCACATTCTTGGCCAAGAGGACTGCGATGGTCAACGCCGTCCGCCAGCCAGCGGAGCAGTCCAGCTTATGCCCGGCTTCGAGATTTATCCCTCGTTTCAGGCAGGCCGCGTCTGGTGAATGCTGGTGTGCCATAAAGCAAACACCAGTCACACTACACGCAGAGTGCCTGCTTTGAGTGGAGTGGGCTGTGTTGTCTCACCTCGCCTCGTCTGAATGTTAAATGTGCTTTGTGGACTCATGTTTCATTGGTCACAGACAGAGAGATACTACAGTAGAATGTAGAGAAATGCCATTAGTTGCTCAACTTCTTCTTGACAAAGAAAGAAACAATAACAAGATTTAATAACAGAAACAATAGCAAAACAGCAGTGGAATGCTCTGTGGCTGTTAAAAGAGTTTGCTGAGTTTGTCCATTTGGCAATGTTGCCAATGAGATTAGCTTTGGCCATATGAAACCTTACCCAGTGATTCCACAGTGGCCAGTGAACCATGCGGCACGCTTTCATCAAGCGCTCAGCAGCAGGTTAGGAATGCAGTCACTGTTAATGGTTAACTCTCGTTTTAAGCACAGGAGATGGAATTCACCTTTTTTCCAAATGGCAGATGCTAATGAGGTCTAACCTCACTGTTGGCTGAGTCCATGTTTGTTTGTCTGCTTATTTATTTATTTACAAATGTATTTATTTATTTATTTATTTATTTATTTGGTAAGCTGTCTCAGCTTGTTAGCACATGTTTTTCAGTTGGGTGTGTATGTGTGCGTGCAGCGGGACTGAACAATGGATATTTGGTCAATAACCAAGTGTTCAAGGGTGGCCAAGAAAACAAAGGCTGCATGCACTGTGCTCTGTCCGTAGCTCAAACAGAGAGACATTTCCTGTGGACTGTGTTCTTAAGGTTTAAAGTCACCCCATTGCAAATATCAGTAAATCTGTACATGTAATTGCACATCGCCTTTTTCCTTGTTGCAGCTTTTCTTTCGCACACCCATACAGCATCTCATACTCCCGCATCTCTGATAGGATCTGACAAATGACAGATTCTATTCAGTAACATGAATGGCTCTGCAGACGTAGAGCGCGTCAGATTCAACAACAAACATGGTGCCGGTATCAGATCGGCTGTCAGGAGTGTCTGCATGATTTCTCACTCCTCCTCCTCCTTGGTCAGACGTTTCAGGCCTCCTGTGTGTGACCTTGTCCTGCCCCCCCCACCCCCACCCCCACCCCCACCCCCCCCTCCTCCTCCCGCCTTCCTCACCCTCCCCTAGTGTGTTTGGAGTGCTTTTTCATCTCTGCCCTATCTGTCTTCACTCTTAGCTCAAATGTTTTCTTTGCCTTTTCAGTATTCCTCTCTGCTTTGTCCAGTGGTTAGATCAACAGGGCTTTGAAGTGTTGCCGAACTGACGGTCATGTTCCCTCACATGTTTTTTGTTCTTATTAGCTCACCAAAATTCATGAAAGTTGTCATTGTGTCTGTCTGGAGTCTATGAAGACATTGATTTGTAATGACATATACTAGCATCTTGATCAAAAACATTAGTGATATTCATGTTGTAGATCTTGTTTCAGCAAACATAAGGACCGGTCTACTGCTGCGCTGGGCTTTCTGTTTGCTGGGTGTGGCATTTCCCCACTCTAATGTTGTGCCCCCTCATCATCTCCAATGGATATCACACACCACACCATCCTCTGAATCAAGAACTTTCCATCTCACCATGTTCACAGCTGTCTCCCCCTGTTAGTGACCCTAAGTAGGAACTCATGCACATACAAAAAGGGGGAAAAAAATCCCTTCAACCACCCAGAATTTTTCCTGCCCTCTGTAATGCAATCTGCAGTTTTTCCTCCTCTGTAAGCACAGTCCTTCCCTCGCTTCCTCTCGTTCGCTAGGGTGTGTAGTGAACCGTCACATCGGCACGGCAGACCAGAGATCCCGCTCGGGGGCACGAGTGAACCAGATCAATCAGCTCGGCTTTGTCAACGGGCGCGCGGACCCCTCCGCCGCTGCTCCTTGCATCTGTGTCTCCCCGTGCCGTGCACCGCTCACCCGGCCTGTCACACGGGAGACCTTACGTGTCACATCCTTTTGGCAGGCTCCCAGTTTGAGAAATCCTCGCCGCGGCCAGGCCTGTAGGAACCCATCAAATTCCCTAGGTGTATTTTTAGGACTGTCCGTGCGCGCCCGCCGCTCCGAGCTGGAAAAGTGCACCCGTGCAACCTAAGATCGACGGTGGATGTCAGAGTATTATGGAGGCTCTAGCTCCACCTCCTCAGTCCCCCAGAGGCAGATGGGTTTCTCTTTGCTGATGGCTCAGAACACCTCTGTGTTTTCCATCTGAAAACAAAATGCTTTACAATGGTGCGGACGCCACCAAGCCCCAGGGTAGAATAGAATAGTTAAATATAAATGCTGGAGCATAGCCAAGGAGCTCAGGGCAAGGCTTCAGTAAACACACACACACACACACACACACTCTCTCTCTCTCCGGGCCTGATTCAGGCAGACCTAGAGTTTACTCGTGCAATAGAATCAAGATCAGTTCACAATTTGGATTTGTGGGCAACTTTATTTACCCTTCCACCGACAACCGAGCAGCAAGGTAATCTACAACATTACATAAGAATAACGGTGTGTTTCTCATAAACCCAGACTAACTCACCAGAAGCATGCCTAATAGTCATTTCACGAGGAGGAAATTGGGGCTGTTGACATAAAATTACATTAAGGTAGAGAACAAAACCACGTTGCTCTGTCTCTCTGCTTCATCAGGAATTCACACTCTGCCTCGTGTTTTAAATGTCTGCGCTCGCTGTCTCTTGGGTTATGGTAAAGTTCTCGAAGCATCCACTTGATTTAAAATGTCAGCATTGCCCACTGGAGTATTCTGGAGTTTTGCTATCATGCAAGCTTTAGACAATCCTTCAAATGCCTTCACTAGCCTGCGTGCATGCAGAATAGTTACACCAGAAGGCAAAGATAATATTACATTAAAGGTCCACATTCTATAAATAACATGAAAGATACTGTGTGTCTGTCTGTGGTATAGTTTTTCCAATGATGGTGTCATCCAAGATAGCACCTGTGAATCAACTCTTTACCTAGAGGCAAAGCCTGTTCTAGCCATTCAGTTTTTCTTCCTCAGAAACTCATATTGGCAGGGCTTATGCTTTTAGGCTGGGCTTAGGTCAGTAGAGAGAGAGGGGGGGAGAGAGAGAGAGATGCTTTCACTCTTACGCTGCAAGATTTTCTGAGGAAATAAATGTGATGTCATGGCATTTCTGGGGAATGAGTCTGTCAGTCCTGGCTTTGCCTTCCAGCCAACTCCACTTTTTTATCCATGGGTTTACATCAAATATTCATGCCATTCTCTTCATCTATTTGTTTGTTGTCTTGGTTACTCATGCAGGCAAGAGTACATAAAGCTCATTCAGATGTTACATTGTGTTACTTTTAGGCTAAGCAGTGCCGTCTTCAATAGCACACACATTAAGGCTGCCACGGACGGACAGGGCTGTGGAGGATGGTGTGGTGAAGCATCTGACTGTAGGAATAATGATTGTAGTCAGTGAAAACTGCCACTGAGACAGAGGAGCAGGGCTATGAGGTAGCATGGGGCAGTCACAAGAGGCCTGAGTCTTGGCCAGTAAATCAGTGGGTGTGCCCACTCCTCTGAGACAGAAACAGAGAAAGGGAGCGACAGACAGAGAGAGAGAGAGAAGGAAAGGAAGGATAACGTCAGGAAATGAGTGATTAACTCCAACATGGATCTCTAAGCAACCATGAACAGTTCCTGCAAACAAAGACAGGTGCTGGTAATGTATAAGAATGGCTGTGTTGAGGTTATTGTTTTGAGTTTGCACTCTGTGTGAAAACATGCGGTTAGTTGATTCAACCAGGGAAGCCCGATGGTTTTAGCATTTTGTGTCCTAAAACAATAGAAGGCCGTCAACAGCAACAAAACTGTCCCTTGCTCTTTGTGCTGTGCAGGTGTGTTACAATCCCATAATCTCAGGCAGCCTCTGTGTTGTTCTCAGTCAAGGCTCATGGTTGGGGTGTGTGTGAGCAGGGGTGAGACGCCCAGCCCCGTCTGTTTTGAAATGTGAGGATGAAGTCACTCATCTGTAGGAGCCCAATCTCCTTTGTCCTGCATGAACCTCAGGAAGAAGAGACCACACCTTTGTTGGAGGAGTGAAACAGAGGATGTGCCCCCCCCCCCCCCCCATCACAACCACCACCACCATTCCACTCTTTCTTACACTCTCTCTCACACACACATACTGAAATAAGGTTAGTGATTCCTTAGCAAGAGTTCTACAAGCATTGTCCCTCTCCTCCACCCACCCACTCACTTTTTTTCTCTCTAACTCTTGCTCTCTACTTTCTCTCTCTCCCTCTCTCTCTCTCTTCTCTCCCCCTCACACACACATGCACATGAGAACACACAGACACCCTCCCTCAAATGCACAAACACCTCCCACCACCCACCCCCATCCCCAACCCCCAAACACACACACACACACATACACACACACACACACACACACACATACACACATACACACATACACAACTTACATAAACATTCTCTCAGTAGAGAGGCCACTGAAAAGCTGGCTGGCTGAACTGGGTTGGCACAGTGGAGGAAGGGCAGGCCACTCGAGCACAGTCCTACACAACAGAACGCAGCACGGCCAAAGAGTGGACAGGAAGAGCCCGAGCCACCGGAGGGGAGGGATATACACATACATACACACTCACACACACTCACTCATTCACTATTGCAGCCGGATAACACTCTACAGAGCTGGAGACTTTCTCAGAGAAGGAGGGTGAGTGCACTCCAACAATACAGAGAACTAGAGAATCAGCTGGAGGCATATCAGGCAGCTCGATAAACAAAATTGATGTTTTTCTTAAGAAGTAGTTTGTTTGTTGAAGCAGCATAGCTCTATCTTGTGACTGAATCTTTACAATGTCTGCTGTAGACTTAGAGCTGAGGTTTTGCAGGAAGTGGCTGAATAAGATCAGATTAGCAAAGACTTTATACAAAAAGTATAAACGGAAGTTTGAACTGATCAGAAACTTGATTTTGTGTGTGTTTCATAAGCTTAACATATTAGGTAGCCAACAGTAATATGTGTGGGATCCTGAAAATATATATTTATTTTTCCATGGTGATGTTAAACTCATTATATTGTCCGCCACCATTTGATCTGTTAAACATATCCTGTGATGCGCTGAAGCTAAGACATTTGGGTACTTTCTCTCCCTTCTCCCACCCATGGTATTGTCATCTGTTGACTCAAGACAGCGGGGCACCTCCCAGAGTGGACGGCGGGGCCGGCTCTCTGGAGCGGGCTGGTTTTGCAGTAGTAAAGAGACTCCCTGTGCTGTGCGTGAATGACAGAGTCATTGAGCGAGCTGCTGGCCCGGCTGCATAAATACACTTAGGGGACTGGCAGCAAGAGTGAAAGGCCGCATCCATCTCAAGACTTAATTAAACGAAGGGCTCGTCTGGAATGAAAAGTGAGGTCCGCAGGGAGGTGGGGTGGGGGTGGGGGGGATAGCGAGGGATGAGAGTTTGGCTGGACGAACCCACAGGTCGTCTCTGTGGCTCACTTTGGCACTCTGATTCCTCACCGCTGTGCTCAAATTCTAATGTGTGTGTGTGTGACTGTGTGTGTCTGTGTGTGGGTGTGCGTGTGTGTGTGTGTGTCTTGCCTTGGAAACTGCTCTGTGACTGTCTGGTGTTTTCACTGTAGTTTTTTATTAGCTCAAATGTCCCATTTTATGGAATAACTGGAAGATGGTGGCCAGACCCTCGAGCAGTTTCATTTCTGTGATGGAGATGGAACTAGAATTCCTTATTCATTTGGTGGCAATAATCATACAACCCTGGAAACATTAAAGAAAATCACAGTTGGTTTTTTGGACACACATATTTTTTAGCTTTTATATCGGCAAGCCCCCTCATCCTAACTTATAGCCTGGCAGTTCACTGGCTCAGTCCACACAGTTTTTTCACTGCACACTTTCCTCTCCTCTTTGTTCTTGTGTGTGTGTGTGTGTTTTTTGTCCATCAGGGTATTTGCCACAGTATAATACAATGTAGTTTGGACCTCGCTTGTCATTATGGTATTGCATACCAGCCAAGGGGTTTTGGCACGCCTGCCTCTCTGGCTAAATGAAGCATGTTATAAAATAGTGCTGGCCGATGAAGCTTAATTGTTTTGGTGAGCTGCTGAACTGCTGATGAAGACAACGCAGCCCAAATCTTTTGATCCGCATCGTTTGTGTCCGACACTGTCCGGGAGAGCGTGCAGTCTGGATGACATTCCTCTGCATTGCTGACCCAGGTTTATATTCAGGCCGTGCGCTATAGGCCGTGCCAGCACTGATCTCCTGTAGATACGGCGGGATGCACTGGGACCACACGGGTGGGGGGGTGGGGGTCTAGACAGCCGGCAACAGGTGTCAGGTTCAGAGCACGGGACTGGTGACTGATGGGAATTCAGCCATGTGTTGACACGGCCTTAATATGAATGTGTGTGTGTGAGTGTGCACGTGCACGTGCAAATTGAGCCTCAATTTCAATATTTGTTCGTGTGGGGGGGAGGTCAAAGCTCATGAAACATCAAACAAATAAAACGCGCCAGGTTTGACCACATATGAGGGTTTGTACGCGGTTAGAGATTATGGCAGACCCACTGAGATTTAACACTTCATGCTTCGCTGTGGGTGATGACGGTGATAAAGGCAGGTTGACGTCAGTTGAAAGCTGCGTGGTTTTACTGTAGGCCAAACCAACAGCTTCTGAGACGTTACACAGATACTCCGCATAAACACAGTGATCATAGTGTAAGCACAGATTCCACAGGTATCTCATTCAGGAAGTCATTCAGAATGTAAAACCCAGAGTGAGCATATGATCTGGATTAGGATTAAAGACTGGTCATTCGTTTTGGCAACATTGTAAAATGCATTCAGGGCCGGCTCCAGGCCCACCCAAACAAAGTCAAGATGTTTTTTGTTTTCAGTTGTGCATCTGCGCAGTGTGCAGCCTCAAACCCAGCTTGGATGTAGATGAGTTGGTGTTGAGTGTCATGGTAGCTATCTGGTACATAGCTGTGCAGTAGGCCTATGTAAACACCCCAGCTGATGCTTTAAAGGAAAACTCTGGCCATTTTTAAAGATTTTGTGTTTCGTGTTTATGTCAATTTTGATCCAATTTCACCGCTTTGCTATGTTGCCCACTCAAAAGTTCTACCAGCCAACCCAAATGTAGTAGGCTAGAACCGGCCCTGAATGCATCTATACACTGACCTGACTTGCCAGATGAATTTCGTTCCGCCTAGCTCCGCCTAGCTAACCTGACCCTAGCCAGATGAATTTCGCTCCGCCTAGCTCCACTCATCCATCTGGAACCGATCCATTGAAGTGTTGCTTCAGAAGGCTGGGCCTAATCAAAAAATGCTTGCATATGATTGAATAAGCCACTTGTCCGTCATCTATTGACGTGCTACTTCAACCACTCACATCGAAGCCAACCCGTGACGCTAATAACAGTGTCACAGTCGCTTCTACGCTATGTCACATCTATGAAACTCCCGCCCTGCTTCCTGATTGGCTGAACCATAAAGTCGGTTGCAGAAATCACTCTCAATGGAAGAGGCCCCAGATGGATGTGAGTGAAGCTAGGCGGAGCTATAGCGGAACGAAATTCATCTGGCTAGGGTCAGGTTACCGCCTAGCTCCACTCACCTCCATCTGGGATCGCTTCTGTTGAGAGTGATTTCAGCACCAGATTTTATGGTAGAGCCAATCAGGACGCAGGGCAGGAGTTTCATAGATGTGACGTAGCATAGAAGCGACTGTGAGACTGTTCTCAGTGTCACGGGTTGGCTTTGATGTGAGTGGTTGAAGTAGCACGTCAATAGATGACGGACAAGTGGCTTATCCAATGCATTTTTGATAAGGCCCAGCCTTCTGAAACACCTCTCCAATGGATTGATCCCAGATGGATGAGTGGAGCTAGGCGGAACGAAATACATCTGGCGAGAGTCAGGTTATCTATACACTGGTGCAGCACTGAATGCACAGGCTCGAATGTGCTGATAACCATGCTGCCACTGCTGGTATTTTGGGCTCTTAATCATCCAACTGTCCTCACACTGACATTTTAAAGTAGAACATCTTTGTATGAGTCATGGCCGTCAGGAAGTAAGCCTCGGTTTTTGTCCTGCGTTTGGACAAGAGGCTCCATCTCCAAGCGGACAGGCAGCCGGGGCTGATGTCATGTTCTGTTAGTACAAACAGACTAGGGCGGCCAGGCGGGTAATTGACGAGCTTGCAGAAACTTCTTTCAGCCATTCTGCATCCCTCTGTAAGGTCCTCACTGGGTCATTTTACTCCCTATATACTGTGCTGCTTCTCCCATTTTTTAGACGAGTATGTGTCTATGAGGACTGGTTTCCTCCTTAACACATGACAGATTGCTTAATGAAAGCACAATTTGAGAGCTCTGAGGCTATTATGTGACTTTAATGTCATGAATATGGATGGAGCAGTGGGGGCTGCAGCTGAGTCACTCCTCTTCCAGTCCAGTTCACTGTTCACAAAGCTGTGAGGCTGATGAGGTTAGTGGCTCAAGCACTCCTGCACTGGGTTAAGAATATCTCACTGCTTACTGGGGAAGCTCGGCTTGCCCTAGCTAGCATGTCAGTGAGGCAGTTGGCCTGATAACTGGCATCCACAATTTTGCTGTGGATGGTATGTAAAAATCATCAATGTTTGTCAAACCATATCAATCTAATGATATTAGTTGAATGAGTCAAATAAACACACTCTGCAAATTGATTGATTTCTGTTAGAGGAGGTTAGTTGGGAGAGTTTTGGGGCATATGCGTTGTATCCATCTGGACCACATATGACATAGTAGTGTGGTGTTAGTGCTTCACATCTGTGCCAAATGGACCAGCCTGAGTGTTAAGGCTGGAGGGTATTACAGTTAAACAAACAAGTGCCACGCTCACCTACATTGTAAACATTCGCCATATACTGCCAAGTTTATGAACTGTGTTGTCCCTAATTGGAATGTACTACCTTAGAGTGCTAACTCTGTGGATCTCAAACATATCTGACACCATTTTTTCAAATAATTAGTTAAAGTGTACTAATAGAGTAGTTGCCTCAGCTTCATTCAGACGGATACTAGGACCGAATCTCATAAGTAAGTAGAATGGAAACATTTAATACTTGCTGCGCTGCTTATGCTACAGTGCTGGGATTATTGGAATCCTTTATCACAGCTGTCAGGTCCTTCAGCAGTTTTATTTCTTTCTGATACATTTTCCTAAAGTAAATCTTTTATACATCTGAAAACCTCACCTCAGACGAGCTCGGCAGATGTTTCACAATGCACTGTGGTGCGACCTGTGTGAGCCCCAGTGTTCATCATCTCTGCCTGGTCTTGGAAAAGCACAGCTCCCGAAGCCTATCCATGAAACAGTAAACAGGTGAGGACTTCAAATGAGATGGTTAGTGACCGGGCCGGCCAGGCAGAAGAAAACCGACTCCGCGGAATAACAAACAGCTTCGGAGCCCTTTGCCGACGCGGTGTGCTAAAAAAAACTCTCCCTCTCAGGTAGTTACACAAACCTTGATAAAGAACAACACACATTTCCAGGCAGCAAAAGTAATGTCAAGGCCATGGCTCGGTGTTTTCACGTTTGTGGATGTTAACTTGAGGAGAGCTCTCTGGGTTAAGCAGCGTTGAGACGTGTGGATTTCCTTTGTAAAATATTAACGCTTAAGGTCGTTTTGGCCACAGAGCAAAGAACACAGAAGTGGAAATGTTTGGATACCCTTCGGGAATCTGAGCGGGGATGTGTATCCTGTTGGGCACCGGTGGCTCTCTGGTTCAGGTTCAGACTGAGCTGCCAGGTTCATGGAACATTCCTCGCCCTGGAGTCATATAATGGCAGGAAGGGCTGAAACGGCCAAAAATATAAACAATAGGCCTAAAATGTGAGCCGATCCCTTCACTGCAATATGGACACCTTGCAGAGGTTTGCATGTTGTTTAGTCCAATGCATATCCCTGCATAGGTTTATAAGAATTACCTATTCAAAGAGCACTTTACAAAGGAAAAATCATACAACTTTATTTACTTCTATAATTTCACTTTGTAGATCTCTCATCAGCGGAATGCAATTCCATATTGCTTTGCTATTTTATGTAGGGATGGAAACTAATACGAAGTGAAATCAAATCCTTATGATAATAATGTTTTCCAGACCCTCTTTGTCTTTGTTGCTGTGGGAGTGCACTGCAGCTTTTGCTATTATTCCCAGATTATTTCCTTAAGTGACAAGCAAAGAAGGGGTCATTCCCAATGTGATAAATTCAACATAGTTAACATTAGTCTTGGAGGTTGTCTACGGAAAAGACACAGTTGTGCAACTGAACACACAGTTGGTGATACGCAGACTTTTAAGTGCTGTTAAGCACTGGCAAGTATGCCATCCACAGAGGAAGTGTGATCTAAGTGTACATATGACATGCAGACCAGGCCAAAAGTATCACTTGCCATCCAACCACTCGTCTTTACTGTGTGTGAGATGGAGCGGGTCCAGTTGGAGACACATTATAGCTCAGCAGGGAGTGGTTACTGCATTCCCAACTGATTACCCAAGATCTCAGAACGCCATGAGCACTGGAGGTTGTTGCCATGACAAAGTCTGAAATTCATGTCAATAGAGTTTGAAAAATCACTGGATCTCGTAGCTTGTAATGATACGCTTGGCTTAGCTTAATCCACAACAAACATGGTGGAGATGCACAAATTTGGCTGATCCTTCCACACTGTCAAATGAGATTAAACATGACACACACACAAACATTCTTAAGAGAATGTAGATACTACAATAGTTTGCTCAACTTTAGATGTAGTATGTTCTCAGAGGCTCTGTTCTGTTGCATGCCGTTTTAGTTGTGAGAGAAGTAAATCTGAAAATCTACACAAACAAGCAAACAGAACATTGCACAGATAAAACTAATTATTTTCTTATTATCCAGTCCGAAGGTAAGTATGCTAAGCTGCTTATCACAGTTGGTACAGGCACTCATGGTTCATGTAGATTTTCCAATGAGCACAAATGTGAATTCAGGCAATTTAAAAAGTCTCTCTCCTGAAAGAGCCAAACAAGAGGGTACTGGCTCTTTTTTTATGCCCAACACTTCCATCATCCCATACGAATCACACCATGTTAACACAAAGTGCAGATGAAAAGCTCCACAAAACAAATCTGTTTTTGTGACATTCTGCTGGACACTGTGAACATCTTAACAATACTAACCACTAGTAATTAGGCATAACTAGTCATTTTAGTAATTATGTCAAGGGTATGTGTTCCATACAGAGATACTTAAGTTATCATTTTTTCCTTTTATTATTTCCATTCTTATAAATGGGGGCTTTAAATGGCAGTGTGCAACAAGTTTCAGACCACTCCACAACCCACTTACACATAGTTAAGAAACAGTGGGCTTCCTTTCGGTTGTACACAAAATTATGTGCAACACAGAAAATAGACTCTTTTCACCCTTAAAGGTAAACTATGCAGTATTGGCAATTTCCTTACTGTTTTTATGTTCCGGTTTTTGCTTATTTTTCGCTTGCTCTGTCATGACGAATGTCTGAGAAACTCCATCGCTACCTTTTTCTAGCCGGTGCCTGTATTTGTATTTATGTATGTGTATTTGAATGCAGTAAAGCAATTCGTTACACTCGTTATACTTCCTGACCGGTGATTAACAACGGGGCAACACCGGACACACAACTGAAGCATTCTGTTCATTGAATGAGGCTACACAACTGCACACAACTAAAGGTCACTGAATGAGGCTACACAACTGCACACAACTGAAGCGTTCTGTTCGCTAAACGTATGCTGCAACAATTCACTTCCACTATAGTTCCTGGAACTGGCTGCACCAGACGTGATAGTGGCGTGCACATTCGAAAAAATTAGACCAGTCTTCTAAAACTCGGCTGTAAGAATAATCCCAGCAGAGGTGCTCCCACGGAGTCTTCATCTGCATCTTCGCAATATATCAAAGACTACTGAGTCCAAGGTAGACTTATGGCTCACCTGCTACATTTTTAAGAATGTTTGTACAAGTTACACTCTCATTTCTCCTTCCTCTTATTTTTAGATGTTTTCTAAACAGATCTTTCAAGTGTCTACTTGTTACCTACAGATTGACAGAGGAAAGATCTATGAGAGTAAGGTCAGGGGTGTTTCCTGTTGCCTTACCCTGAGGCAGCTACCTGCCATGTGCGGAAAAACCATCAAACTGTTAAAAATCAGTTTGTAGACTTGCCCTAATTACAGTGGCATGCTCACATCTCCTGTCAAACACACGCAGACTCTCTCTCACACACACACACATACGCATAAACACGGGCAGGCTTGCATACCTAACTGCTATGGCTGGGTTTTATCTAAATAGTTCAGTTCAGCAGTACAGTAGTTTGGGATGAGACAGATGTTGTAAGTCATATAGGTTTAGAACCCTCGTTGGCTGCTGTCCTAAAACATGGGTGTGGTAATTAGAGAATTAAACCCCCTGTTGAAATATGGGCCTCCTTGGCAGCCTATTAATGCACTGAGTGAAAATCTCTTCGGTTTTCATTTCTTCAGTCAACATCCGCCTCCAATTCATAACGACTCTTACATTAATTACTGCTGTTTTTTCCCTCTTTCGTTTTCCCATTCCTTCCTTTCCTTCTGCGGCGAGTTTCCTCCTACACAGCAATTTAGCTTGTGCCTCGTCATGTTCCTGGAGTTAATCGCCTCCGCCACAGAAGGATTACTTTCTCCCTCTGCTATGTTAAAACACTGGAGCCACTGGCAGGCATTCGGCGAGCATCTCTGCCATGGAGAGCTAGATAATGAGGCTCTTGTCTGGCCCTATCTACAGGGCCCATCCCATGACAACTTAATGGCAAGCAAGTCAGCAACAAGCAGGTAGTAGGCTAATTGCTGTGTGTTTTGTGTCTGTGTGTGTGTGTGAGTAAGTGTGTGTGTGTGTGTGTGTGTGTGTGTGTGTGTGTGTGTGTGTGTGTGTGTGTGTGTGTGTGTGTGTGTGTGTCTGTGTGTCTGTGTGTGTTCATATATGCATGTAATTAAGACTTCACAGCAGGTGCTGGTGAGGATAATAGATAAGAAAACCCAACAATGAAAATGTTATACAATAATGCAGTCCCATTTTGCCATCATCCTACTTCTTGACATTTGCATGTTAATGACACAGGTGGATACATCATTAGGAGATGTCAATGTGAGACATCTGACTCTATCAAACAATTTCTATATCTACAACCAAGGATTACAAAGATGGATACATTAGAGTTAATAACCTTCTCATTTTGTTTTGGTTCTTTGACGAGTCCTACTGCGCTCCTTCATGACAGTGGATGTGTAAGACACACACACACACACACACACTCTTTCTCTCTCTCTCTCTCTCTCTCTCTCTCTCTCTCTCTCTGTCACACACACACACACACACACACACTAGAAAGGCAAAATTGGGGAAAGAATGAATTACGTCACAACAGGAGGATATCCTTAAGTGTCTATCGTTTGACCTTCCTCTCGGAAAAATAGTTTGCAGGGACAATGCCAGTGTTTTCTCCTTTCGTCTTGCAGTGGAAGGAAAGAGATAAGGATCATCAGTCTGTTGATGGAAGCTGGTGAAGCGAAGAGGGTTTTTCCAGGAAAGCTTTCTCACAATTTCTACCGTAGGACAGTGGGGCAGCAGCTGCTCAAAGGGAAGCTCTGTCCTTTTGCCCTCTCTAGCTGTGTGTGTGTGTGTGTGTATGTGTGTGTGTGTGTGTGTGTGTGCGTGTGCGTGTGCGTGTGCGTGTGTGTGAGTGAGAAGCAGTAGTTGTTGGGTGTGAGAGGAAGGAGGATGCAAGTAGACCTCCTGCAGCGTGTACATCACATCAGGGGGATATATTTTGAATGTTTTGTAAGTGATGTCAACACTGCTCTCCCCAGGAGAAGACTGAATGAAAAACTGTGTTGCCCAGCCTTTTGATCCACTACGAGCATTTTGACAAGATTGCTATTCTTCCCTTGGCTGTCTTAAAAGCTACCTAAATGTGATGGGTGTTTTACTGACAAGACTTCTATACTATACTCCCATACATTTGCGGTCAAGGACTGAACATAAATATTTTCTTCTACACTCTCTCGCTGCAGTGACCATAGACAGTCAGAAAGTCATCTCCCCTACATGTAACAGTATGAGTCTTCTCTTTTTTGGTCTATGGTGCATTTAGGAGGGTCTGCATGTACCAATATGTCCTACCTCAGAATAAATATTGCATTAAGGTGGCAACAGCACAAGACATTGTGTGAAGAATGATTCCAATGTCCAATTGTTTACCCTTGCTGTTCTTGGGCATCTCAGAGCACATATTTGGATTATGTGAGGATGTTCTGCCAGAAAATGGCTTGACACAATGATTCAGTGCATGCTATATATGGTGGTCTATTATCCTTCTGAATATATTTCTATTGTGTGCAACATTAAATCAAGACCATCAAGATAATAAAAAAAGACTTATTATTTTATTATCATTATTATTATTTATATTATTGTTCTTGTTGTTGCTGTTGTTCAGATCTATCCTCAGGTAGTTTCCAGTCCAACTTTCACGCTTTTTAAAAAACTTATGTTAATCACTGCAGTCTTTTCTGCACTACAATTGTCCAGAGAGAGAGAGGGAGTGTGTGTGTGTGTGTGTGTGTGTGTGTGTGTGTGTGTGTGTGTGTGTGTGTGTGTGTGTGTGTGTGTGTGTGTTAGGGGGATGAAGGTCTAGATGTTGCTCTGAGCCAGGGTGATTTCAGACAAGATGACAAGCACAGCTTAGGGAGCTGGGAACACATCCATTCCTAGTAACTCTTGTGCATCTTTTCCACTGTGGTGGACAGAAATGATGGGAGAATGGTATCCCCAACACAACATGGCTTTATAAGAATCTCTGTATGGGAATTCAAATATGAATATTCTCTGAACGTTACTGCAGTGTTGTTGCTTGTATGTATGTAACAGTCTGCATAGTTAGGAGCTAAAAAGGTCAGAGCTTGGCCTCACAGTAACCAAAATATGAAATCTTTGGAGGATTAAGGAAGGCGATGCCAGGTATGATTAGATATTTTATCTTCCTCATTCACATTCCCCAGGCCAGAACACACTCAAAAACGTCTCCCACATACTTATGGACATACCTTAGATATGCACCGAGATGGCACCTTCTGCTCAAGCAACCATCTTCTTAGACTCTCCGTCTCCTTCCCACATCATTTGTGTGAGATAATGAATAAAGAGGATTACAGCTACTCCCTCATTAGACTCTCGGTGCTTTGAAGTCAGAAGCTATCATTGGTCGGAGAGCTCTACTCCATAATGCTCTTCATGAAGCCAACATAAAGGTTTAACGGCAGGCAGGCTGGCAGGAAAGCAGACGGAACCTGCACACCAGAGAGTCATGTGGCATCTGATAGAGATTTTGGGAGGCCTACTTTAGCAGTGTATTTCTTGAGTTGATAAACGGAGTCTGCACATGACTGGCTCCATCCTGATTAAATTTATGAGCAGCAGTTTATGTCAGACGACGTGCTGAGTTCATTTAGTATGGTACCAAAACAGACCTCCCTGCTCCCATCTATCTACAGAATGTACTGTATACCTTATCTACTTTCACCATCTATATTGCTTGGTCTTTGATGGATAGGTGGATTTGGACAGAAACAGATGAGTACAAACATCCACACTTCTCATTCACTGGTGTTGCGATCAGCACTTTAAATCATCAGAGTGCAGTAGCATTGACCTCTGCTGCAGATCCATGGCAGGGGACCGGCCCTCACAGGTTCCTGCAGGCGCGTAATGAGCCCTCACAGGCCTGCTTCTGTCTGGGACGCAGGCTGTTTATGGGGTGACAAATGTCTTGTTTTGTTGCTGGCCACACATCACCGTAATTGCTCTTGCCTGGCTAATGCCAGTCCGCTCCTTTGATAGTAGTTCCTGCTACTGGATTAATTGCCTGTCATGCTAATTAGGTGTAGCCATTGGACCATATGGGCAGTCACCTACTGAGGCTGCATTTGTTTTTTGTTTTACTTTTTATAGCTGGATAAGGAATCATTATTATGGAATTGAGAGGGAATAAAACATGGTCAGAAACTGGTTGCTCTGACACATTACTACCAGTACCTGCACCTGAACTCTGCATGGGCTGCTCCCTCACCTCAAATAAAACCCTTTCCCCTCCTTCCTTTTCATGATTACCCCTCAGAGGTTGGCAACATCAGCAACCAGAGGCTGTCCGCCACAGAGAATGAGGCCCTCAGCCAGCACCACAGCAGCAGCGCAGACGACAGTGACCACTCAGACCCCTGGTCCCCACGCACCCTGCCCAGACGCTACACAGTAGGGGGGCCTCGCAGCGCCGGGGACGCACAGACCATGCAGCCGCACCACATGGACCGCAAGCGAGAGGCCTTCCTGGAGCACCTGAAGCAGAAGTACCCCCACCACGCCTCCACCATCATGGGCCACCAGGAGAGAATCAGGGACCAGGTAAGGACAGCCAGAAGCCACTCCTGGACTCCCAGTCTTCCAGTTGGCAGTGTACTGTCACGTTGTCGTGCAGTGCAGTCACTGATTTGTTGTAGGCTTTCTTCCTTGAGTTCTCCCTTGATATTTTAAATGATCTGTATACCTGCTGTGAAGGTATGGGAAATGGTAATGGTTATGAATATCTCCACCACCACTGAAAACTTTCAGTACGATTATCAACAACATGTTTTCTGCTGCAGGTCACATTCACAGATTGTTTCAAACATGTTACATGTAAAAGAAGGCCACATTGTTTCAGGCCAATACGTGATTTTGTTGTCTTTTCGTGCATCACGTTAAAGCCTTCTTGAAACAACATATCTTGACAACTGTGATGTTTGTTTCACTTGTCTTCCTGTATGGTCTGGTGTAATAACACTCAAATAACACCTAAATGATAGTTACACATGATTTGCATTTGCATTGAACTCACCACTAGATGGTACCCTATCAATGACGTACGCTTCAGAGAGGTTTTTTTCTCCTGGTGAATAGAATAGGATATTTCATGTAAAGGCAATAGTTGTTCTGAAATACAATCTGAAATTTTCAGTTGAAGATGAGCGTTATTAAGCGCCTTGAACATTTTATTATTATATTGTTGTTTTGGGCAATATATCAACCCGAAAACTCGGTTGAGGACTTCCATGGAGTTAGAAAAAGATAGGCATACTTTATGTAGTTCGTGTTGGAGTTTATGTGTAAAGCTGAAAATTGGAGAGGAAAGCATATCGTTCCATACGCAGTCTTATGAATTGCTTTCTAAGTCCGTCTAAAAACCGACAATGAAAGACTCAGGTAACACCGCATGTGTGGGTGTGGTTAGTTACCATGGAGGGGAGTGGTGTCACTGGTGAGAGAGCTCAGTTTACAGGCAAATACCCACCCACTATCACATCGGAACCAAGAGTTATCCGTTTTTTCACCAGCGCGTGTGCTTACCACGTCCCGTTTCGAGATAGGAAAAAATAGTCTACTTTGTCTCGCAGTCCGGACCGAGTTGGATTGGATCAGTTTTTCATGAAGAAATCGTGAAAACGTGGAAGTCTGTCGGATTACTTCAGAACATGATTGCAGCGCCGCTGGGTTAGTGATCATGTGCTTTTCAAGTTGTGACAAGTTTGCTTTTTTGCATTTTCGATGATGACTACTTTGTGGTAGCCTATATATATATATTGTCACCTTTGGTTTATCTTTGTCTCCCGTAGCTGCGTTTTCCACCAAGTAGCCTAAAGATAACAAGTTAGAACTCTTTTGCTCCGTAAAAACTTTCATGTGGCCCAAATGGACTGTACTGAGATGGCGTAAGGTTTGCTCACTTTTTTCCACATGAATTTCATTCAGTTTTGCCAAGTAGGCCAAATCAGTCTGACTCTGCCTCCATTATATTCTATATTGTCTTTTTTTCTTCTCTCAACTAGATTGTAGACTACTTGTTGAGAGAAGTTGAACTGGGTGTGACATAAACATATGCTTTCTTACTGATATATAACCACTTATTTGTAGTTTGCATTTCAGAACATATCATTTTACTATAAGTTAATTTCGAAATGGGTGGAATATCCCGGAATCTGGAATCTAGCTAGACAATAAAGTAGGCTATTACATTTCACCGATTTGCAACAATTGCTGCTGCTTTGAATAATGAAACATTCTGGTTGGCGTATTAGCTTTGGTCGGCTTGGATTACTGTTCATTCTCAAGGTTATCCGCAGAGAGCAGCCCCCTCAAATATGCTATTCCCCCCTGCATATTGCAACACTGGGAGCCCAAACATCCCGTGGGAGTTAATAGCACACTCCTTTTTGGCTTAATAGTCTGCCAGTCGTGCACCTAGATGGATGAAGGGTCAGGAGTTTCGGAGACATGATTTATTCTGTCCTGCCAAGCCTTTGAAAGAGCTGGCATATGACCAGTACAGATGAGACCAGGGCTTTTGCCTCTTCATCTGACTGTGATTAAAGGAGAATGCAGTGAACTGTTTGAGGTGGTGCTCTGATGGCTGCTTTCCTTTTTATCGGTAGCCTTTTCTCTCGCATGCGCTCCTCTCTCCCTCTCTCTAATATCTGTCTCTTTCTTTATTTCTCTTTCTCTCTTTCTCCCTCTTCTCCATCTCCATGACTGTTTAACAGACACACTGTAACACTTATTCTGACAGCAAGTGAGTGCTACCGTATGGTGACCCAGCTCTCCTGTATGCCTGGAATCCATTCTAGATCGATTCCTGTAGTACTGGCTAGCATTCAGAGGAGCCACAGCTGATACTTTGCTTGTGGAAGTGTTAGCAGATGTAGGGTGCCAGGGCTTTGTGTGTGTGTGTGTGTGTGAGTGTGTGTGTGTGTGTGTGTGTGTGTGTGTGTGTGTTAAATATAATTTAAATATAATAAGCTTGTTTAAATATAATTATATGGTTTTTGATGTTTCTTGTTTTCCAACCTCAGTTGTGTCCCATATTGTTGTATTGGCAATAACACAAACAAAAATGCTCTGGACACTCAAATGTAACTAGCTGTCTGTACTCTGTCCACATGACCGGCTTTGATCCCAGTCCGGTCGAGCAGCACCAGCACACTTCAGTGAGGGGGACAGTACGCCATTCTTACTGGCAGATTGGGAAAATGGGTTGGAATTGTTGCCAGGAAAACCACAGTGCCCAAGTGTATTCAAACAGATAGCATCACGCCCACTCATCACCTCCGGACCCTCCACCTGCACCCACTGGGCGACGTGAGCTTTGTGACCGTGTCGACGGTATAAAGTGAGGCGCACACACTCTTCTGTGCTGAGTAAGTTACCTTTGAGCAGCCAGGCTGACTCACAGCTCAGAAATGAAGAGCATAGGAAAGTTTTTTTCTTTCTTTCTTTTTAGCCAGACTGCCAGTGTGCAAAACTACAATGCTGGATTAACAGATCCTCACAACATGTATGAGATGATGTGATCCAGAGTTCTCTGCGCGTTGACTGCAAGATGTCAATCTCTGTAATATATACTCAGTTACTCTGACCGGAAGCGGTGACCTTCGGCCAACAGGTTCCAGGTGTTTGTTGTTGTTCCAGCAGGCCTCAGCGGTCTGGTTTGTGGGCTTTGTGGGGCGTCGTAGGCCTGGGCTCAGATATGCCCCGGAGGCACTGATCTGTTGTCAGACAAGCCCGGTATGGCCAACCCCCGACTCCAAACACTCACATTCCTCCCAGGCTAGCCGGCTCTCTCGGTTCACCGGCGGCTCGCACACCACACAATAATGGCCGGTTGCAGGTCCAGGATGTCAGTCAGACCGAGTGAACTGGGAGAACAGCGTGCATTTTTGTCACAGAATCCCCCCGGCTACGTGTCACCTAAAAATGCTCTTCCCATGCCTGTGTGACAACGTTGCAAGTAGGCACAAGAAAAAGCATGATTTGTTATCCCTAATGAGTGCTGTGTGACCCAGTTCAGCTTCGTCATGGTCTCCTCAAACTCCGATACGAAACCCACTTTGAAATATAAGAAACTAAGATTTTGCATCTGGAAAACACCTTGGAGTGCATCTTCCTCTAAGGTCCTGTGCTAACACACATGGCCGAGGTGTAAAGTTTGCTCAGAGAACTCTAGCTATACCTGTTTGGTGACATTTCAGATGTTTTCACAGGAAATGTTTGTTGAAAGACTTAGCCTTAAATGTGTTACACAATACTTTCCTAGTGTGATTTAGGAGGACTGTTGTGGTCTGTGTGAGACCTCATAGTTCTCACAGCTAGTTGCTGCGGCTGGGCTGCCGTTTGTATGGAATTCCGGCTTCCAATACCTGCTGTGGGGTTGAGCGCAGAGGAAGTGGCAACATGCAGCAATGAGGACAGAGTGTGTCGCTGCATGAGAGTGTCACCCATGGAGGCCTCAGATTCTGAGCAGGTGTTCACCCCACATCCACACACACACACGCACACATGCACATTTCACTTGCAATTTGGAGAGAATCTCCGTGATCCCTGGCTTCCTCTTTCTTGGCCCTTGTCATGTTGTGTACTTGCTCAGGGGTCACACACGGCCATGGCAACTGCATGTAAACACTGGCCCACTGAATTAGCATAATCTGGCTCATCAGCCTCTATGCTGGAAATAGCTGGAATTAAAGTCATGAAACGGATTGGGCCATCTTGGACAAATCTGAACTTGACCCAGAATTGCACAATATGCGCAGTGATAATTATTTATACAAACCCACAGCAATGCCTGCTCACTCGTGAAGGCACACTCTTAATGCTGTTGTGAGGTTTTTGCCAATGATAGGGATAATCTGAAGTTAACTTGACCGTGCAGTTGGTAAACAACACAAGCCTCGGGTCTCCATTTCTCAGTTGGAGCCAAAACTAAGTGTGCGACTTCTCTTCCTCTCCATCTTTCTCTTCCTGTGTTTTTTTTAATATACTGTAAAAGCTAGACAATCTATATCACACCACATTTACTCTTTTCATTAAATATATGTTTATACATCACAGTTATGCATCAAATCAAACACCATTATGATCTGTGTAGTGTACACACAGTCTCTCAGTCCGCACTCACAGTCACACTCTCAGTCCGCACTCACAGTCACACAAGGTCAGATAGAATGGGTGACCCCTCCTGATTTTGTGTTGATGTTTTGATGATCAAGGGTCAGTGCAATAGCCTGGCATATTAATCTGCCCTGTACCTGTCTGCAGTACACAGGAGGCCGGTAGGGGACCAGCACCCCAATAAAGATGTGTGGGCAGTGAGTGATGGGTCCACTCGACCCGGGCTGGGGTCGGGGGGGTTCACCTGAGGTAGGGCTGCAGCCGTGCGTGCGTTGGAGCAAGTGGGCGTGGTGCGGAGCCGTGTGGCCCTGATGCGGCGGCTGACTCGTGTGTGTATGAACCTGTGCATGTCACTTCCTCCCTGCACAGCGGCGCAGAGTGGAGGGGTGGGGGTGGGAGGAGTCCCCGGGGGTGCGCTGGCATGCCCATCTGCATCCTCTGTCCTCAGATTTGAGCTCCGCTCCACTCCGCTCCACTCCGCTCTGTTTACGCAGCCTCATCGTCAACACGAGGAAACAGAAACAAACATCCATGCTAGATTTGGCTGGGGAAAAAACATAATTAAACATATGAAAGCACTTTGCTTTATTGTCCAAACAGATGTCTCTCATCTCTTGTTGTGTGTTTGCCGGTGCTCTGTGCCCTTGTGTAGCGGCGCACGGTGGCAGCGTTAAACAGTAATTGACTGAAAGAGGTGTTGACAGTTTGCGCTCCTCCATCCCCTCCGCCTCTCAGGCCGAGAGCTGACCTCACAGCAGTGGCTTGCTTTTTTGTTTTGATCACACTGAGGTATACAGCATTTATAACATGGTGGCAGCAGTACTGGAGAATTATCATTTGCATGGCAGATTCCATATCTCACCTCAGCTATGTATGTGGTCGATTCTAATTTCTCTGTGCACTGTTGCAAATCATACTTAGAGGTTACATTGTGACACAGACTGCTTTGAAGGTATTTGATATTTATGGTGCATAGATGGCTCTGATGTGTCTCCCTCTGGATACCATGGTGCTTTCTATAACCAGACGTGTTTATCTGTTTCCTGTGTGGCATTTGAATTTGAAATAATAAAAAATGTGCGTTCAGATTACTTCCAGATGAATCTAATGACCTCCCCTCGCCATTTGACCTTTCTCTCTGCACTCCTATTGGTTGTTGTTGTTTATGATGGATTCGCTGTTTGTAATTTGACATTCAAAAAAACACTTGTGTCCTCATGGTTGGCGAGCAATATTTTCTTAATGTGTTATCTGTGTTGAGTTTAGCAGTAAGTCTTTATACTGTATCAAGGCTAGCCAGGCTTGCCAGCCACACGCATATTAAAGTCTCCCTGGCAGGGTGTTTGATTTCGCACGCCTTGAGTTTTATGCTGATTGGAGATATTTCGGTTTAAATGGTTACTTTTGTAGCACCCAATTGTGGTAAACACAAGGAATGTTTCTGGAATGTCTGGACAAGGAAATATATAATCTGTTCTGTGGCATCCAACTCATTGGTTTTAATATTGAGTCTGACAAAATATCCACCATATTTATTTCACTCCGAATACAGTGCACAGGATGATTATTTTCATGTAGTTTGCCTAGGTGGAGTTTCCTAAATGGATCATGTGTTTCCTACCCTCCAGATCAGACTCCCTAAGCACAGCGCAAGCCCCCAGCCCGGCCTAGGGGCCCCGGGGGAGCCGTTGTCTGTGGCCTCGCTGGAGTCTCTGGAGGCCATGTCTGAAGGAGGAGATCCACCCAGTGCCTTCACCCGAGGCACCCGCTCCAGGGCCAGCCTGCCTGTGGTGCGCTCTGCCAACCAGACCAAGGACAGGTCACTGGGTGAGTGACCCCTCACTTTACCATACAACACCACCGATATGCTCTCTCTCTCTCTCTCTCTCTCTCTCTCTCTCTCTCTCTCTCTCTCTCTCTCTCTCTCTCTCTCTCTCTCTCTCTGTGTGTGTGTGTGTGTGTATGTATGTCTTGAATATGCTTATTTTAAGTAGAATGATGAAATGAAGGATGATGTGTGAGCTGTGATTTCATTGATTATGGATAGAGTTGTTTTTTAGATGGTTGGGGTTGTCTATTGCATTGTCAATAGAAAATGCTGTCATTCTTACAGCAAAAGGGGAAATGATTTAAGGACAGACATTTTTTATACAAAATAACTCTTTCGGTATGTTAAAATCATACATAAATCTCTTTCAGTATGTCAGAAACAGTGTTGAACTTTTTTGGGGGGCATTTGCTAGTTGCAGTCCTTGGTGGTGGGATTTTATCCCAGGCAAATGTTAGGCCACATCTCATTGTGGGTTTCCAAATGGACTAGTATGTCTGGTGAAGTCTGTTTTAATGGAAACGTCTCAAATTGCATGTCCATTTCGTTTAGGCATACATAAATTAAAACTGCATTTGCAATATCAACATGTCCTCAGTATACCATGAGGCTGTGTTTTCCCCAACAAACATGAACCTCTTTTTGACTTTAATAGGCTTTATTATTAGAGGGATATGGTCTCTCCACAATGGGCCCTTCAGACACTCACAGATATTTTTCAGGAACATCTGGTAGCTTTTATTGCCATGCAATTAAGTGGGCCACTGAAAAACATATCTCTGCAAATACTTGAAAACATACTGTGAGCATAGCACTCTGGGCCTGAAAGGTCTTCGAGGAAGACTCTAATGGACACAAATGAACGGATGGAACTGGCTCTGAGTCAATGCTGTCTGCTCCTGTGTTGTTGTCCATGCCTCTCTTTTTGGCTCGTCTTGTTTTTCCCTCCCTGTCTTGTGGCATAGCCATCAAACCGAAGCTAACCGAAGCTAACAAGCCACTGCAGGCCAACACACCAAGAAAAATCACTGCTGTTGGAATTGTGGAGTTCATGACTCACCGAGATAATTCAGACAATACATTCTTAATGGGGTTTACCACCTAAATAAAACTGAATTGACTCATTTGCTCTGTCTGGCTGTCTATCTGTGTGTGTGTGTGTGTGTGTTTGTGTGTGCATGCTTATGGATGTGTGTGTGTGTGTCTTCAACATCACTGACTTGCCAGGCTCTCTCCCCTCGTCTCAGGTGTTCTGTACCTGCAGTATGGCGAGGACACCAAGCAGATCCGGATGCCAAACGAGATCACCGGGGCGGACACCATCCGGGCCCTGTTTGTCAGTGCCTTCCCCCAGCTGCTCACCATGAAGATGCTGGAGTCCCCCAGCATGGCTGTCTACATCAAGGACGACATGAGGAACATCTACTATGAGCTTACTGACGTCAGGTGAGTGGCACAGCCTACTGCGCTCTCCTCCTCTCCCCCTCTCCTCTCCACCACTCCTCCTCTCCACCACTCCTCTTCTCATCCTCTCTCCCTCTCCTCCTCTCCTCTCCCCCTCTCCACTCATCTTTCTCCTCCTCCTTCTCTCCCCCTCTCCTCTCCTCCTCTCCTCTTCTCCTCTCCTCTTTTCCTCCTCTCCCCCTCTCCTCTCCTCCTCTCCTCCACCCTGCTCACGGCTGCATTCCCACAATGACAGTTTCGTCCAAACAAATCCTGCAATACACCACGTACACTGTGGGTGGGTGTGTGTGGGTGGGTGTTTGTATGCATTCTCTTGTCTGCAAACAATGAGACACTGTAAAACAGTAGGACTCTGTGGCCCACATGAAACTGAGTGTAATTTCTTCGTACTGTCAGCGTGTGACATAACAAAGCATATGTATAGATTTGCTAAAAGACAAACACAGATGGTTCAATTGAAGTTGCCTTTGTATTGCTAAATGTAGTTGGTATGCAGTGCGTGGGTTGGGCTGATCTATTTGTCACTGATTTTAAAGACAGTTTAATGCAGCTAAATCTTGTTGAATGCCGCACAATCAGGCAGTGGATGACTGATACTGGCTTTGGAAAGGGGGAAAAAACTGATCTGCATCAAGAGCCACTGCTTCTCATAGCTGACATTTTAAAACCACCCCTTGCCTCAGGAAGCCAAACCACAACTAAACAGGCAGTTAGATGTCCAAAGAGCCTCCTGACACCAGCTCACCACCCTCCACCCTCCTCCATGCCAGGCCCAACCCCCAGCATAATCACCGCCAGCCGAGGGAAGATGGAGTCCGTGTCTGAACGCGTGTGGACTCCGGGGAGTGTCCCCGGCACCACACCCTGCCTTCTTCAGACGAGGCCCAAACAAGCCAAGAGGAAACGGGGGAGGGGGAGGAGTGGGGGCTGGGGGAAGGGGGGCGGGTGTAATCCCTCCTCTCTGTGGGGTTCAAAATCCTGAGCCTGGGCTGGGCTGGGCTGGGCTGGGCGGCCCAAGGAAGAGAGATGTCCTGAATAGTTAAGCTCCCGAGCGGGTTGAGGGATTTACAAATCTGGGCTTGTCATCAATAGCCGGGGCTGATTTTGCAGTCGTGCTCGTGCGTCATAGTGAGAGAAGCGTCAAGAGGTGTGGCCTACTGGTTAGGGCTTCGGGCTTGTAACCGAAGGGTTGCTGGTTCGATCCCCGACCAGTAGGAACGGCTGAAGTGCCCTTGAGCAAGGCACCTAACCCCTCACTGCTCCCCGAGCGCCGCTGTAGCAAGGCTGCTCACTGCTCCGGGTTAGTGTGTGCTTCACCTCACTGTGTGTTCACTGTGTGCTCTGTGTGTTCACTAATTCACGGATGGGATAAATGCAGAGAGCAAATTCCTTTTATACGTCAGTATACTTGGCCGAGAAACCTGATTTACATATACGTCTCCCGTGATGAATTGATATCGCTCGCCGGGGTGTCATCACGCTCGTGCAGTCGGCCCCAGTCTAATCGTAACATTGTGCAAAAGCGGCGGAATGCTGTCAGCGTATCCGTAATGATTGTGCATCGGCGCACAAAGCGTTGTATAGTCATAAGCACACAATTGCATGCATAATCAGCTGGAAGTGAAGCCAATCCTCCACTGTTGTCATGGCTCACCCTGCCCCTGTGTTGTTGTGCTCTGCAGGAACATCACACCTCACTCATGTCTGAAGGTCTACCACAAAGACCCCGCCCAGGCCTTCAGCCACAACTCCAAGCCCAACAATGGGGATGTGAGGGTAAGTGGATGATGCCTACCTCTCTCTCTCTTTCTCTCTCTCTCTCTTTCTCTCTCTCGCACGCTCTCTCTCTTTCTCACACACACACTAAAATACCGTGAAGCCTGAACCCTCTAACCTTCATTTTCTTATTTTTCCATTCGTTAATCCTGGACAAATGCAGCTCCCCGAGATGCGGTTGTCTCTTTGTGAAAAGCCTTACACCATTATTCGGGGATTGAGCCTTCTCCCGTGCGCTCCTGTGCAGCAGCGGCAGGGGAATCCAAAGCCAGGCTTTATTTGTTCGTTCCAAAGTACATCCTTATGAGGGGTGGGCTGTGTTGTCAGTCAGTGTTTACCGTCAGTTGACTCAACATACTCTACCTGCAGAAAAAGAGCGCCACTATTCACTATTCAAAGTTCTACCACTAGATTGATCCTAATTCCAAGCAGCGATTAACCTGAGTCATCCACAATTTTACTCACTGGTAATTGTTGGAAATATTTGGTCAGGGTATTCATTTCCTCATTTTACTCTTTAACTTTTTAACGAAAGACTGAGTGACAGCAAGAGTCTCTCTCAAGGCAGTTGCTGAGACTTTGTATTAGACAAGGTGGTGTTCAAACATGTGAATAAATGTTAGCAATCAATCCTCAAATATTTGTTCATTTGGCCTCAAAGACATGTATAAGTATGGATTAATTGATTGATTAAATACAGGATATTATAATAACATTAGTTGTACTGTTATATTGTAACAACCTATAAAGCATGCTTGTATCATGATTATATAATGTTATACTGTTAACAGTAACTGGAAGTGTTTATTTAAGAGGGAATACTGGCAATTGTACAGATTTGGTGCTTATTCAGAAGGGTGAAAACTCATTGAGAGCCTTCCAGAATAAATTGGACCTTTCTACAAGAAGCTACTACTCAATTTTGGCAGTTATGTAGTAATATGTCATCATGTCTCTCATCCAGGCAAATTATTAGCACATTCTACCAGGATTTGCACATGTATCTCCTTCAAGAGTAACCCAATTTCTAACATAATCCTGACGGATTAATTTACTGCAGAGGGAGCAACAACTTGTGTACATTCGTTGTTCATCTCTGGTGTTCCCTTTTAATTTGTTCAGCGTGTTGAATATGTCAGATGGTGCACGGGGCCTGTCACCCACCCTAGCTGGAGGTGGTGGAGGAGGCGTGTGGTGACGGTGCTGGCAGGGTCGGCATGTCGCTCAGCTGGATGTCTGATGAGGATGCTGAATGGTTTTATCAAACCCTGTGGGGCTCTAGCGTGCCGAGTTCAGCGTTGTAGATCCTTCTCGTCTGAACGGCTTATGTTATGTTTAGACTTGTGCTGGCCCCTTGCTGTAGGCCTCTGAAAGTATGAATAAAGATGCCCATATCTCATAACATCCATTATGTTTTTATCTGTCCTCCATCCCATGCGTTTCCCAAAACCTTAGTGGTGTCTTATTCTGCTACTGGTAGATTATCAGGGGTATCCTCATGACAGTGGCTGTGGTGCAGACAGCTTTCCCTCCCTGATGTCTTCCCTGGTGGAGACCATTCTCAGGTGTTGTAGCTGCACATGTTTTGCCTCCAGTGTTTGGTGCTGGTTACATTTGTTGATTCCTACAAGGAAATGGGGTGCTTTCTTTGCTGTTTATTTGTCTGTTTCTCTGTCTGTTTAAAAGTAGAGGAAGAACCTTTGGATCAGATCCTACTGTTTCAAGTGGCCTTTTAGATGTCCATGTAAACAGTGGCTGTCCTGATGCCTATCACCCTATCACATCAGAGACTGAGATTGTACATCTTTGAATAGCCAAGTAGACACACTATTGATGTTTTCAATGAAGGGGATTCATTTTGAACAGGACAGGCCTAGTCACGGCCTCGAGAGTGTCTCAACTGCCTTCAGGTCCTCGGACGTTGGACTCCTGGGATTCTGTTCTCATTTGTGGGGGGAAAAATGCACAAATCATGCACATAGCTCACAGCTTCTCATCCTTGACGAGCTAGCCCAATATCAGAAACACACTTAGGGTTAGGAAATTAAACACTTAGGGTTAGGGTTAAACATTCAGTGAGTGGCCTGATGCCACAAGCCACAAAGGGAAGATTTATGTGAGTGTGTGTGTGTGTGTGTGTGTGTGTGTGTGTGTGTGTGTGTGTGTGTGTACTAGATCAGCCCCATGTGCCAGAAAGCAAACAGGCATAGACCTGCTTATCAATGTTGAATGTTTTTAAGCTGTTTAGATAGATAGATAGATAGATAGATAGATAGATAGATAGATAGATACTTTATTGATCTTCAAGGGGAAATTCAAGCGATCCTCAAGGGGAAATTCAAGTTGTTTGAAAAAACAACAAAAAACAATGGCTTTATTGTTCAGAATGGTTGTACATAAAAGCTCAGAAGCTCACTCAACATGTGGAAAAAGGGCCTGTCCTGTGTGTTAGACATTGTCTCCCACCAATAGGTGTATTTATAGCTTCTTGACCTCTTGTGTTTGAACTGTGTTGATGTTGGTGTGTTTGTGTGTGTTTTTGGGCGTGAGTGAGTGAGTGAGTGAGTGAGTGAGTGAGTGAGTGTGTGTGTGTGTGTGTGTGTGTGTGTGTGTGTGTGTGCGTGTGCGTGTGCGTGTGCGTGTGCGTTTGCGTGTGCGTGTGGGCGTGTCTGTGTGGTTTTGCTCCCCCAGTCTTTTTGGTGATAGATCCCTCCATTTTCACACAATGTAGTCAGTAATTGTGGACACCATTTTAACGGTGTGGTTTGTGCAGTTTCCAAAACCTGTTTCCACCTGTTCAAACATGCCTCCCCCCATTTGAGAGTGTGTAATCTCTATTTCTCACCCCAGCCATCCGAATCTTCTTTCAGTTACCTCAAATAAAACCAGAGAGACCTGAGATTTTCAAAAGAAACAGGGTCAGGGGTCTATGGTCTAGGGTCATCCTAGACTCATTTCCACAGTTCAATCCGGAACTTTCTCTCTTTTTGTGCAATGCTTTTGGGAACAGTGTCCATTAGCTTAGAAGAAGGGAGCACTGCTGCCTTATCTACCACTCCATATGAAAAACACATGGAAGCAGATATACAGTATGAAATTGACAGCCTTCTGTGCACATTGTATTCGACGGCGCTGGATGAAAGCAGTGGGCGGCGGATGAGGTGTTGCGCTCCCTCAGCTCAGGTGTTGTGTTGGTGAAGGTGAGCGGGAGAATACACCTGCACACACTGCACACACTGCCTGTGTCCCTGCTTTACTCCAGCGCCTCTCCCCCCGACTGCTGAACACAGACAGGTTTGGGCACAGGCTCTGTTTACACTCCCACCAGATTCATCCCTCTTTCTTTTTTCTGTTTCTTTTTGTCTCTGTTTCATTCTGTGCTGTACTTCTGTAGGCCTTCCTTTCATTTACTGTAAGGTCTCTGCCGCATACACACAAGTACACAAGTCAGTCCAATGGCTCTCATTATCTCTTCGTTACCAGGAGATAATCATTTATTGTTAAACTTTCAACAGCTATCTGCAAAAAGGATTTTTTTTTCTTTGCTTATAATTGACATTCTTTGGCATGCACGTTTCCTGTCCTTGCTTGTTGCCTGAAAAGCTGCAATTGGCCTTGAGTATTGAGTCACTCCTCATTTTTGAAATGGGTCATTCAAATATGCTCCAGTTATAAAATGTTCAAATTTGTGTGTTTATGTGCTTCTTTTTTGTTTGCTTTGACTTTGTTTTGATCTTGTTGATTTCTGTTAGTCAGTACCTGAAAGTATACCCATGGAGACTATAAATACTATACTATGTTTGGCTGGTAGGGGGCTATTCAGTTGTTAAGTCCGACATCACGGGCCCAACAGCTTTTTGGTTAAAAACTGGCACAGCCAGCTGGTTTTTGCAACTTGCAACCCTTGTCACCATCACCTCCGTTTTATTGAGGATAAAACAAAATCGTTTAACTTTAACAGAGCAAATACTGTAGGTGTGCAGCCAGATGATACAATCAAGGGTTACGTGCAGGCTTCCGCGAAAAAAAGGATTTTATTAGGTTGAGACAACAAGTGAGTAGTAGGATGACAATTTTCTTAAAGGCTACTCTGAATAGCGGAACATTTTTTTATTTTACTGTCTATGGAAAAAACCGAGCAGCTCTGAAAGCCATTGGACCCAGAAAAAGATTTATTAGCCTATTATTGCATCATCACTTAATAACCGAATTACTTCTGTATATCGGGACATTTATGAAATAGATCTGGTTAAAAAAGATGTCACCGTTCCATATCTGGAAACTTGAATGGTAACTATAACAACTATACTACAGTTGAAAACCAGCAAGCAAATAGAGCAAATAGAATCTTCCTTGAAGTCCTTGAATTTCCCCTTGGGGATCAATAAAGTACTATCTAGACTATAAACTATCTAGAATAGAACCCCCGCCTTGTCCATTAATTCTGTATCAGGACACCTCAGTGAGTGGGTCCCTTACACGTCTGTCCACCTATCTGTCAGTCTATCTGTTATCTCTAAATGAAAACGTGTTGTCCTCCCTGCTGTTGTCAGGTCCATCGGGAGAAGATGTACGTCAGCAGAGATGGCCAGCACAGCCTGCGGCAGGCCCCCTCGAGCCCCATCAGCAGCCTCCACGCCCTGCAGGGCTCCATGTCGCCCCCTACTGCCCGCTCCATGCCCTCCTCGCCCTCCCGCATCCCGTTTGGGCCGCGTCCCTCCCTGCCCCTGGCCGGCAGCGCCACGCTGCCCCGCGAGCGCCTGGCCAGTGCGCCTCAGCCCACCAGCCGCTCGGTCACGCCCTGCCCCAGCGCCATCCTGGAGCGCCGCGACGTCAAGCCCGACGAGGACCTGGGCAGCGGGAGCAAGAGCATGGCCCTGTACGAGCCGTACGGCCACCCCGAGGGCCGGCTGAGCGTGTCTTCATCGCAGGGCCCCGGGGACGCGGTGGACGGAGCCCTCCAGCAGCAGCCGCCGCCACAGCAGCACTCGCTCTACCGGCAGAAGTCGCGCAAGTACGCCGAGAACCCCATGGCAAGTCTCGGGGGCAAAGCACAGCCGCCATCCCCGCACCGGGTCAACGAGGTCAGGATGATCGACATGCCCCCGCAGGGCGTACCGGTGGAGAGGGGCTCGTCCATGCGCCGGTCCTTCCGGAAGGACAGCAACGGCACCATGGAGGTGGTGGCCAGCGTGCATGGCAGCATGGTCTCCCCCGTGTTTGTGGACCTGCCACCGGGACACGGCACCAGGCCGTTTCAGACCGGCGTACCCCCCGGCACCCACCACACCAGGTGTGTAAACATGAGCGAGGTCGTCTCCAACCTTTGCGAGGCACCTGAGTTCAGACTGGCATTTCTCAGAAGTGTGTGGTCTACAATGGCACTTTTCATGTTTACAGCAACGTGATACAGTGTAACCCGGTCCGAGAGAATGTACAGCAAACATCCTCAAAGCTACCGTGAGCTAGATTTACTTCAGAATGGATTCCTTTGTGGTTCCTAAACCTTTGCGGTTTGCTTTCATGTGCACACTTGAAACCCCCTCACTGCTTGTATTTTTGTACAAATATGGTCAAGAAAAGCGAGGGAGTCTATCTTTTTTGTAGTTGCTCTCTTTCAGCGATCTAGTCACAGACACAGGATTATATTGTTGTGGTGAACTCTGGCAGATCATTTACACGCTGTTGTTTGCTGAAGCGTGACAGATGTAGATGGTGGTGTAGCGAGGTCTTCAGGACGGCATCCAATCTTAATATCTGTTGTGGTTCATGGCACTGACATCAAGCAGAAACAGCCAAGCTCCCAAGAGAACAGCATATAAGTGTAGAGGAAATATTGACAGAGTGGTGCTGCAAGTTGTTTTGAGTGCTCCAGCATGGCTTTGTCTTAAAGAGGTTTTAACTCGCTTTGTGTGTGTGTGTGTGTGTGTGTGTGTGTGTGTGTGTGTGTGTGTGTGTGTGTGTGTTCTCCTCGGGCAGTGAGCGGATGAAGGCCATGGAGCAGCAGATAGCCAGTCTGACAGGGCTTGTCCAACATGCACTTTTAAAGGGGCCAAATGCTAGTGCCACCAAAGACACTACCGGGTAATCTTTTGAGCAATAATCATACCACCGGTACACCTATATGCAATCATAAGAACAATACTGAATACCGAATTCTTCAACAGTGTTTTGTCTTGTTTTGTAAAAAGCTCTTGTATGTTTTCTCTCCCTTTCAGAGAGAAACCTGTGAGAACAGCATCTCCTGCTAACAGTGGTAACAGTGGAGGTGAGTACACATTCCAGTGGTTTTTGCCATGCAAATGAATTAGACAAATTATATTATACAGTTATTTTAGCACAGTACTCACTTTCTTTGTGAGCAGCTTACATGCTAGGTATGCTAGGCTAACTTGCCAAGCCAGCTATCCAACAGTTTCACAATGGTCCATCTGGTTTTAACCATTGTCCGTTTGTCACATGTAAAGCTCTCAAGCTGACCCTTCCTTCATCCTTCAGGAGTGTCACCTGTTCCCGTGCCCAAGAATCGCACTGCCCAGTCCGACTCCATGGCTGTGGTCCTTCACTCGTCAGCCAAAGACACAGAGATGCAATCCATGCTGAGCACCTTCAGGAGGAACGTGTCTGACCTCCGCCTGCAGCTCCACCAGCTCAAGCAGATGCAGGTACAGCACGTGCACAGATTCCGCCATCACGGAGAGGCCACAGCTTCCACAGGTCACAGGGGAGAGATACAACCAGGGATCTTATTACAAGATCTGACAACATATTGTCATACGGAGCATTTAAGAGCAGTATATTATCCCCTGCCAAAATGAGTGAATGAAACAGAGCACTGTGTGGGTATGAATGTTATTTGTACATACTGGATCTGTATGGGCTGTGTTATGGACTAGCGTTTATATCCTCTTAAGTAAGTAGTGTTGATGTTGACATGTGGTCCGTTTACAGCTCCAGAACCAGGACTCGATGAAGGTGATGCTTCGGCGGGCCGAGCAGGAGATCACTGGCCGGTTCACGGACATGCTGCGGCACCTGGAGGATCCGGTGCAGAAACAGCGGTCCCAGGTGGACCAGGAGCGGCACACGTACCTGGCCATGGAGGAGAAGGTGCTCATCCAGCTGGGGTAAGAGACGCCGCGCCCTGACTGGAGTCGCTTGGGAAAGTGGGAAAGTGTATGTTGCCAACAGGGCATATTTTTGTGTACCAGTCCACAGATAGACACGATGGGGCTGTGGAGAGCATTAATGTAGCCTAAATAAACACAAATGCATTTAGTAGCTCCTTTTGTATAAAAATAGTTTTAATGTGTTAATAGCTAAAATGTGTTTATTGATTATTATTTACAGCTGAAATGGTGATTAGTATGGTTGATAAATCTTGATGAGCTCTCTGTTTAAAGAGTGTAATGACCTCTGTAGATGTTTAATGAAACAGCGAGTCCCCTTTCTCGGGGCTGATGAATTAAGTCCTGCGGCACAGCTTTTTTGGCTTGTTCAAAGCCATTAGCCAGTGACAGGGCAGAAATGGAGCCGAAGCAGAAAGAATGTGGGTGCTGGCGGCCCTCTGTGTCCCCCAGCTGTGCGCTGCCCGCCACCCAAATCAGATGTGTGTGATCTAAGGTTACCATCGGGAGCGGTAATTACACTGGCCACTGGCTGCCGTCATGACTGGGTGATTTGTCAAGCCTGTGCTTCCCCCCTTTAAATGTGAACGCAAGCAGGTCTTCTCTCCCGATTTGCACATAGGGTAATTATGGCCGCGGCCTGCCGCCGAGCGTACCATGATAAGCGTTTTGTTTGGAGCCACATCTCAGAGGAGCAGACGTGTCAGGAAATGAGGGGCTGATATAACGAGATATCTGACCCCAGTGCCTGATTTGGCACCATGCCAGCGCTCGGCCCACACCGCCAGTCGGGTTAAAAAAGTCCCACCAGATACTTGTTTGTGTGTGTATGTGTGTATGTGTGTGTGTGTGTGTGTGTGTGTGTGTGTGTGTGTGTGTGTGTGTACGTGCATGTGTGTGTGTGAGTCAGGGTGGGGAGTGCTGTGCAGTCATTTGGTTTTGCCTCAGCTTGTTGCCTCAGCAGAGAAACCAGACGAGAGGTTCTTATGTAGATAGTGTTTAACTTAAGATAAAAAAAAAACAGAATGCAAAACAAGCATTGTGAGGATGGACGTAAACAGTGTTTCGAGGTCATGCTCCTTGGTGCGTATTTGCTTAAACCAAATTGGAGGCAAAATGTTTCTCCGCTAGTCTCAGTTCACTTGGCTGAACACACAAAGACTCATACTCATGAAAAAGACATGCAAGTGGCTGTGCCGTGCTAATGATCACTGCCTGAACATGCAGCCACGTCTGTGTCCTGAGCAGATCCCTAGGGGCGGCCCAGAGCTCAGGCCTGCACGCACACACACAGTCAATGCTCACACCCTCACCACTGAGCAATGACATCAGCAATTGTGCAGAGCAAGCTATGGCGCGCACGGCTCCCCCAGGGCACAGAGCTCTGTCTCCCGCTGGTTACTTGGAATTAGCCAGCGTTGACAAACCCTGCCAATCTGCCAGGATGTGAAGGGAGGGAGTCTTTAGAGGTGTTATTGCTGAGGCTCTGTAGTGAGCTGTGCTCTCACTGGGTTGTGGCCATTTGCTCTTTAGCCTTTAGTCACTCCAGAGAGTTGGAGCCACTGCTGCTCCCTTTGAGACTTTTTGTCAACAGACTCCACCTGAGCATGTTAAACTGGTTCTCCCCCCAACACACACACACACACACACACACACACACTTCTGCCACCCAAGCTTCGATCGTGGGAATATTTCCCCTCTAACTTTGTGTTTGGCTTGTGCTCAAGGAACAAAAAAAAAAAGTTTTTTTTCTGTCCTTGTCATCTAACATTTGACATAAATTCAGCTCATGTGGTGGTAATCCTCTGGAGAGATCCATTCCCCCTCTCCGACAAACTATTTTAGTCTCTTCTTTCCTTCTTTTTTTTCTTCTCTTATACAACCAAATCGCTGTGGTCTTTCTCATGTAGAGTATTTTAAGGAGAGGGGGTTGATGTGGTGACTTGTTTACGTTGTGGTCAGCAGTGTATAGCGAGGGGACGAGGCCTGAGTACGGACAGGAGAGGCTCAGCTAATGATGCTGCTGTTTTTGTTGTGACTACAAAAGGGAGCTGGAGAAGTATGTGGAGAGGCTGAAGAAAGACTCCGCCTCTAGGATGACCCAACGGCCAATCACGCTGAAGGATGTGGAGGAGGGAGCGGTCAACTTGAGGAAAGTGGGGGAGGCCTTGGCTGGACTCAAAGGTGATTGTGATTCGGGACTCGCACTTACCTTCGAGCTAACATTGACATTTTCACAGATGGCTGAGGGAAGGGCTTAAAAACTGAGCAGCCCAGAACAGTCGTCTGTACTTGCACTGCCAAAACCAGTGTTGGAATGTGGCTGACTGTCCATAAACACTGCACTAAAAACCCTGACGATAGAAATGGTATCACTGTTAGAATTGCACACTATCATTTTGTAATGCTATGAGACAATTGGCAAAATAGACAAAGTTGTAAAAGTCATGACCACCCAATCTAAACCTGTAATGCTCTCCAGCACATTTCAAAAACAGATATGTATATGCCTGCATGTTTTGAGTGTGTGCATGCCTAGATGGCTCCAGCAGCTGGTGTGTGAGTGCTGGTCCTGTGTGACTCATGTGACGGGTGTGTGCGCCCCTCAGGCGAGTTCCCGGGGCTGCAGACCAAGATGCGCTCCGTGCTGCGGGTGGAGGTGGAGGCCGTGCGCTTCCTCAAAGAGGAGCCGCACAAGATGGACAGCATGCTGAAGAGAGTCAAGGCCCTGACGGAGACCCTCAGCTGCCTCAGGAGGTATCTCTGGGACTGGGGGAAGTGTGTGTATGTGTGTGTGTGTGTGTGTGGGTGAGGTGTGCGTGTGTGGGTGAGGTGTGGGTGTGGGTGTGAAGGTGGGGGTACTGATGGTGAAGTTCACGAGTGGTTGCTTACCAGGCTAAGAGTGGAGTTGTGAGTGGCAAATGCTGAGTGGTGGTAATGTTGAGTCAGGGGGGAGTCCATCATCAGTCTAGTGCAGTGTAAACCCAGAAGGAGGTTGTGACAGAGACAGACAAGTGTGGACATGAACCGTGTAGTACTGCCAAACATGTTTGAATAGTGGCCATGGCCTCAGGCTGCTGCAGAGTTGTTGCTGCTGTTGTTTGTTTGGGTGTTGTCTGACTCTTTGCCTCTGTGCAGATGTGCCACTGAGGGAGTCCTGCCCTCTCCAGAGCCCACCAGAGCCGTGACGGCCGAGGCGTCTCCAGTGGCGGCCGACGGCTCCGACTCCTCGGGCTCCTCGCGGAGCTCCCCGACTCTGGGGCCGCGGTCGCCGGCCGGCACCGCCATCCGCTCGGAGCTCACGCCCTCTTCGCCGGTGGTGGTGCACCGCGTGCGCAGTGCGCCCGTCTCCGCGCCCGTCTGCCAGCACTCGGCCAGCCTCGGCCACGGCCACCACGCCAGCCCACCACTCACCCCGACGCACGCGCGCGACTCTCCCACCGTGGCCAAGGTGAGCCCTCGCAGCCGTGAGAGCAGCCCCGCGCTGCAGAAGAGGACCACACTGCCCAGGGCTGGCCACGCGGAGAACGCCCCGGGCTCCGGCACCACCAGTGGCTCGGACACACCGCCCCCCCTCGGCACCGAAGAGCCCCCAAGTGGCGGCAGCAGCAGGGGCAGCCTGAGACACAGAGGCGCCAGCACTGAGGTCAGTGCCACTGGTCAGAGGCAGAGCGTGTTAGCAGGTCATGCAGGGTGTGTGAGTCACGACTCATCTGTGCAGAAACATTAAAAAAGAGGGCATGTGCAGGAATGTAGTCAGCATCAAAGCTAAAATGCTGTGCCTTTGAAGAACTATGCTAATGATTAGGCTCCACGCTCCTTGCTTTCAAGCAGTTTTTACAGGTCATCAAGGATGAGATGCATTTGATTTCATATCAAAAATGTTTTACCGTTTTGTAAATTCATGTGAATTACCCCTGTTTATCATCTTATTCTCAAAGCATTTAAAAGCTTACCGTACTGAACTGCACCAGTAACGCCTGAAGCCTTTTGTGTGCCATAATAAATTATGAACACCACAGAGCTCTGGCTAAATAGAGCATGTAAATACAAATAACATTTCTTAGCTACAGAACCCAAGCATACAGCCTGGTGTATAACACATTAATGTGGGAAAGCAAAGGAGAATCTATCAAAACTCCCCATTAAAAAGTTGTATGCATTGCTGGTGTATTCGTACTAAAGCGTTGCAACAGTTTCTCACCACAAGGTTTAATCATAAAAGGAGTCCAGTCATCATGAGCCAAGGGTAGCCCAGAGAGCACCATAGCAAATCAGATTACCTCCAGCCCTCTCTCTTTGTTTATGACCAGTCTGATGTTACAACCGCCAGTGGACATCTTGTCCTTTGTATTCAGTATGTATGGGCACGTATTAAAGCAGTTAAAGCATTAAAGCAGCTCCTGCAGTCACAACAGCAAAGTTTAGTCTTTGTAAGTGGATTACAACCATCAGTGGTCATAAAGAACAAGTTTTTCATTTGAGGCCTCGTGGTGGCGAGGGGGTCTTGAGCCGCGCGTGATGACCTGTGTTCTGTCCGCAGCCACCATCCCCAGAGAGGCAGTGGGAGGAGGAGAAGGAAGATGGAGAGGAGGAGGAGAAGGAAGAGGGAGAGGAGGAGGAGGAGGAAGAGCCGCAGGCTGGACCCAGTCCAGGGCAGCCTGATGGGGCAGAGATGGAGAGGCTTCTCCAGCAGACCCAGGACAGCCTGATGCAGGCCATCCCCAGCCTAGAGGTGCCTGCCCAGGGGGAGACGCCAGCGCAGCCCCAGCCAGATGAGGTGGAGGCCCCCTTACCCGCAGCCTCTGCTCCTGGTAAGGACATGAGAGGTCCCGCATACCCTGGGGAAATTATTTGTTAAGTCAAATCTCTCAAGAGACTGCCTTAACCATTGGAACTGAAGAGAAATTGAAAGTTTTACAGAAACCATAAAAGTGCAGTGGTTATGGAACTGGCTAGCAAGGCTAGCAAGCAGAAGCCACAAAGTAATTGGTTTGATTCCAGGTACCCACCGATGTTCCCTTAAGCAAGGCACTAAAAGGCAGGTGTTGCAGAAAAGTAGCTACTTTAAAAAGAAATTGTAAAAAATATCCACATCTCAAAATCAAAATTATACCATTTTCAAGCACTCTGCATTTAGCACTGCATTACCAGTATTTTCATACAAGGCTTTTTAAACAGTCTAAACTAAATAGCTATGCAAATGAAACAGTACGCCCAAGTCCCTTTTGTGTGTGTGTGTGTGTGTGTGTGTGTGTCACTGAACGTCTTTCGCACCCCTCTCTCAGAGCTGCCACCAAAACCCGTAGCTGACAAACCAGTGGCAGCGGCCGGCTCAGCGGAGCGAGCACAGAGGCCAGCCATTGAGAAGCCTCACAGGCCCAGCGTGGACCGAGCGAGGGCCGGCTCAGCAGAGAAGGCCAGCAAGTCTCCTCCCCCTCCCCCACCCCGCCGTTTCTTCCCCAGTGGATCAGGCCTGACCACCGGGAGGTCAGGAGAGGTCATCTACGCCTCGCACAACAGGAAGGACTCGACCTCCGCTCAGGTTTGGGTGGCCTTTGTGTGTGAAAGTGTATGGGTGTGGGTGTGGGTTCATGTGTGTATGTGTGTGCACGCATGCCTGAGTTTGTTTCTATTCAGTTTACCGCAAAATATGATTGACTAATGCAGATAGATGTCTTCAGGGTATGAACATTGTTTAGAGGGACATACTAAATACTTCCACATTGCTTGTGTGTGTGTGTGTGTTTGAAAGCGTGTCACCATAGAAATGACTGAGCTGACTGAGTCACCACCCTGTCAAGCCACATTCCCAGACGCATGTGTTCACATACGGGCAACAGAAAGAAAAACCTCATGAAAAAAGTGTAGCAAAGTTAGTTTGCCTGGGTGTGTCACACTCGCCCAGGGTAGGACTTCCTACACAGTGCATCAGCAGCAGCGGTGTGCAATGGCTGCCTGCTGAAATTTCATCCTCCTGGCAGAGGTTCAGAGCGAGATGGAGGGGGGCAGAATGTCGGTCGCACTCCAGCTGGGTTTTTGTGTGCTCCTGTGTTTGCAGGAGGGTGAGGGAGAGGAGGTGGAGGAGGAGTCCACCCGGCCCAAAGCGCTCAAGGTGCCCCCAGAGATCAAGCCCAAACCCCAGAGCCCCCCGCCCACTGGAGCCACCGCCCCCCCACTCACTCCTCGGGCAGCCGCCAGTGCCGCTCCCTCTTTGGCCGATGGTGACGAGGAGGATGAGGGAGATAAGATCATGGCCGAGCTGCAGGTGAGTGGAACTGTCAGGGGTCCAGATCTCCTCATCACACACTCATGCCCTCCTGTCTTTTCAGTCAAGCTCACACACATAAACAAACAGGGAGAGATAACACAACCCAGAGGACTGATAGGTTAAAAAGCACTGAATAACACATTTTCACTAACACACACACACACACACACACACACACTCAGGTGCAGGCTGAGGTACCGAAAGACTGCAGTAGATAAAAAGGGTGAGGAAAGAATGTCAAAAGACTGGAAAAGATAGAAGTATGCATTGCGCTGCATGTACATCGGCACCAGTGACTCTTGGCTTGTTCCTGTTGGCTACGGTTATGCTGCTCTCTTTTGGTGAAATGGGAGAACAGCAGATTTCTCTGTCCTTTTAAAAAGCTCTTGGGTTACTTCTTCTCACATGGTTTTGGACTTTGTTCTCTCTCTAACATATTGACCTTTTTTTTCACTCAGCTTAAAATTAAAGCTTATTGTATAGCTCAAATGTAAATACATTAAATATGGAAATTCAACATTAAAATGACTGGAGATTACGTTCAATGTGAATTTTCATATGACATTTTATTCTAAAAATGTGTCCACAATGGCCTGACCGCCTTGTGCTTTAACCCCATTCAGGTGTTTGAGAGGTGCACCGTTAAAGAGTTAGAGGCAAAATGTTTTGTTGACCTCTCAAATGTTGAGCTGGAGGTGCTGGAGCCAGAGTCCCCAGCCCCCCACACACCCCAAGACACAAAGGTAACGGGTGTAGTGCCATCTAACTGCCCTCTGCTGCCCCACTGGCAGCAGCCGAGTGCCGAGAGTAGAGCTGAGCTGCCCACCTAACCCCTCGCCTGGCTGTAGCTTTAGCGCTGTAGTTAGGATTCCATGTGCCCGGCTCTGAATGCTGATGCCCCTAATGCTGATGTGCCACTAACTGCTTTTACATTTTTTTGAACTTACTACTTCAGATTTCTTTTTTTCTTCTTTGAATGAGACCAGGTCCAAGTGCCATGTCTGTGCACTTGGCTGTCTAAAAGCTGTCTAACTGTTCTGTTTCTAGAGTTTCTGCTCTCTTTTGAATGCATTCTGTTTTTTTGTATATAGATGACGTAATGGTTTTCCGATGACATGTTTGCAATGAGAGCATGTCACACTCTCTAACACCCTTATGCCTCACTGACTGTAATGATATGATTAATCATGCTATTTTCCCTAATCCTAATCTCTCATTTCCAGCAGGATCACCTACCTATTACCCTTTCTGATGAAACTGTCATTTTCATTTTTTTCTGAATCACGGTGTCATTTGCCCATCAGACGAAAATGCCTGTGAAAAAGTCATGTAGCTTAGTGCTTTGTGTTCAGTTTCAGGAAACATCAAGCACTTTGTGTAATTCTTTATTCTTTGCCACTGACACAAGATCATTGGTTTGTAGTGCATTTTAAGATGGGCACATTCCTCATTCTTCCCAAGTACAGCCAAGTAGAACATTTGAGTCAATAATGCTATGCTAATAAACTATCCTAGCAGACCCCGGGTCACCAGGGTGAAGCGACAAACCAAACTAAGGATGGAAAGGATTCCACTCCACAAGGTTCCAGGGTAAATAGTCTATCGCCTTTTCTTTACTTGTATTTCATTTGGAAACCACACCACCATGTTTTATTAGCTTGGCACTGTCTTCAGGGTGCTGTGATCTTTTTGTCTTGTCAGGTGATATATTACGTCACTGGACAGATTTCCAATGAGCATCCTGCAGCAGACACAGCAGAACAAAAGGAGGGCAGGGAGCGAACCCTTCCCCAAACCAAGGTGGCACATGCGAATGCTTTTGACCTTTCCCAGAAGCCAAAGTTATTAACATCAGCTGAATTCCCCACAGTTTCCCATAAAGCAGCAGGCCAATGCCCAAGCGCGCAGCCATCCACACAGCACACAGACAGGTCTGGGCCGTGGCCAGTCTGTCCTGAGACAGAGAGAAGCCCTAACCCAGAACCTGTGCTCTCACAGGCTGCCCAAAAGAGGAACGCTGCGCCTGCCAAACCCAGTGCTGTTACTCAGAAGCCAGTGAATGGCGTTCCGGGTGGGCAGGCCACCACGGCACCAAACGGGGAGAATCTGGTCAATGAGGAGGTGGTGATGAGGTCTAATAGGGGCCGCTTGAGGTACGCGGAGGAGTCCGGATTGAGCCCAGACCTCCCAGACGAGGAGGGCCCCCCTCCCCCGTCCACCGACAGCATTGCCTTCATGATCACCCAGACAAAAGTGCAGGCACTGTCCACTGGGGAATACAAAGATCTAGTGAACAACACCAATGGTGGCGACATGCAGACGGTCAAAGTAGGTATGGACCAGACGGTGTGCGCACCCGAGGACTGCGGCTTTGACCGCAAGCCCGTCATCATCATCTTCGATGAGCCCATGGAGATCCGGCAGGCCTACAAGCGGCTGTCGACCATCTTCGAGGGTGAGGAGGAGCTGGACCGGATGCTGTCGGAGGACAGGATCGATGAGGAGAGCGAGGAGGAGGAGGAGGAGGAGCGGCAGCAGGAGGAGTTGGAGAGGAGAGCCAGGAAAGAGATCAAGGCAAGAGAGGTAACTGTTGCAACTGGTATAGGTTTGGCCAGAACAGACAAGGCTGAACTGAAGCCAAAGAGGCCTGCTGCTGCTATTGAGGTCAGTAAGCCCCTGAGTCCGACGGAGCCTTTGTCCCCCGAGGCCGTCGACGGCTCTATACCCGAGCTCTCTCTGAACGACCCAAAGCAAGACGCCAAGAAGAAGTTCAAATTCAAGTTCCCCAAGAAGCAACTGGCCGCCATAGGGCAGGCGCTTCGCACGGGGACCAAAACGGGCAAGAAGACCCTGCAGGTGGTGGTCTACGAGGACGAGGAAGAGTTGGACGGCACCACCAAGGAGCTGAAGGTGGCCAAACGGTTTGAGATCCACGGTAAATCCAAGGCCAACCAGACCTCCTCTTCAGCACCGGTTACTCCATCAAAAGCCAAAGTGGCACCTCAGACCCAAAGACGGACAGAGGAGATCCGTAAGAACACCTTCAAGACCCTTGACAGCCTGGAGGAGACCATCAAGGAACTAGAGAGCACCATCAGTGACATGGGGCCCAAGTCCCAAACCCCACCCCAGGAGCCCTCTTCCCCACGGGGAGGCACCAAGGTGAAGCGGTCAGTCTCCGACTGCTCTCAGACGGAGGGAAGTCCCTCCAAGCGCACCCCCCCTCATGAGTCATCCAAGGCCCAGAAGGGGTCCTCTCTGCGGAAGAAGGCCAAGCCTCACCTCCTGCCCCGGCCGTCGGCCACCTCCGCCTCTGGCCCTTCCCCCTCATCTGGGTCCTCGTCTTCCTCCTCCTCCAGCAGCAGCGCCAGCAGTAAACAGGTCTCTCTCCAGCTGCTCCCCCCCCACCCCAATCCCCCCTTTAACGCCGGTGCCTTGGGTCTGCTTGTGGGCTCACCCCTCCCCCACCCCCAACTCTAATCACTGATTTATTAAATCACAAGTGTTTTCCTAGGTGCTGGGAGTGGGACAAACACTGGGATTCCCTCTGCTTCTGAGTCCTGTGTGTGATTTCGGGTTGACATGATTATGGACTTGATTTGTGGGTCTCTTGGTTTCTTTTTTCTTTTTCTTAACTTTTTTTCTCATTCTCTCTCTCTCTCTCTCGCTATGTTTGTTTATGTGTGTGTCTGTATTTGTGTGTGTGTGTGTGTGTGTGTGTATGTGTTCAGTCCTAATATTTGTTTGGCCTCTCAAGCTTGAATTTGGGCATAGACCAATGAACTCTCTCTTTTTTCCCAGAAAGAAAGTCTTGATCTTGATGAACTTCATTGTGCATGACTTGACTCAAAGTCATAATGGGGTTTTCTTTTGGGTTGACTTAAGCATGCCGCCGCCAATTTTCTCCTTCCAGAATTATGTCTATAATCTGAAATCTCTCCTGCTCTGCTCGCCTCTGGAGCTGTCGGCTCACACGTTGGCCGATTCGCTGACCGTCTTCCTGTTTATCATTCTAGAACAGCGGCGGTTCGTCCTCCACGTCTAGACCCACGCTGCCTTCACCCAAGACCCGACAGCAGCCCGGCGCGAGCGCGGAGAAAGCCGGGAAATCACAAAAGCTCCAAGATACCCAGAGGCAGTTCAGACAGGTAGTTCTGCTGTAAGGCAGCAGTTTTATGGAGGGACACTCATTCTTGATTAAAAATGGCAGAAAGAAACAGTTGTTTTGTTCAGCGTTGTAAAAGTGTGAACCGTGAATGTTTTCTTGTGGAGTGGACTGTGCCTATGTGAATCAGCTGTGATGTTTCCTTCTCTCCTTGTCTTGCTGGTCACAACTGTTTCCATACACTTCTACCATGCCACCCCCCCCCCACCCTCTTGAGCATGTTCATTGTGTAACAACTCATAAGCACATTAACGAGAACAGTCATTTTATATTCCTTGAATCTCTTAAGCAGTATTGCTGTCAAGCCAAAAGAAAGATCATTTGAAACAAATCCAGTAGTGTTTTACCACAGCTGTGTATTAGCCCCCTATGTGTTTCATTTGGATGAAAATGTATAATTGTGTTCAAGTAATGTCTTGCAGTACATACTGGTGAAATGAGAAAAAAGAAAAGCAAATAATCATCATGGAGCTGTGTAATCATCCTACTTGACATTCCATGTCTTTCGGCATCTTTGTTTGCAGGCTAACGGGAGTTCTGTGAAAACTGATGGGGATAGTAAACATGCTTTCCTTGCTTTACCTGCTTCTAAGATCCCAGCCTTTTGTCCTAGCTCTGGAAAAGGTAGCTTGTCTTCTCCTAACTCAAACATGTCTAAGCCTACTAATCCATCATCTGCCTCTTCCTCCTCCTCCTCCTCTGCCCTCTCCTCCACCCCCATTTCCCCCTCCAAGTCCTCCATTCCGTGTCTAAGTCTTGGCCGGCACATTCGCACCTCAGCCCACGCCCTCCCCCGCCCCGTCCCCTCCAACGACTCCCTCCAGCTCCACGGGGGCAAAGGCCAGACCCTTTCTCTCCTGCAGCAGCAGCAGCAGCAGCAGCAGCAGCAGACTCAAAATGGCCGCCCCCACACCTCCCCATCCCATCACCCCGTCAGCATCCCCACCACCTCGTCCTCTGGCCTCAACTACTCCTCCTCTTCCTCCTCCTCTTACTCTTACTCCTCCTCTTCCTCCGTGTCCCCCACCTCCACCTCCTCCTCCTCCTCGCCCTCTTCCCCCTCCCTACTCTCCCCCACGGCCGTGGCTCAGGGCGGCAGGGGAGGCCGGGCAGCCCACCTCCACGGCATCGGCAGCGTTCGGCCACAGGGGGGCAGCAGTGCTCCGCCTGCCATCACACCAACATCATCCTCCAGGGACATGGCATGACCTCCATGTTCTGTTTTTTATGTTTTTTTGTATGTGTGTGTAGTCATATTTTAACTTCTGTTTCTTGTCCTTCTCCTTCATTGTATGTTGTTTTATAGTGTTATCTGTATGTTCATGTTCTGAACATCAGTTGAATCTGTTTATGGGTGTAAATTGCCTGGAAGGCTGCTTGATGTGTGATGAGATAAGAGTGTAACCTAGAGAAAAGCCTTTTGCCCTGTGCGTCTATACAAGTATTGATGAGTGTATTCACTGTATTCACAAGATAATTTAATTCTTGGCTTACATTACATGCAAGAGGGAGGAAAATATGTAACCCGTTAGATTTAGTGCTAGACAGTCAGTGCTTTGGAAGATGTTTATTTTTTATTTATGTAAAAGGTTAGCAGTTTTAATGGATGGTATTGAGAATATATTTTATATAAATATGTTTGGGAATGAATAGATCATGTTGAAATAGATCACTACAAAAAATGTACAAAATATTTTTGAAATTTGAAAAAAGACTTCAATACTGCAGTATATTTTCACCTACTTTGGCTTAAAAGTGGCCATAGACATACTATAGCAATGCTTTGACACTCATATAAAGTTTGAATTGATTTTGAAAGGGAGCTGAAATGGCAGCATTTACTTGTAAAAGGTATCGCACAGGTTCCTATGCACTGCCAAATGATTTCTCTGACCAGTATAGACCAATGTGGAACCTGTCCTCCTCAGTGTCTGTGCTAACATACCAAAGCATTTGGGTGTTCATTTTACACTGACAGACAGACAATGCTGTGCATCAGAGCCACTGTGTGATTAAGCCTGTGACAGGGCACTGTCACACAAAGCTGTCTCTCTCATTGTGCAGTTGTAGAGACTCACTGGTTTTGATACCACAGTATGTGATCATGAGCAAACATGCAAAATGTTTAGAAGAAAAAAAAGAGATATTTTGGTTGATTTGGCCAAAGTTTACTTCAATGCATGCCTTTCAGATGTTTGAGATTACATTTTTGTTTGCACAAAATACTGTAAATAGTTGATTTCTTTCTCTTTTAATTTTATAAGCTTGTATAACCTGTACAAAGCTCTGTGGAAGAAAATGTGTGTGAAGGTGTCTGACCTAATAAAGGGCTGCCTGCTTGTAGTACAGATTTAATCTGTTTGGACTTTGAATTTTAATATAGATCTGATTTGAGTGCTTACTTTAGTCACAGAGAAATCATTTAAAACTTGTGTTTACATATGTCTACATTTTTGTGCTTCAGGAGTAATAGTGGTATGTGTCAATATAGCATTTAGCAATAAATGAAATCTTGCCTATTTCTTGAGTATTTGTGAAACATTTTCAAAATGCCTGTTTGGCCCACATGTAATATCATATCATAATGATAATCAGGGTTGTATTGTTGCAATTCCAGCTGTGATCATATGTGTATAATGTTTAATCATATTGAATTAGAGGAACTCTTCATTATTTTTTTTAAACAGGTGAGGTTCTTACATATAAATATATTTTAAGACAATAGCTAGCAGTTACTTCATTGTCAGCCAATTGGCAGCCAAGTAACCTATATTCCAAATGCACTCTTTTTGTAATTTAGTGACAAAAATAAGATGTTGACAACTGGATATTCAGAGTATTTTCACTGTAATGTTGCACCCATCATATCCTGGTATCTGCTTTGTCAGTCAAGAATAGGGAACAAATTCTTGGTCAAGGAATTCTGAGATATCTTGGCAATATCAAACATGCCAGACAATTTGGTTACATTTTTATCTTGTGAGAAAAGCAATTAATATGATAAAAATAAAATTCCAGTATTCCAGTACAAATAAAGTAACCATTTGTGGCTCACAAACATCCCTTGTGCAATCATGATTGGCATATTAATCTGGACCTTGTCATGGAATGATTATCTTAATTCAGAAGATATATCAATGAACTGTCAAGTGATCAGACATGGGAAGTCGTTTGTTTACTATTCATTATGATGCCACTGAGCGTGATCATAGCAGGGGTGTAATGGTTTCAACTTGTATTTATTTAGTATCTCACCAGTTCCCTATTTATTTATGTATGTATAAAAGTGCATACAATAAAATGGTTTATCCATTGCCATTGTTTCACGTCAAAATGGAGCAGTGGAAATGGCAAGACTAGTTCTGTTTTTTAATCAAATAAATGGCACTGCCCGTTTAATTAGCTCCTTTAGAAATTCCATAGCCTACTTAATGAATCCCATGGCAGATCCACTGTAATTAGCCAGTAATTTGTGTATTAATAATGGGGGTAAAAGTTAGTCCGCTTGTTGAAATGCGTCTGAGAGGGAGGAACCTCAGTAATTAAAATGTAAGTCCTTCTAACGTTTAGGAGTAATTATTATTTTCCCTAGCCTTTTATTGCAGTGATGCATCAACAGAGTAAATCTTTAAGGACATTCACAAACCAACAAGGAACTTTGTGCAAGTTAATCAAAGATTACTCCTCATTTGCATTGTTAATTGGAATTAACAAGGGTGTTAATTAGCCTCAGTGAAGGGGGGAAGTTGCTGGCACCACTTTGTGATCCTCAATTATCTTTCAACTTATCATTATTTCACACTGGCATGAGTCATTCCTGCCACTTCAATAACCATTAGAACATCATATTTAGTGCTGCAGAGTAGGCCTACTTGATATTTTCTTTTTCATTATTGAGAACTGCAGTATTAGTAGTGTAGTAAACAATCCAGAATTGAAAATGAACAAACCATGGCAGTAGGCCATTATGCAGGCACAGAGTGATGGGTTTCAATTGCCATTAAATTCCAGGTTTGCCAGTTCTGCACGTGCAGTGTCGTGATCCATATGAAGTTTCCCACACCAACCAAAAGTAAAATTGCACACCCACTGATTAAGGTCAGTGGTAGATGGGGAAATAGCCTATGGTAAACAAATTGCAAACTTATATTGTCAGAATTATGTGGAGCATGACCTTGGATATGCAAGTGGTGGAGTCCAAACAGCAAACAGCACTCCTACAGCACATATAGTATCATATTTTTAAGGACATCACTTCCAGCGGTTCTCTGCAACTCAGCTTGGGATCCAGGGGATGGCTGCAGGCCAATCTGTCTGACAGCAGACAATTACTCTCCATCGGTAACTACCTCAGCTCTTCATTAACAATTCATTAACATCAGCCTTGTGGGACTGAAACACTTTAAAATCAATATTCCGATTTTGATATGGAGACAAAAATGTTGGATCTCTGCACCACAGCTCTGAATGAGCATCCACCTACAATTCAGGTCTTAGAAGACCACTTGAGTGTGTTTGAGCAATATAAACTTGAGTCTTTCCTTCCCACATATAAAACTAACATCAATTCAAACACAGCCTCACCGAGTGCAGCATCTTTCACAGATGTGAGTAGGGATTTATTTCCAAAAAAAAAAAAAATCAACAGTAAAAAACAACACACACAATGATACACTCACCGATTTCATAATTTACACATCATAAAAATAACAAATATCTATTTATTGTTAGCTATTCTGCAGAACCTGGGAAAAAACACAGTAACAACTGGTCTGTGTACAGGATACAAAACACTGCAAAAAGGACAGTACTTTATGGTACAATAGAAGATTTCAGAGGATAGCCCATTCATCAGTGTCTTCATGTGCCCTTGCAGGGACCTCTGTTGCAGCAGGTCGATAAACCCAGAGATCAGCATCTCTCCTCCAACCTCGTTGGCCCCCTATCACGTGAATTTATATGTGAGATTGTTAAGGGCCTAGTTTGTTAATACCTAGTAGGAGATATTGTTGTACAATAAGTATTGACCCCTATTTAGTATTTTCCCAATTCTTTTGTATTACAATCTGACATTTAAATGGATAATCCAAAAACCTATGCATTTAAATTACTAATTGTTATTGATGGATTTTACATTATGAAACCCACCCAACCCAAAATTGGTAAAGTGAGAAAAAAATGGAAAAGTGGTGTGTGCATATGTATTCACCCCCTTTGCTATAACGGCCTTACAGAAGATCTGATTCTACCAATTACTTTCAGAAGTCACACAGTTCAGCTAAGTCAACCAGTTCTGAAAGAGCCCCTGAAAGAGTGCAGCACCATATAGCAAGGAGCACCACTAAACCAAACAATATGCACCATTACCACCAGGGACCCCAAACAATATGTACCATTACCACCAGGGACCCTTCAAACAGGTACATGCACAGAGCAGGGTTGGGCTATCAAAAATATACACAACTTTATCCCATGGAGCACCAGGAAATCCAGCATTATTTAAAAATGGAATAGCATTCCATGCCCTTCCGAAACTCAAGGAGGGCATTGATCAGGGGTGCCCAAAAGGCCCAGGCCAAGACCACTCTGAAAGAGCTGCTAAGCTCCACCGTAGAGACTAGTCTATCCATAGTACCACGATACGATAAGTCGCACGCTCCATAGTGTTGGGCTTTCTGCAAGAGTGACCAGGAAAAAAGCTATTGCTTAAAGAAAAAAATAAGGAAGCATGTTTGGAGTTTGCCCAAAGGCATCTAGAAGACTCTCCAAACATGTGGATGAAGGTACTCTGGTCAGGTGTGAGTATAACTGAACCTTTGGCGATCAAGGCAAACCGCATGTGTGGCGAGAACCCAACACCCTTCATCTCCCTAAGAACTCAATCCCCACAGTGAAGCATGGTGGCAGCATTATGCTGCGGGAGTTGTTTTTCATCAGCAGGGACTGGGAAATTGGTCAGGACAGTAGGAATGATGGATGGCGTTACAGAGGAATGGGCAAAAGTCCCAGTGTATTCTTGTGCCAGACAAAGCCCAGATTTTGCCGCTGTAATTTATGTAAATGTGGGCTACAGGGGGTGGACACCCATGCACACAAGTTACTGTTTCACTATAAAAATGCTTTGCACTTTGAAAGAGGTAGGCATGTTCTGCTAACATGTAAAAGGATATGATTCATAGTCCAAGGCCTGTGTTAACACCCCTGTCAAGATGAATTCAGCATTGTGTACATCTAAAATGGAGAGAATGCAAGACATTAGGCTACGAAAGCAAGAAAGAACATATGGCAGTATATTGCAAAGAATGATAACTATCAATCAACTATTCTCATCTGTAACAGCTCAAACAAAGAAGAATATTCCCTTACCAATATTCTTGAGGAAGTACTCTCTGCAAAGATGCAAATCGTTCTCACAGGATATAAGAATAATTTCTGGTAGATTCTAGGGGAAAAAAAAAAAAACACAAAAACACTCAAGAACCAGAAGAGACTGCTTGCAAAAAACTGAACTCAAAGACAAGCGACACACATAAAAAACACCGTTGCCCTAATCATCTGTATTCAAACATGCAGACTGGTATGATTCAGAGCACTTCATCTTTAGCGGACACTTCAGTGATATAATCATCAAACTTCATGACATGCATTACGGCCTTCTCTGGCAGTCTGCGGGTAAAATGTGGAGAGAGAGAGAGAGAGAGAGAGAGAGGACATACTTTGTTTTGCTTGTGTTCCATGATTTTGCGGAAGGGGGGCTGCTTTGACAGCACCTTCCCTCCAGCGCTCTCCACTATGGCTTTCATGGTGCTGAGGCTCGGACAGATCCCAGGGGTGATGTAGAAATACTTCCCCTGGAGGAACACACAGAGAGGGAAGAGAGAGAGAGAGAGAGAGAGAGAGAGAGAGAGAGAGAGAGAGAGAGAGAGAGAGAGAGTGAAAATTGACTCCCTTTCTCTCAGTGAAGCCTGTCTGTGACATCCAATTAAGAAGCATCAAAACAGGACAAGCGCACGTCATCTCTTAGGCAGTGCGCTTACCTATCTCGTATCTAGCCACTCTTACAGCGTAATTAACTGTCGAGTGCTTTTTATCTCCGAAAACATGTGCCGTTTGGTATCAGTAGCCGCGTGACACGCCAGAGCGGCGGACAGCACAGTCGGCAGAAAGAAAGACACAAAAACCACACGCAGATTAGAATGAGGTTATGGGTGCTCAAAAACCACACGCAGATTAGAATGAGGTTATGGGTGCTCAAAAACCACACGCAGATTAGAATGAGGTTATGGGTGCTCAAAAACCACACGCAGATTAGAATGAGGTTATGGGTGCTCAAACCTTAAAGAGTGGGGCTGTGTGGGCTCTCTTCAGAGACTCCTCCAAGCTGAAGCTGAACAACACCTCCGCCTCAGCGTCCCGCAGCATGTACTTCTGCTCGTCTGTGGGCACGCACACACCAACAAATGAAACCAGTGAACAAATAACCAAAATAAATCAACATAAATAAATTAAAACAAACAAAAACAATTACAATTCAGCTCTGCATATTTCATCTTTATAGTATATTACATTAAAACCACGCCACATTCAAAGATACAAAATAATATCCTGTTTCTACACATATCAGGTGAGGGTTGGGGTTCAACTCGTGCTTCGGTATTAGCTCTACAGCATGAGGCTGCACCAGGCAGGCCGTCACTCACCCACAAACTTCTGGCTCTTCCAGCTCTCCTCCAGCCACTCGGAGGTCACCACGTGCTTGACCACGGGGATGGCCGTGAGGAACTTCACCGTCCGCAGCACCTTGTTGGCCACCAGGTGGGTGCACTTCTGAGCACTTTCTGCCACCTCTCCTCCCAGCTCATACAGCCTCTGCAGAGTACAACAGAGCAGGTCACACAGTGTGGACAGATGGAGAGAGCCTCGTGCTTCTGACAGCAGAGATGGTCGTCCACTGGCAACGGGTTTTGTGAAACTGATTCACGTCTTTCATATCATTCCACAAATAGTTTATTACATTATCGCAATTTATTGTTTACATTCATTGAATTCAGCAGGCAAAGCAGGGGGATTACTTTTCTCATTAAAACTTCCCCCTGAAACGGCATTCAAATCATTACAAATTTATTTGGAGAAGTTTCTTTCACCGTTTTAGCAAATAACCACATAGTAAGTGGGATAGTTTCCAAGATTAAGAAGGACTGGTGGACTATACACTCTACCCTACTTAAGTCCTCCGCACAAAGCCTGTGAGCAAGCCTCTGCTTTCTTTTGTTCCCCTACCTTAATGTGCTGCTGGACTGGGAGAGGCTCAAAGCCAGTGAAGAACACACTCGGTGTGGACTCTGGCGGAAGCTTCTTAGTTGGCGTTGGGAGCTCTTCAAGCCTGCAAAATAAATTTGCAAAACAAACCTTGTCAGACTCCACTGAAATGGTCTAGAGTGGTTTTCCTGTCAATCTATTTGTCAATTTGTCTTCATCGAAATATTAGACATGGAACATTTTCCATGCTTACTACAGAGCAGGCACACACGTTCTCAAGGACACGCTCACCTGGGTTTCTTAGAGGGCGGCTGAGGGCTGGCATCCACCTGTTTCTGTTTCAGCTGAATACGTAGTGTCTGGGAACAATATGACAAATGATGATTATTGCTTACAATCTCTGTTTATGTAATAATTACAGACAATGTGTACAAAACAGCAACTAGCCAGATCTTACCGCTAAAGTGTCTGGTGCCACCTTCACAGGAGTCCGCCACGCACCTGTCAATCACATACAACATCACTTTCATTTCTCTCTGATACCTCACACTGACACTTCCAACCACACAAATAAAGTCATGTCAAGTCATTTTCATCTTGAGCAAATATACTGAGGGAATGTGCAACATCCCACATCACTCAGGCAATTGATGTCTCTAAACGCATGCTGTGCCTCAACACATTTCAGGGACACAAAGCAAAAGTTATTTTCCTGGGGGACAAAAAAACAAAAATGAAAACACCCCCGAGGGGACTACTGTACATGTGGCTCTTACCCAGTAGATTGTGGACCAGGTGTGGGTTGGGCGTGAGCGCCTCCTGCAGGTTGAACTGAGTATACCTGCTGTGCTGCACCTGCCTCAGAGCCTCAAAGTTCCCCATTAGGATGTCGCACAGCCACTGGGCATTCACACACGGGATCCGCCACTCCTTGGCCTTCTCGTACTTCAGCCCACCCGGCCTGGGAACAGCAGCAAGAGCGGGTGAACACGACAGACCACAACCAAGGCTCGAAGAAAACAAAGCCTCAAAGACATTAGAGTGATCATAACAAACAAGGGCACAGACTTTGAGGGAATAATGTAAGAGACTTGAAACACAAGCACAGATATTATTGCAACAGGCAATCATCCTAATCATAGCTGGAGGGTGGCTCTTCAACCAGTGGAGTAACTCTCTGTGGGTTTATGGTGAATACTCTTTGAACAAATCAACTGAGCCATACACTTTAATGATTTTCAAGGCCTGTGTGACCGAGTCACCTGGCAAACAAGAGCATCTGAGTAGGGCAAGAAGTGCAGACATGCCCAAGTTTTACAAACGTAATTAACAAGATGATGAGAGGAGCTTACTCTTTGCAGATGAGCACAGTGTTGCTCCGGCACAGGTAGCCGGTGTAACGGGCCCCCGCCAGGTAGGCCATGAGCTTCAGATCATCCCGATCCGTGTCCACAAACCCCGTTACGGAGATGATCTGACAACAGAAGACCAGATGATTAGTGCATGCTGCAAAAACACATCAATTAGACTGAATGAAAGATTTCCACTGTACTTCCGAACTACTCAAATCCTCTTCTGACTAGAAACTGATGATGAAACAGGAGAAAAACATTCCATCACTGCATTCTTTGGCAGAGGACTGACTTGGGATGGGTAGGTGGAAGGGCCTTACGTGCTGAGAGCAGGGCTTGGCTCCAGGCGGGAAGGCAAAGGGCAGGTGGAGAGCTCTGTGTGGGGGGACCATCTTCTTCTTCTTCAGGATGGTGTTGAGCCAGTGGATGGTGACGCATCGCCTCCCCTCTCTTAAGGCCTGCGGAGAGCCATGCACACAACACACTACACAATCAACACTCCCACAGTCATTTGCGCTGCGTCTTCACTTCAGACCATGTATCTTTCCAGAAATGACAAGCAAAGTGCAGCACTGATACAGCGATTTGTTCTCTAAGGTGTGTGTCAGGAGGAAGCCAAAGACATGACAAAACAAACATAATCTAAAAGCGGTGGCACACTTTCCAGCCACATCAGGTGTATTGGCTAAAGTAAATGGGTCATGTTCACACATTCACATCAGGTGTATTGGCTAAAGTAAATGGGTCATGTTCACACATTTACATCAGGTGTATTGGCTAAAGTAAATGGGTCATGTTCACACATTCACAGGCATTTCTGAGGCATGACCTGTAGCGCGTCACTTACCTGAACATACATGCTGCTGACTTGGCTTTCACAAAGCAGGTGTGTGCAGCGATTGTTTAGGGACGAGTCCACAGTACCACCATAACTTTGAATAATCTGCAGGGTAAACGATCCAGTGTTAAAACAACTATATTGATTTCAATGCTGCTGCCTGCATTTGTTACATGTTAAGAGCATAAAGCAGGGGTCAGCAAGGTGTTGAGCAACGAGGTGCCACCACGTATTGCCTTAAGCTTATTGCCTTTACTGTTGTTTTTAATTGCCTTATGCATGAGCTGTGTATGTCTGTGATGCAGTGATCGTGAAGCCCAAGACAAATTTCCTCTTGGGGACAATAAAGTATACTTTACTTCACTTACACTGGCACATTGGAGACAGGCACATAAGAGTTCATATTGTTTTGTTTTGCACTAAGAAACTTAGTTATTAGTAAATTAAGTACGGAACACACACACACACACACTACACACACACACGGGCTGTGCAATTAATCGAATTTCAATTTTGCTCCAAACGATCACAAAAATCCATACAATTTCAACTCATACAGCGCACTGATTCAGGCTGCTTCTTTAAGCCACACACTCGACACGCCCCTCTCCTCTGTGCACAGGCCACTCAATCAGTTTTGGGTTGCTTGTGTAGTGCGTGTGCTCTTGGAATGTGTGTGCTTGTGCAGTCGGTAGTATCATGAACCACGCCGAAATTGTAACTAGCATTCTCTGCTAAGTTTGTTATTATCACTGTCAATCGAGGCGACCAAATTAGTCTGAGAACTTGGCAAGATGGCTAATTTACGTTAGAACCCGCCTGGTTTTTGAAATCAGCCCGTTACAGCTTGTCTATAGTGCACAAGGTTAACATTAGGCAAACACGAATGCTACTGTTAGATTATTAACACTGATTGTTTGCTCCTTTAGTCCCAATGGATTATGAAACGTATTTTCAAAAACCCACAAGAGAAGCCTCTCTCTCAGTTAGCCTACATTTAAAGTTGCAAACTTAGAAAACATGTGGGAAACTAAACACTCTGACCACCGTGATTTGCTTATATATTAGCTATCCAGCTATAACCTGACTCCGCCAGATGGATTGCTTCGTATTTGCTCCGCATATCCATCTGGGAACTTTCCGTTGGAGAATGTTTGGGAAGGGGCGAAAATACTGGTTAGTTGATTGGATAAACCATCTGTCTATCACCATCTCGTCCGTGGAAGTCGCCATGTTGTTTAGATTGAACAGTAGCTTCTCGTTGAGGCACACCTAAACCCGCCTCAAAACCAACGCTGATTGGACGTTCGTTTGGCGAACTGCTGCAAATTTTCTCTATCGGAGAGAAGCCAGACTGATCTGCGAGTGGAAATCTGAAGCTTGCGAGATCAGGATGGTCTCACGAGGCTAATCTAGCTATCAACCAGTGGTTTCAACCAGCGCTGCTGTGGCAGCTGAAGCAGAGAGCCAAGAAAAGATAACTAGTGAAAACATGTAGGGAAGGAGAAAGAAAAAAGCTGCTAATATCCTGTGACAGAGAGCCAACTAGTGCAGATACAAGCAGCGATGTAGACAAGCCTACAAACATGACAAAGGGACATTTTTATCAGATAATCAGCCAACAGGTCACTGGGTTTAATCCAAAATGCCTGAACATGCCACACACACCACAGTATGTAATTGCAATGTAATGCAGCTAAGTAGAATTTAAGACTTAGGCCTATGGGATGTGTGCATATTTTGAGTATGTAATAATATTCATATTTTCCTATGAATATTATCTATTGTGTGTATTTTTGAGGTGATAATTCATTAGTACCAATTACAAATTATATTGCAGGGCTCTACAGTGCGCCCATTTCACTCGTACATGCGAGTAAAAATGATGGCGTGCGAGTGCAAAAAAATATTTAGGCGCACTGGTGCGAATGACTTCTAACCATGTCAATGTTTGTCTACAAAATACACCGCAACATTGAGAAACAGGTGGAAACCATAGAATCAAGTCGCGAATGCAGCATAAAAACTACACCTCCCATCAACGTTAGCAGTTTCGCGTTGTGACTCGCTAGTAGTCGCTTCTATCAAATCCAAGAGCGCGCAGAAAAAGCGGAAAGTTAGACTAGCCAGCCAAGATGCAAAGATTGAAGAAATTAGTTCTTCTATCCACTGAATTCATCGGATATTGGAGGAACAGGATGAGATTCTGAGAATGCAGTGAGAGAAGGAAAGGTAACCTAACATGCCTTTTAACCCAGTTGACGTATTGGCTGCAATATGCAAAATATAGCTGTAGCGAACAGGCACAAAAGTAGCCTCCCGTAATACTCCCATTTTATTAAAAGGTAGAACGCTACTGACAACTCCAGGCTTCCACGCATGCTTGTTTGTTTACACCGAATACAAGCTGAAGTGCAAAACGAAAGTAGTCCTAACGTTTGCCTATTGCCCCCATCAATGCAGATATTTAAAAAAAAATAAAAGGATAAAAAATATATATATCCTTGATAGGCTATGTTGGGTTTTGTGGAAGAGAAAATGGACTGTTTTAGGTCACAATGGGCATATTTGGATTAGCTACAGATGGACTCACAAATTAATAAATTAGCCCACATTTGGCAGGATACTTGATATACAGGCTAAATGCAAATATATGGCAATGTATTATATTATTTTACATTAACAAAATGTAGGAAAATAGAACAGACTGAAAATAAAGTAGGCACTGATCTTTAAAATCCTGTTTCCTGTAGCCTAAATGTTGTCAGTCATTCTTAATATTCGCAATTGGTGCACTGGCATGTTTAACTATTAGCTGCAGTGTAATGTTAGATTATGTGTAAGTTAAGTACAGAAGTGACTGTGCGCCCAAATTTTTGTCTGTGCTCCTAAATTTTTTAACTTGGGCGCACAAGTGCTCCTGGAAGAAAATGTTAGTGTAGAGCCCTGTATTGTGTAACTGCTGTTTGTAATGACTACAATGAAATACACAGGGTTTTTGGGAGCCCTAACGAAAGGCAGTGGTGTTACATCCTGTTATTTGACTGTAGCGATCAAAAGTGGTGTAAAACAAGAAAAATGTACTTTTGTTTTGATTGTTTTGTTTTTAGAATGTTTGTCTGGCAGTGAGGGGATACAGTGGCAGAGAGTTAAGTTATACAAATTATTAAGCCTTTTTCTGGGGTTGTGGAAATAACAGATAAGGCTAATGATTTTTGCCATAATCGAGCAGCCCCCTCACACACACACACACACACACACACACACTAGATTGGGAAATGAGGTTCTTACTTTTTTCCAAGTTGTCAAAAGCTGCTTGTCAGCCATTTGTTCTGGATAGTCAGCAATGGCGAAGACACATCCGACCAAGAAGCCGTCTTCAGGAACTGCAGGATTAAATTATTGATAAATCAGTAAATTAAGAGGGTGCGTATGAGGGGCCGCTTAGGAAATAATTCATACTTGGTCATACACACACACTGTCATTATCTCACATATACATCACTATATGGTCACTCAAATACTATACTCAAAAATACATACCCAACTATATGCTCTCACACACACACTACTATACTCTCTTACATACACAACTATGTTTGGTCACACACACTACTATACTCTCATACACACATGTAAACAGAGTATAGTAGTTTTTGAGTGTAAGTATAGTGATGTATATGTGAGATTATGATAATATGTATTAGGGCTGTCACTTTACGTTCGAAAAAATTGATTGCACAATCGATTGGACCAAACACCACAAGTTTCGAAAACTAAAATAGGGAATCGATTTTAACCAAATATTTACACTATTAATTTTAAACGAAATAAACAAATAAAAAAAGATAGATGTAACAAAATTCACAAACAAGAATATAAAAGAATTCCGAAGTGCAGTAAGCATTGCGAAAGCTAAAAAGAAAATTCCCACCAATTTTACGCACCGGGAACAGCTGTTTCAATCAGCTGCTGTGCTGCTCGTGTTTTGCCAAAAAATGGAGGACAACGCGATCAACCTGTGCGACATGTAGAGAGACGAGTGATAGGCCCTAATAACTTGAGGAGTTCGATGTGGAAGTACTTCGGATTTTTGGTATATCAAACTATGGAGAAGAACAATGCGGTAGGCTACGCAAACTGTGCAATCGAGTTCTACGTAGGCGAAATTTGTTTGACATTTCTAATTGTAAACACAGACACAGCTATGTTGAAGCCTGCAGTCATGTCACTGATGTAATGGCAGTCCACTCGGCTTACTGGTTTTCGAGAATGTTGCACTTCTGTTTGTCATTGTGCACGAAACTTCACGCCAATAAATCATCAGAAATATTGCTGGCTTGCGTCTACAAGCGCCCTCTTTACGTTCGTCCTAATGCCTGTTAGTTGTTTGTGGATTGGCCTATATTTGGTATTGAAAATGGAAACGTCTTTAGACATAAAAAATCGATTTTACAATCGATTCAATGAACACTTATGTCTCAAAAATCGAACAGTATTTTTTTTACAAAAGTGACAGCCCTAATATGTATGTGATATTATGATTATGATAAGTGTGTGTGTATGACCAAGTATGAATTATATCCTAAGCGGCCCCTCATAGGTTTGTACATAGCAAGCCTTCACTTATAAACCAAACTGGCTTAGTAGCAAACAGAGATGACCAGTAGTGGTCAGTAGAGATCACCAAGGAGGTGTGCTCTTACTGTCTTGTGCATTCTCATGACCAAACAGCTGGTGAGGCTGAGGCGGATGGGGCCCAGGCTGCATGGAGGCCTGGGTCTGATGCGGCAGCCCCTGCTGCGTCTGATGCTGCATGCCCTGCTGATTCTGGACATGCTGCTGCTGCTGCTGCTGTTGCTGCCGCAACATGTGCTGCTGCTGCTGCAACTGCAAGAAATGTTGCTGTTGCTGCTGTTGTTGTTGTTGTTGTTGTTGCAAGTGCTGCTGGTGCATTTGCTGTTGCTGATTCTGCTGTTGCTGTTGCTGCTGTTGTTGTTGGTGCTGATGCTGCAGCTGCAACCTCTGCTGCTGCAACTGCTGCATCTGCAGCGCGTGCTGCTGCTGTTGTTGCAGCTGCTGCTGCAAGGATGGGCGTAGCAGCTGCTGGGGTCGCAGCTGCTGCTGAGTGAATGGATGCTGCTGCTGCTGATTGAAGAGTTGTTGCTGCTGCTGCTGCTGCTGTTGCGGATGCATCTGCTGCTGCTGTGGATGAGCCTGCTGCTGCATAAAGGGATGCGTTTGCTGGGGCATCTGTGGAAAGCCTTGGGGTGGAACTGGTTGCTGCTGCTGCAATTGTTGTTGTTGTTGTTGTTGCTGCTGCTGATGGTGTAACTGCATGACTTGAGGCTGGAGGTGCATCATTGGGTGTTGTTGGGGTGGCATCTGCTGAGGGTGATGTTGTTGCTGTGGTTGTTGCAGCTGATGGCCTTGTTGTTGTTGTTGTTGTTGTTGTTGTTGTTGTTGTTGCTGCTGCTGCTGCTGCTGCAGGAGATGTTGCTGTGCTTCAGTAAGCTGCTGCTGTGTCGCCGGTGGCTTGGCCTGAGGAAAAATCATCTGATTGGGCACGCCAGGCTGGCCTGGATGAGCCTGCTGCTCCAGGGGCTTTGCTGGGCCGGAGAGACTCTGGAGAATCTGTGGTGACAAAAATGAGGGAATATTCACATCAGACAGGAAGACAGCATAAGGCATGATTTTGGTTATAACTTGCCATCCATGAGAGACTATAATGCATCTTCTACAGTAGCCATGCTTTGTTATGTGTGAACCAGAGCTAGTGAGCGGAGCTGAGCGGTGCGAATATCCCGCTCCTCACTCAGGTGGCTGTTCACTCGGCCGCTCCTCCGCTCAAATTCGCATCAGGTCACTCCGCTCAATTTCGCTTCACGCTCTACTTAAAAATCCTCCCCCTCCAGTGAAATCGCTCCACGCTCGCTCCAATTTAAAAGAGGGACAAATAATCTACAAGCCAAATTGTCACCTTAAACAGAGAACTTAAATCCCAAAGTACTAAGAGCAATGGGAATATATTTCACTAATAGAACATTTATTTTAAAATGATATTGCAACGATAAACAACAACGCAACGAGTGCAACAATGAACAAGCTTGGCAACATCAATACACAATACTTCAGCCTTCTGCTTGATATGAAGCATATTCAAATTGCTCTCATTTTTCTTTGCTCTGCGTGTGTTCCCGTAGCACACTCATGTTTCCGGCAAATGTGTCTTCTTAGATTCCAAAATGAATCTTTACTTACTGAAACAGTGTCACCACATGGTTGTTCTTGCTCTACATTGTTAGTATCTAGTTGTTTTGTAGAAATAGTAGGCCTACACTTGTATGACTTATCAGTTTCCTTTATAAAAATTTAACGAACTCCATCCCCATCAACGAGCTTAATGGACAATATTGGAAATTTAACAGACTTGGTTTTATTAGGAAGAAATTCATTCTGGGTGGATTTGGGCATGCCTCAGACTCGAGGTGTGAGCGGTATCGGAGCAAAATTGGAGCGGAACAGAGCGGCCGTTTCGGCCTCTAAATGAAAAAGCGCTCCGCACTCCAACAAAATTCCATCCGCTCCGCTCCGCTCCTCGCTCGCTCGCACTCCGCTCACTAGCTCTGGTGTGAACTGACCTACCCTTTACACATAATGATTCATTTGCTGGCACTCATTGACCTGTCCATTCAAAGCACTTTTACATGAAGTCTCTCTTTGTAAAACATGCACATTTTGACAACTAGGATTGTACTTTTTTACAAAATGAACTCGGCACTGGAATGTGTGCCTACTTACATGTGCGACATTGGAGGGTCTGTTGGGCTGCTGGACGTCGGCACTGTTGGTAATGTTCCTCAGCGTCCTGGCCGCAGGGCTCCAGCCGGGCACACCCTCCGGCCTGTCCGCCGTCCCTGCCCCTCCACCCCCAGCCACCTCCGTGGGCAGCGCCGGGCCGCCCACCCCTGTGGCTCCAGGGATCATGGGCACGCTGGCGCACAGGTTGATGAGGCCCGAGTCCTTGCCTGGCTGCAGGCGGCGCTTGGCAGTGGCCGCGGCGGGGGGCTGGGGCACTTCGGCCGGTGTCCAGCTCAGGTTGCCCTCCTTCTCCGGGGAAGAGTCATCGGAGTCGTCGAACATGAGCTCGCTGCGGCGCTCGGGCTTGTGGGTGGGGCTGGGCGAGCGGGACTGCGACGGGGAGCGCGAGCGCGAGGACGAGCGGCGGCGACAGCGGGGGCCCGGCCGGCGGCGGTGTCTGGCCACGGGGGAGGCGTCGCGGGACGTGGCGCCGCTGGAGCGCCGGCTGCGTGGGGACCGGCGCGGGCTGTAGCTGCCGTCCGAGCGTGAGCCGCGGCTGTACTCGTAGTCGCTGCCTTCCTCCTCCTCCTCGTCCTCCTCTGGGCAGACCAGGCGAGGGTGGTAAACCAGTTCATCCTTACGGGCTTTGTCCTTCACAGAGTCCACCACCCACTCTGGCGTGACTATGAGGATGCCGCTCTCCCTTAATGCACGCTCATACTTTTCCTGAGAAGAATCAAGTGAACAAATGTCAACAACAGCACATGTTTGACTTCAACATAAGAGACATGTTACACAACTTAACAGTTAATATCTTATACGTTCCTTTAAGGACACATATTGTTTGACATTGGATTTTGTTTAACCTTCCAACTTTCTCCACTGTCTTACTTTGTGGGAAAGGCTAAAGAGTCCATTTGCCTGAAGAAGACCCAGACGAGTCGAAACGTTGGTTTTAATTTAAACATTTTGGAGCTATAGTCCGGTGTGCGGACATTCCCTCTTGTTTTACGTTCGTATACTTTGTCCTGCAACAGACCTAAAAAAAGGTGGGAAGTGCACGCAACCACTCAAACAAACTTAAAGGCTAAAGAGTGTGCATTAAACCAACAGGTGAACATGACTGAACTGAAATCAGTTATGTTTATACTAGGAGTGTGCATTACTTCCCATGTGTGAGCTACAAGCCTTCTTTAAGGATACAAGAAAAATTCTCTCATCTAACGTAAGAATATTGCACAAGCTATTTAAATAGCTAAAACACCATGGGAAAACTTTGATGCTGCCAAAAGAAACACACCTTTTAGGTAATAGTGATGAAACACTCAGAACTACGAGAAGACATCCTAGCTATTAAGTCGTATGGGGCATATAACTTATAAGAGTCTGGCCATGTGGCTGATAAATACTTTCCCTGACTGCTAACAAGGGAGTAGAAAGAACAGGCTTGTTTTATAGTCCAGCCAACAACAGTGAATGCTAGTTTAGGGCCCCGCAAACAAAGTCTTCTAAGAGCCATAGAGTTAGACCCTTGCCAATAAACTCTGAAATGCAGAGAGCCAGGCAAAAACCCTGATGTTGCCTCCAGGAAATCTTGCCATATAAAAACATCTTCCTGGCTTCAACAAAGGCCAAATCCAACATTCAGTTCATTCATACACAGTGCAAGAAATCATGTACCACATCATAAGTATAATCAGTTTCTTTCAGCGATTGATTGAAATTAATGATTGGATGGTATAAAAACAAAAGACAAATGGCAAGTAGGTTGTTTCCTTGTTGGAAAGACCACAGACAAATGGTCATAAAAGCAGTGTTGACCGATAACATTTCAATAGGACAGACAGCTAAAGATTCTTACCCCCTTGGGCTGTGGGACAATCAAGTGAGTGCACTTCTTGTTGAGTGAAAGCTGACAGTCTCCACCATGGTATGTGATCAAGGCCCAAAGAGTGTTGAGATCTTCGGGGAGCTGAAAGACAAATTTACTTCAGACTGTCAGACACACTGTCATAACCTAAAACTGCAGGGATATTAGGGAGTTCAAGTCGAGTAGCAAAACAAGAGAGTGTAGAACCATGTTGTGATTTTAAATTAGGAGTCAGGGCTATACTATTTGATACTTACCCGTGGCAGACATGCTGTAACTCCAAAGAACAGCTGGCCTGACTCTGGAGAGAAGCCTGTGACTCTATATGGTTTGTGTTAAATGAATATAACTTCATGTTTATGTTGAATGGAAACATGTCAAAATTAACATTAGAGTGGGTAAGAGAGAATAGCTGGAAGAGTAACGAGTCAAGCCTAGGACAGGGAAGCTGTCCAAGTGTCATTAAAAGCTAAACAAAAAGTAATGTATGTATACAGTTGATATCCTAAACACCAGTGTACTTTCAAAAGGATACGGTAGCAAGTCTCCACATCGCACAGAAAGAATCACCCAAGATGGCTGAGGAGGAAAGAGACACATGTTGAAAAGGCCATCTCAAAGAAAACTTTATACACTATTGACTTACTGTCAAATACTGTCAAATTTCTCCGGGTTCATTTAGTTACCTTTACAACTGGCAAATCAAAGACTTCACGTGATTCACTGACTTCAGGATTGTCACCATCTACTGCAATGATGTGAGTTGCCAAAGCATTGTAGGAAACTTCTTTTCCTTTCCCAGCTTTCAAAAGTTGAACAACCTACAAAGTAATGTGACGGGGTCAGATAAAATGTGATGACACTACAGCCCAAAACAAATACGAGTCTATAAAAAATATAAGGTGAAAAGTACCTCTATTATCGGTCTTTGGAATTTATATTATTACATGGACTAACAGAGTGCAGACATGATATTCTTGTCAAGAAAACATTAAAAAGAAAATGCATGCAGTCGTAACCTCTGTACCCATGGGTGTTTGGCACGTACACTTGAATGAATTCTTAGCTGTCTGGTCCAATTAATGATGCATCGGTCATGTTTTTCATGACAGTTGACTTAAGCAACGTCTCTGCATTTCCCATGTTTTAGCCACAACATTAAGAGAGCTTTGCCAATGTCATGGCAAACACTGATCACTAACAGGTCTGATCAAGAATGAGAGTCACTCATTGTAAATATGTAACGTAAGCCTTTTAGCGTAGCTGATCATCAACATACCGTTACCTACTAGCCTGCTAGCAAACTAGCTAAAGTTACCCTTCCTACAGCTAGCTGAGCTACAACACAATCATTCACTAGCATTATTGTCTATGTACAAATGGCGTTATGTGCAAATAAATCTAACAGTGTAAGCATGGTCAAAGGCATTCTAGCAAGGCATTAGTAGTTACTTGCGTCTGGGACACATGCCAAATATTCCTGACAGTAACTCTGAGCTAACTTGGTTATACCGGAGTATCCTTGAGGACAAGTAAACATGAACGTTTACGAACCCCGCCAAATCCGCAAGGTGGTCTTATGGTAATAACAGACACCTACTCTGAACAAAGGAATTTCTAACAAATAGTGTCAGCTTCATGAATCAGTTTCTTCAAGATGATACATGGATAGCCCATGGCATCAATCAGTTAGCTATGATAGCTAACGTTAGCTCGGCATTATCTCGTTAGCAAGACAAGTGGGCAAGCTTGATTCAAAATACTTTAAAGCAATAAGGTTGTTATGTTAAAACAATAACTGCAAACGACAATACACATCACAACATGAACTTCTAGCTGTCTTAGATGTCAGTCTGTGAAATCCGAATGCAAATACGCAAATAGTAACACTGTAAGAACACAATGAAAATGGTTAGCTCAAATTGACTGCCAGCTAGGTAGCAACAACTGGCTAGCTAGAAAACTGTATACAGTTTACCTTTTGGTCAATATCGCCAACCACGTAGAATTTAACATCTTTAAAAAGCTCTTCGGGCACCGTCAATTCCTCTTCAGACATTGTACGGTATCAAAAGAGGACGTTATTAATTAAATATATTAGGTATTGTACATATTCAATGAACTTCTATCCATTTACTGTCCTCAAAGTGCAGTCTCCAAAGCGCCAAATACTACGCGGGCTTTGGAAGCCTACATTTTGACCCAGGGTGGGGAATGAAAACAGATGTTTATTTCTATATTGACATTTTAAATCTAAAGTTGTGTTTTATAATAACTCAGGTTTTTTATTAGCACTAAATACTATTTGATATTTTATTTACCACTTTCTAATTATCATCCATGGCAGAAAATCTAATTAAACTAGTATGACTCCCCCCTCATAACAAAAGTCCGATAGTCCGTTTACAGGACGGGAGCGCGTAAAGTTTCTTCCGGTTCAGATATAGCCTGGCGAGCTAGACCCACATTAAAATGTAGGGTCTGGGCACTCACCGTTCGCAGTGCTCAGTCCGAGGGGCGGGATAATCAGTTGTCTTTCAAATTCCCTCTGCACGCAATAGAGTGGTGAAGTCCCGCCCCTTCTACTTCCGGTCCATGGGACCTATCTTTCAAAAAATTATGAACGGGAGTTAATGGAGAGATAACAACTATTTTTTGGTCCAGTTTGAATTGTGCCACAAATTTCACATATGATGTGTGTGAATTTAAAAGATAATTTTTCACGTCAAGAAAGTACTGTTGTTCGATAGACTTCAAAAGTTATGTTGGTTTTGTGCGAATCCACTCAGTGGAACGATGTACGTCACCAACGTAATGAAACGATAAGAGCTGTTATGCTAGTTAACGGTTGCATCTTGCTGCCTGCTATGTCACTTAACAGTATGTAATCTACAGTCTATGGACGAATACAATTTACCTGATGTGTTTAATCCTCTGACTCATGGTATTTTCTTCGGCAAGGAAAGCCCAATTAAGACCTGTTGCTGGTAGCCTATGCTTGTACAATCTAGTGTGGCTGTGAATGAGCTAACGTCACTAGCGCGACTGATGGGTTTGTAGTCATTGGAATTACGATCTTTCACAATGTTGTAATTCAATAGTTACGAAACAAACTGCAAATGTCTTTACATGAAAAATTGTCTTTAAAATTGACAAACATCATATGGGTAATTCAAGGCACAAGTCAACCGGGACCAGAAAATAATTTCTTTTTCGCCATAGACTGCCGTTCAAATTTTTTTGAAAGTTAGGTTCCATGGAGGCAAACGTGGTGAAGTACCGCCCCTTCTACTTCCGGTTCATGGGACCTATCTTTCAAAAAATTATGAACGGGAGTTAATGGAGAGATAACAATTATTTTTTGGTCCAGTTTGAATTGTGCCACAAATTTCACATATGATGTGTGTGAATTTAAAAGATAATTTTTCACGTCAAGAAAGTACTGTTGTTCGATTGACTTCAAAAGTTATGTTGGTTTTGTGCAAATCCACTCAGTGGACTACATCTCTCGTCTCGAACGATGTATGTCACCAATGTAATGAAACGATAAGAGCTGTTATGCTAGTTAACGGTTGCATCTTGCTGCCTGCTATGTCACTTAACAGTATGTAATCTACAGTCTATGGACAAATACAACTTACCTGATGTGTTTAATCCTCTGACTCATGGTATTTTCTTCGGCAAGGAAAGCCCAATTAAGACCTGTTGCTGGTAGCCTATGCTTGTACAATCTAGTGTGGCTGTGAATGAGCTAACGTCACTAGCGCGACTGATGGGTTTGTAGTCGTTGGAATTACGATCTTTTACAAAGTTGTAATTCAATAGTTACGAAACAAACTGCAAATGTCTTTACATGAAAAATTGTCTTTAAAATTGACAAACATCATATGGGTAATTCAAGGCACAAGTCAACCGGGACCAGAAAATAATTTCTTTTTCGCCATAGACTGCCGTTCAAATTTTTTTGAAAGATAGGTCCCATGGAGGCAAACGGAAGGGGCGGGACTTCACCACTCTATAGGACAGCGGCAGCGCTATGAGTCCAGCGGAGCTAGTTTACTGGCTAGTTGGCTAGTTCAAACGTTTGCCAACATAATAAAAGCTTAACTCGTGTCACACTGTTCGCCAGCAGCAACATCCATCTTATTTGTTTTCAAGTAGATAGATAGATAGATAGATAGATAGATACTTTATTGATCCCCAGGGGAAATTCAAGGTCTCAGCAGCATACATACAACACAAACACATTCAGCAGGGAATTCAAGCCAAACCGTTGCAACTCTGCCATCAATCATTATGTTAAGCCCACCTAACGACTCTATACACGATTTCAATGGCCTGATTAAGTTTCGATTTCTAGGGCCACTTTAATGTTTTCTCCTAGGCTAGGCTAGGCTACTTTACACTGCTTTAGGCTAAGTCTTTACAAAAACTGTTGCTTGAAAGTGGCCACATTGTGTCACATTAAACCTTAAACCATGTTTTCCTTATGTCCTTTGTCCACAATAGATATAGATAGATAGATAGATAGATAGATTACTTTATTCATTCCCAACGGGAAATTATGGTGTTACAGCAGCATTGATAATATAAGTTAAAAAATAAATAGGCTACAATTGGATATAGTCTCTGTTAAAGAGGTTGTAAACTGCATTGACTCTCAGCATAAGATTTTCTCTCATGGCACAAAGGGGAGTTGTTATGGCAGTGGGCAGGAATGATTTTCTATAGCGCTCCTTGCTACAGCGAAGTTGGAGCAACCTCCAGCTGAAAACACTGTTGTTTGACCAGTAGTTCATTCAGTGGATGTGAGGTGTTGTCCATAATGTTAAAGCGATGGTTCGGAGTAATTTCACCCTAGGGTCCTTTGCACCATGACCCCAAGCCAAACACCCTCCCAGAACCTGTTTTCCCTTGGTCGAACCCTGGTCGAGTAGCGCTGTCAGAAACTAATGAGTTTCTGCAGTCGTAATGGTACCAACTTTTATCTCGTAAATTACCCCACTAATAATGCCCTGAATGGTACGAAACTTCTACAGTAGTACAACTATGTTCTTTACTCATAAAACGAGGCATTGAAAAGTTTGTAAATACACCAGAAGTTTATTTAAATAAGACTTGCCTCATATATTTCTCATATAGCCTGTATATTTATATATAATTTATATTATTCTGAACATTTTCAGAAAAGTTTGTTCTCTTTGTATTATTATTATTAGTATTATTATTATTATTAGATCTAATATCAGGCCTATTATTATCATCTGGGATGTTGTATCAAGTGGGCTAGTTTAAAATATGAGTACTGAGTAATAATACTGCTTACCTTTTTTCTTGTTATATAACACCCTAAATGTCGACAGGAGTTGGAACAACTGCTCTGGTGGAGTCAGATTAACTTGGAACACATGCAAGAATGAGATGATAGTGGATTTGGAGACATCCAGCTCCCCCTCACAATATCCACCCTCCACGTCTCAGCCAGAGTACGAATTACCCCACCATAATTGGGGGGTACTGCTCCTTCACTTCTTCTATGACCATCATGGTCCACTACCATATCAATCCCCACCGTGATCACTAAGTGCAACATGTGTTGTGCAACACATACAAGGTCTAAACAAGGTCTAAACAAACTGATAATCAGTAGGCTACAGAATATCTCATTGTTCTTATATATCCTGTCGTCTCCCTGCAGCCTGTTTACGGTTATATCCTGTGCCTTCCCTGTCTGCTGGCCCCCCTTTCCTTAACACATATGAACAATGTATAAAACCTAACTGCACCTGCACTTTTAATGTAATTGGTTGTAGATCTTAGTGTTAATATTTCCTGCTAGCACCAAAAAAGTGCCTGATGTCTGTGTGCCCTTTCCTTTTCCTCATAGTGTCTCTTTGAATAAAATAAAATCCTAGTTTCATTAAGATAGTATCAGGGTTCTCAGATAAAACTACATTTATCAAACTAAAAATATGAAATAATATAATGTAAAAACAATACCAACCAATTAAAAACAAATTAAAATACTAGCACATAATATTTAGCCTAGGCTACTTTTATGTTTCCACAGGTTTAGATAGATAGATAGATAGATAGATAGATAGATAGATACTTTATTGATCCCCAAGGGGAAATTGAAAGTTTCTCTGATGTTATAGCATAGGCTTAGCTACATCAGACCCTCTTGTGCCCGGTAGGTTAATATAAAAACACAGGATCTGTGCCAACACACTTTCAAAAAGACACAAGGCAATTTATTCAAGATAAAATGAGAATGGACACCTAGGCTATGGAGTTAATCTCCTTGGAAATGACAATCGATTTTACCTCACCACACTGTAAAGCTTGATTTAAATAGAGAATTAGCCTATCTTGCTAACTAACCTTGGTAATGGTAACTAACCATGGTCCACTTTACTAGCCTCAGTGGGTAAGTAGCAGGTAACTAGCCAGTAATTCAATGTATGACGACGTGACATGAGCTATGAAAGAACAAAACACGTTTATAAATGAAGGTAGTAAAATCCTCAACAAGCTAGACGTCAGCTAGTAACTTACATTTTACCCATGCACATCAGCAGCAAACTGAATTTAGCCTACTGGAGGAATTTAACTAGCGTTTTGTCATTCAACGTAGAAAGTCGTTCTCTATCTCAGTTGCTTCTAGCGCCACCAAAGATCCTTGATTACTCCGCTTTAACCCTCTCTGGCGCCACGGTGGTTAAAAATGGTACGGTCCACAATAGGGGTGTCTGAAATCGCTTTACATTAAAATGTTCCTACAGTAAAACTAGGAGTTGACTTGTATTGTAACTGTAATGATATTTTTTCACAATATCAGAAACATTATCTGACCCCCCCCCCCCCCCCCCCCCCAAAAAAAAACTAATATTTCTGTCTCTTTGGGGGGGGGGGGGGGGGGGGGGGTCTTTTTATTAATTAATTATCCCCCTGTAATTCGAACTATGGTCTCAGCAAACTATTTCTCAAGGCCTGAAGTCTATGCATTCTAGCTACTGTCAGTGACGCGAGAGAACTTAAAGGAGAATTCCGGTGTGATATTGACCTAAAGTGTATTGAAACATGATACCGAGTGTGAACGTATGTCTCATAGCCCATCTCGACTTGTCCCCTGCACTCCAAAATCTGGCGCTAGTTAGCCGATGCTACCAACAACTTTTTCAGTAGTGGTGCTTCGGCATCGGGCTAGCCATGCAAATAAATCACTGTTTTACACCCATTTACGAGGCTCAATGTATCTCCACACTTCATTGGTAGACTTCCTAGGGCCCTGACATTTAAAACGAGACATTGAGAACTTTGAAAAAGCACTGGTAGTTTACTTACAAGACGATTTATACAGACAGTATCTTCACGAAGTTTAACGTTTGCAGCCATCTTGAATTTAGTCACGATAAGTCGAGCAACGAGTAAGAATGAACAGGTATGATAAGGGATCAGATTCCAAAAATAATTCAGTGGAAATGCATGGATTCCAGTTTCTTCCAGTAGCAGCAACTGGAATCCATGCATTTCCACTGAATTATTTTTGTCAGGGGACAAGCCGAGATGGGCTATGAGACATACGTTCACACTCGGTATCATGTTTTGATACACTTTAGGTCAATATCACACCGGAATTCTCCTTTAAGTTATTAGGAAAGTGCGGTGTAAGTTTAGGCTACATTAATTTGTGCGTAGTGCCAGTGTCATTCATTTATTTTACATGTCTTACAACATACATGCATTCACAGTCGAGTGAAATATGATAAGCATAGGCCTACAAAGACGCTTAGAACTCACGTTAAGCCGATGTTAGCACACTGAATGCGAATGCGCGATTTGATGCAGGCAAAAGTACTGACTGTTACTAACGAAGGTTTTATAGCAATATTATAAATGTGGCGACAAAATAGCCTAGAACTTGGGTAAGCCTTGCGTTTAGTAGCCTAATTGCGGTGATAGCCAAAACTAATGTGAATCACGGACTATCCTACAACCAAAGAAAAAGGTGATTAGTAGGCCTACCTGCGTTAGCCAAATAAAGGACGGGACTGCACCCTTCACAAACCGTAAAATAAAGTTTATTGGGGGCCAAGCAGCGAAGCATACTTTCTCTGATTCCCACCAAATTTTACACAGATCATCTTCAGACCAAGCCTCACAAAAGTTATCACTTTTCGTCTTCGGAAGTATTACCGTTCGCCCGTAACAGCCAATCAAAATTTGCGGCGAAGCAACACAGGAAGTGAGCTCATATCTCAGCAACCCTTGCAGTCATCAAATCCAAACTTGCTATATGGACTCATGACCCCATCAGGAGGACGCTCTAGAAATTTGGTGACCTTTGACCTCTAGGGGGCGCTGTAAATCAGTAACATGCCTTTAGGACTGTAGCTGCTGTTGTGCCTAGAATTACAATGTACTAGTGGTGTCTGGTAATACTGTGGAAGATCCTTATGTCGACAGATGGCAATTCATGACATCAACATAATTGATTTGGCCGCCATATTGGATTTAATCAAAACCACTATCAAATTTCCCTAGGTCACAAATTTCATCGGATCCTCACCAAAATTGGCACAGACCATCTTCAGACCATGCCTTATCAGTGCTTGGATTTCCATAACAATTGACGGAAGCGTTTGCCCGTAGCAGCCAATCGAAATTGGTGGCGAAGCTGCCAAACAGGAAGTGAGCTCATATCTCAGCAACCCATTCACCTATCATAACCAAACTTAGTCCATGGACTCAGGACCCAATCAGGGGGACGCTCAAGAAATCTGGTGACCTTTGACCTCTAGGTGGCGCTGTAATTAAGAAACAGGCCTTTTGGCCTGTAGCAGCAGTTGTGCTTAGAATTAAAACGCACTAGTAGTGTCTGGTAATACTGTTGGAGGTCCTTAGGCCGACCCAAGCCAACTTGTGATTTCATCGTAATTGATTCGGCCGCCATATTGGATTTAATCAAAAACACGTACGAATTTTCGCAGGTCACAAATTTCAGCGGATCCTCACCAAAATTGGCAGAGAACATCTTCAGACCATGCCTTATCAGTGCATCGCTTTTTGGAACGATTGACAGTAGCATTCGGCTGTAACAGCCAATCGAAACTTGCTGCGAAGCCGCCAAACAGGAAGTTAGCTCATATCTCAGCAACCCTGCCATGTATCATAACCAAAATTACTACATAGGTTCAGGACCCCATTAGGAGGACGCTCAAAAAATGTGTTGACCTTTGACCTGTAGGGGGTGCTGCAATTAGCAATATTGCATTTTGATCTGTAGTTGCGATGTGTTTTATTGATCTTTTATTTTTGGATGTGAAACTGATGACATGTTCCATCCAGTTCATTCTAATGTGTGCGTGGTAGGGCGGGGCGGGACGGGGTGGGACAGGCAGGGGTGATTAGGTGGGGGGGCTGGCTGGCGGAGGCGTTGGCAATACTCAGCCCTGTTTCAGCCCTACAAAATCAGTTATGTTTTATGTGACACTTATTGAAAGTGTTGATCACGAGTGTCTGCTGAGTTCTATCTTGTCACCGTGGCTACTCCGGCCTATTCTGCTTGGCCCCCTCATTGCTGCTTGCAGCTATATTTAGTTTTACAGTTGACTACAGTTGACAGTTCACCATCAGTCCACACAAACAATTCTGGTTTCCTTGCACTAGCCATTTCGTCGTAGCCTATTCTGTCTGTTTGTAAAGCGCAAGTTTTGGTCAATTTCTGTAAAAAAACAGTGCCACCTATAGGCCTGGGTTATGAAGTAACATGTTGAGTCGTGTTGAGATGGATACGTTTGGACGCAAATATTCTTAATACGGTTCCAGGGAAGACGGAGGAAAAAAAAGATCGGTTTGGTACGTGTGGACTAGGCCTTAGTAACATTAAGTCTAAAAAGCCCAACAGAGGATGGTCTGCTACAAGGGCTGTTGATTCTGGCTGTCACTGAATCCATCCTGTGGACATCCATCATATTGTGGAGGAATATATGGATACTCCATGCTGATAGCATTGATTAATCCATGCATGTTCACAACATAACCTTCAACATTCTGCTTTTTTATATCCATATTTAGATTTTGTTGAGTGCCAAACATGCCTATCATCATGCTACAAATGCTGCATGCCGTTGAACATGAACTTAACCAACAGCTCAGTTCAACTTTACAATAAATCATACAGTGGTTTCACACAACACCACCAGTATTCTCTGTGAGGTAGGTATAGCCTATTTAGATTAGTCATAGGTATTGGAAATAGCTATAAATAAAGAGCTCAAACATATTAGATGAAAAACATTTTAATGTAATTACTTTCAAGTCTGCATGAATGCGAGTGAGAATTCACAATTGGCCTGTGGACCGCTGTGGTGTGTCATCACCATAACCACCACACCCTGGCTGTGGGTGACTTCATGGGTGGGTCTGTATACTTATACATACATACACTCATACATACACCTAGCCTGCTTTGGTATGTAACTGAATCTCAATCATTATACCCAGTTAATTGTGCTTGGACTTTGCTTTCACTGAACAAAATGGAAGACATCTGAGGTAAGTCTGAAACTACGTATTAATTGTGATGTGAATAAGCACAAATGCAACATGTTAAAGTATTCTTGGTTTTATAGGTTTGGCAAAGGGATTATCGCTGGTCAATCCATCCACTGCATTGGCACATGGTATCGCTACTTTCTACTTTCAGTTGGTGTCCTCAATATCTTCTTGATGCTTCTGATAAAATATTTGGAAAATGATTCAAGGAAGTGGTGTAAAAAACTAGATCCACAGTACTCCTCGAACCCACACAAATCCTGGCAATTAAAGAAGCCAAGAAGTCAAAGAAAGAAATATGATCAGAGCAAGATGAAGATGTGAAACTCAATGAAAATAAAAAGTTATGTCCAACTGTACGAAGGTTGTACATTTTGTAATTTTGTTTTATATTTGTTTTATATTTATATAAGTGCATTAAATGATGGACAGTGAAATGGTACATTGTGAAATGCTTTGAGATGCTCAAAATGTTTAAAACTTTACAAGAGCTTAAACAGAGTGCACATTGTTAGGAAACATATTACAGTTTTTTCTGAATGGTTAAACACAACCATGATTCTTATAGCACAATTTTTAAAACTATTAATACTTATAGCAAAACCACTCACTGAGTTCACAAAACTAAAAGCACAAACACTGCTTTGCACTCAGTTTGCAAATTTGTAACACACACTTTGCACAACTGGAGGCACAATTCACTGCACAGCACTCTTTTTGTGGAACTGTAAACACAACTCATGCTTTACACTCAATTTCCCACACACTCCTAGCAAATCTATACACATGTATTATTTTCACTATTTTGCCAACTCTCTGGCACACTTTCTAATGTGAAAACTGTTTTAGATAATTAGTTCACTTTTCAATCAGCCTAAGCACTCTAAATAAGCCACAGGTAATGTACAATGGGTACAATGGAGGGAGCAGGAAGAGTGAGAAAAGTAAAAATAAGAGGAGGCTGAAGAATAGGATGTGGAGGTGAAGAAGTAGGAGGAAGAAGAGGAGGAAGAGGATGCAGAGGTGAAGAAGTGAGAGGGAGAGGATGACAAAGGGCAAGGAGGTGAAGTTAGAGGAAGAGGACAAGGAGGAGCAAGAGGAGGATGAGAAGGGGGAAGAGGAAGGGTAAGGGTAAGAAGAGTAAGAAATTTTACTTTTACAGGCAAAAAAATCAGTCTACATGTGGGGATATTGTCATGTCAGGCCTGGATACGGCATTCCAGAATATATTTTCCCCGGTGCCGACTAGGACATTGCATGTGATGTAGACGAAATTTTGAGAGAGACAGCCCGATGTAGACTGGTTTGTTTTGTCTCAGTGAAATTGCTATTTTGTGTTTTGACTTGGAAAAACACACTTGTGTTTGTTTTGATGTGTGTAAATAAACACCAATACTTGAAGTTTGGATCCCTGTATGTTTACAGAACTATGACAAAAGTATGACCTCAAACTGACATAGTCTACCTTGTGTACAGAGAAAGCAAAAGCCAGATGTGTTTTTTATTCATCAGTGTGTAGTTGGCACATTGTGTGCTTACTATTGTGATGGCTTGTTTGTATGATACGAACACCATTTTTACGAAGGTGTGAAGAGTTAAGCAAGGTGTGTTGGCTTTTGTGTGTAGAGTTTTGCCAAAAAAAGCCATAGTTACAAAAAATGTGCTTAAGCAATCAGAAAAAACTGTAATAAAAACATTTGATAATGTCATGAAACCATGAATGTCTGATACATTTCTGTGTGGCTTTGACTGGTTTTCCCAGAAGGAAAGAAAGATGTGAAAGAAAAAGTATAGAAAATGCGATTTTGCAAAAGGTGACAGAGAAATACTGAAATATTAAACTATTTACTGCAGCTATCATTCAAGATATCCCTGTGAAATCTAGTTATTTCCAAATGATAGTAGAATAAAGTCAAGACACAAGTCAGGGCTGTGTTTGGTTTTTGAGAAGCAACACTGAATTGACAATAAGGACTATTGAATTTGACAACAAAGTGTAGGGATTAGAATTGCAGACTGCTATCTTAAATCCTTAATGACGACATAAACATACATAAATATATTTATATACCCGGAGTGCCACGTTTCAATTGAAGTTGAGTGCCACACTGTTAGTTTTGTTTTTGTTTCTATTGTGTTTTGCTCCCTGAGCTTTGGGCTGCTTGCTAGGCTGGTCTAAAATCTTCTCAAAATAGGCTATGCTAATTCATTTGTCTTTAATATTGGGTATATGAGAAAAGGACACCTCACTGCTCAGCCTTAGGAAGGAGATTTGTATAAACTCAGGGTCTGTAAAAATGTATGTAAAAAACCTGCTAGTGAACAGATGTAATTTAGAAGCTACATTCTTTCTGGAATTAAAAACCCAGTATTATATCCTTAATCTCAGGCTAAATCGACTCCGACTTTTTTAAACAAAACTTGCTTTCTGCTTTCTTGGATAGCTCCTATTCATTACTGCTTCCTACAAGAAGTTGTTATCAAGGTGGCTTTTGTTTGAGGTCCTTCATTTCCACTTCCCCCTAGTCTGATTCTGTGATGGTTGTCTGTTTCAGTTTTGTGTCTTGTTCCTGTATTTTTTGTTTTGTTGCTAATGGTAGCAGTGGTCAGAGCCTACAAATGCCAAGTCAAATGCTACAAGTCCACGCTACTACTTCAACCGAAAAGGTTGGTACTGTTTTTGTTGATAATAACATATTTCATTTTTTGAGTGATTCTGATGTACTTGATAATGAAATTATGTAATTTTCTGTTTTTAATACAGCTAATATGGAAGGGGAGTGGCCCGGTAAGGATGAATTATTGTGGGGGGTTTTCTCAGCACTAGCTAAAATATTTCCAAAATGTTAGTAGGCTGCTGTTGCATCCCTCATCATATCAAATTCTCTTTTTAGTCTCTGTCTCTCTCTCTCTCTCTCTCTCTCTTTCTAGGGTTTGTTGGACCATGGTGGTTTCGTTACTTCCTCTTCTCTGTCTTTCTTCTTGATTTGCTGTTGCTATCACATAGGCTACCTGTATAGGGATCTGAGGGAACGATCAAGGGCATATATGACATACATGAGATCTACAGTTGTGACAAACATCAAGTCTCAGGAGGAGTCTGAGGATATTTATGAAGATGCTGAAGATGCATTTTGAAAATGTTCAGCTTAATGAAACTGACAAAGCAGAATGAATCAAAGTCATTAGTTTGCTTAAAGAGCAAAAAAAAGATGATTTGCGATAAACACCTTTTGACTCTTGCAGGACAGAGGTTACAATTTTGTGAAAAGTTATCTGCATGGAATATTGCACTATATTGTAACTGCAATATCAACTTCTTCACACAATGCAATGTCCTCATTGGTGGTTGTTAGTGAGGTTCCCCCTTCGCTTTGAAGCGCTTTGAGTGTCTAGAAAAGCACTATATAAATGTAATTGTTGTTGTCATAATTGGCCCTATGAGAATATAAAGTTAAAAGGTTCTACTTCATCCTGCACAGTTTGAAATTACTGGTTTGCACTCCAATTAACCAAAACTGATATGAGAAACCGGATTCTTCAGATATAATGTCCAAAAATGCATAAAACCAAAACTGTTTGTTACTAAACTGTTACAGAATATGTGGATAACAGTATTTGACAACATATCAGATCATTTGAAGGGGATGCTAAAGGAACTGTGATTGTGCTATGTGTAACACAATGATTCTGACACTTTTGACAGACAACATTGTTTTACTGGAAATGCTAGGCCTACTTTTTGAAACTTTTGGTAGCATTGTGGTATAGCAAGGAGTCACGTTTGGGGCTAATTGGATCATGAACTGTCAGGTGAGATATTGCCTTTGTGCTGAGGACATGAATTATGAATGTGACATGCGCTTAAAGTATGCTAGTACCATGAAGGGGAAGCAGACGGCTGACTACAGGTCGTAGCCTCTCAGTAAGTCTGACACATGTAGCTTCTATTCCAGGAGGCTTTGTCTACAGAATCCATGTCATGAGAAGTGATTAATGTGTCAATTTGTACCCAAGTATGAATAGCATATCGGGGACATTTAAGCCTGTATCAGATATGAAAATGAAAATTTGTGCTTTCACATTACCCAGTGCAGTGTCTTTCTCATAGCTAAAAAAGTAGTCTATGTTCAACATAGATGCGACCAAGTTAGAATAGTACTTTAAAGTTCAGTGAGAAAAATAGAAATTGGGAACGTTGTCTGAATCAAGTTGAGTGTGGACTAATTGCATTACTATCAGCACCAATGACAGATTTACACCCACACTGATGTAAGAACAGATTAGTCTAAATAAACATTCAATTATTCCACAGGCCTTTTCAAAACCGTTCCCACACATTCACAATTCTTGTAGGCTAGTTTGCATATGTGGAAGTGTAAATAATGGCGATGGAGTTCAAATGCCTTGGCTGATTATTCTTAGAACAGCACAATGTGCAGATGAATGTGTCCTCATTCGCTATCTATTCAAGTGGCCATGCTAGGAAATCATGCTCACCATCACGCATAATACAGAAACAATTAATCAGTGCTAATTTCAAGCATTCCTTCTTATTAATGCAGAGAGAATATCATGGATATTGTGGACACTATAGCTTTAATGTCTGGTCATTAAATCAGCCAGTATTTCCCTACAGATCATAGGCTATTAATTTTCCAATTACTTTTTAAACATTCAATTGGTAATCAGGCCTATCATTAACACGTTACATGATTAATAAGTTTAATTTAAGTGATATTATACTGCAAATTTAATGTTTTTTCTTAGCTAATTAGAGTGAATTGCTTAATCAATTCATACATTTTCAGTAGAGTCCTAGCCATCATAAATGGATTTCAGAATAGTGTTTTTTTTTTTAGTAAGCATACAATCGACTTCTTGTAAAACAAATAGCTTGCACTCGTGCACTCACAAATGTTTATGCCATTTTGTTTAATGAAAAAGAGGTGCTCATATTTGATGAGACAACACGGATAAAGTTGATGTCAGGCAACCCTGCCCCCTGGTGTACAATCTTTGGCAGGGGCTATATTTTCTTTTGCTTATCTCCTTATCTCAGGTGCAGAGAAGTCACTGGCACTGTCTTTTCATGCTCGTAATGAATTAATAAATTCTATGAGATATGATATCTGACAGTCGAGCTCACTCCATTCCATCCATTTAATGGCAAATAAGTGAAAGAATACTGGATTAAGGCAGAGTGGAAGGATATCAAATGTTTTTAATAATAAAAAGAAAGAAAGTCACATTACAATAATGTACATGGACCCTTTGTTATCAAGATCAGACAGTGATATTAATTTACAGACACTGACAATTAGCAGACAGACATGCCATTATGATATATAGGAGCAAAAGATTGAGATTGTATTTGTGTGAATCCAAAGGAACTGCCAATGGCTGACAACGATGAAGACTGGTTGATGTTTTCCATGGTCCTGTACCTCAGCTTGCTCTCGGCAGATGATCTGTAATTTGCGTGCTGATTTCATAATTAGGAGGTGTCAACACTGCTGAGATGCATTCCAACTGAGTGTCCACACAAGCCCACACCGACACAAGCATCAGTGCTAAAAGACCTTGACAATCTCTGAAATGCATCCAATCGCAGGCGTAATTGGATCATTTAATTGACAGCAGGATTCAGCATGAGCACAAGACCCGTTGACCTGACAGAATTAAGCTTTGACAACCTTTTCCTGGACTGTTTGACAAAGTATGGCCATCATATTAAAAGCTATTAGCACAGACTCATTTGGCTGATCCTGCTTAGGAATATCTGTCATATCGGTTTACTCCGTTTATGAAATATTATCCATTTTATAATGCTGAAACAATTTTTAGTTTTTGTGACAAAAATGTCCTTCAAAATGTCCTCTGGAGATCCCCATATTGAGATAACAGATATACAGTGAGACATAGAGGACAACTCCTATAGCCTGCCGTAGCCACACTCAAATTCTTATGGGCCAGGGTAGACAATTCCACAATACTGGGACAAAAAAATAGATGTTAACGTAATTTTCCCCCAAAGTGGATTCATTTTGCTGCAATAGAAAGATGTCATTTCAAACCACAAGGTTAGAAAGAATGCAAGGCCAAGGTGATGAACCAAACTCCCCCAACCTTCCCGCCCCAACCGCTCCATACACACACTCCTTACCTGGAGTACTCCTTGCAGCCCTTGTGTACGGAGCAGGCAAAATTACATATCTCTAGTCTAGATCATTAGATCATCCTCAAAGAGACATGAGATGATCACTCAGTATAATATAATACATGAATTTCTATAAATCATTCTGAGAGATCATCTAAATATGTTGCAAGGCTGTCTGTGGTTGCCTAGACCCATTTGTCTGGTCCCACTCGGTTTTCCACACCAATTTCTCACCTCAGACTGATTCTGGCAGGGTGACATGCTGATGTTAATTTCATTACTCGTGAAATTACTCTTTCACACCTGGAAGTAAATTGAGAGAAGAGCTGTCATTATTTGATAAGGTTGTTACGATGATGTAGAAGCCAACCAACACGTTTACTTTGCCGTGCTCTGAAAGCAAAGTAATTTGTATTGATCCCTACAAACAAATGACCATCACAAACTGAAGCAGCAGAAAAGCAGCTTACACACAGACACAGACACAGACACAGACACAGACACACACACACACACACTCCATAGACAAACTGAAAAACAAACAGGTATGTTGGTATATCCTTGAGTACCATGGCATCTAGGCCTACCCCATCTCCCTCAGTGATGTCAAGCACCCAATGATGAGAGATAAAACAAAGGCTTTCTCCAACCTTCTTCCTTGGCCTCTATGCCATTTCTCATGCATTTCTTTTTCTTTCTTTTTTATCTCAGCCTGCCACATCACAAAATGTTGCATATTATCAAATTCCAAATATAGCATCAGTTTTTACAAGAATGTCAGTGTGTCAGCCTGCCTATACCTAACTTTTTCAGTGTACAACTGTTTGAAAGGCATTGTACACAAACTTTATAAACCATTTTCATGATTATACCGTATGTTGTGTAAAATACTTAGCAAATTCAGCTGTGCAACACTGTGCTGTACTGAAAGTACAAAACATTTGTGAAATTAGTGACTGATTTGATTAAATACCAGTAGGCACCTCTATTCTCCATTATCTACTTAATGCGTATAAGGTATAACATATTTGGTAATCAATAACAGATCATAAACATGAGAATTTCTTACGGTAGCCTAATTTATGTAGTTTACCTATCCAGAGTCCAGACATTATATTGTGCACCTTGAATTTTCAATCAACCACTCTGCAGAGAGCTCATAATGCTGCTCTTAATGGACAACATGACATGTCCATTCTCCTTGGCTTTGATGCGATTTATGGTGAATGGTGATGCTTAAAGACACCTGAAAGATGATGATGATGATGATAATTAAAGACACATGCCTTAGTATGAACAATCTGGCCTGTTCCTTGGCTGACATATTCATACAACACAGATATTGGTCAAACCAAATGCTGAGCTGCATTCTCTGTGAATTATAATTAGGTCTCAAATGAATAGCTAAACAGACAATTTGTTGGCAATTGATCAAATTTACCATAGAAAATCAGACACAAAGCAATAAATCTTGCTTGTTCATAAGGGATACCCATTATTGCATTTCACAATAACTTCACTTTTAATTAAAGACTAAAGTAATGGTGTGGTAAACCCTTAGGCAATCTGGAATCAGTACTGATTTCTTTCATCACACGGATTTCAGGCTATAAAACACTCCCATTATGGCAGAGAATAGGGGCTTTGATACAATCTTTTGGATGATATAGAAACACTAGCTAGGATAATCTTCTAAGATAGCCTTCGTCATTCCTAATAATTCATATATAGAGGCTTGCTTCAGGGAAAAAAAAAAATCAAACATGAGTAGTGTAGGCTACTGAAAGACTCGACTCCCACTCAGAATGTATGTGTGTATCTTTTGGAGAGATGTTGCCTGTAATGTAAGTAAGTCTCGTCCCTTCGGCTGGCTCTCCCTCCCTCCATGATGGCAGGCCGGCCCCAAACTGAGACACTGACGGCCCGTCTGCCTGTCTGTCTGTCTGTGGCTGTCTGGAGGAGACGTGCTGATCTGGCAACCTGTCCCCCTCCGGAGAGCGCGCTTCCCATTTCCTCCCTGCAGGGGACTGACAGTTAACCTTTCGCTCAGAGATTTCTGGGATGCAGGCCAAATTTCCCGCCCAGAATCTGCTGCCTTTGGGAAGGACCCCAACCTTTTACATCATGGACGGTTATCATTTCAGAGTCGTGCATGGTGAGACAATATGACACATCTCCAAGAGGATGTTATTTTGGCTGCCTTATAGGCTATCTTTTACGCACAACTGGCATATTTTAATATTATAGGTGTCAGGTGTCACATTTGGGCCACAGGGCCATTGGATGATAGAGCTTGTGCTTTTAGGCTACTTTGCTTACTGAACTGCCACACTTTAAATTAAATCCAGTGTAGTCTGAACAACAGTTCACTACATGTGTGGAACAAGAAATCCAAGGCAAATGATAATCAACCATGCCGTAGTTCCTTTCAAAATATTCCTGTGTTAAATTCCGATTATAAACCCTTGGTTATTTTGAGATATGAGAGGTTATGTCCGACCATGAAAAAGTGTCAGCGTGCGCAAAAGCAAACAGCGATATGGTTGGGTTGTAGGTTACATTTGGTGTCCCCCCCTTACCCCTCCCTTACTGAAAATTAAAGACAGCCAAGGCTCAGCGGGAGAAGGGACCCGACAGTACGGGAGCCGTGCTCACAGCAGGGTGCGCTGTAGATCACAGACAGCCGTCGCGCATGGAGATGAGTCTACAGCATGCCAGCGCAGCGGAAAGGTGAATAACTTACATGCACGAGTTACTTTGTTGAAATGCCCCAAAAGCCAATTTTATGAAGTAACCTAGGCTACACTATCTCTGAGGTTACTCTAGAGGCCATGTTCGTATTTCATATGAATTGTTTTGGAGTTTTGTTTACTGATTTCAGCAAGGTAGCCTACTGTGAAATGACTGTAAACCTAAAATGCTTACATTGACCACAGGCTAGGCAATAGGCCTAATTGGTTGCCAAAATATGTAATAATAAGCTGTTATAGTGGTCAAATGGTAGGCCTGCTGCATTGGTATGGGCAGTTCTTGTCGGCAAGAGGTGGTGGTGATGTGCCATAGCCGAAGACAACAGAAACCTGACCTAATTGTAAGTGGTACACGTCTGCCGTGGTTTTAGCGGATAACCATTAGGTAATAATATAATAGGCCAAGCTACAAACATGTGTTTTATTAAAGACCAAAGCTCTAAAATAAATGGGGATTAGTTAGCTATTTTAGTTACCGCTAGATGTCGCTTTATAGCTTTGTGTTCCATACACTTAAAATGAGTATAGCCTAAACGTGATTGGTCTGCAAACTGACCTACAGGTCCAGCCACGACATAGCCTATTTAAAATGTGTACTTATGCGGAATGTCTCCTGTTCTGGAGGAGACTCCTTCTTTATGGATTTCGTAATAGAACATTTATAGAAGGCACGCTGACATAAATGGGTCTAAGTTAAGCAGACAATGATGTTGCACGCTTGGCCATAGGCCTTTTTAAACTCAGTGCCCTCAAACAGCACGTTGACAAGCACCTAAGGTTCTACAACCATCTGAAAATTAAATTAAGGGTAGTCTCTAAAGATATACTGAGCGAATCACCGGGGCCATTACATTTTAATAACACCATGTTAATTGAAAACTAAAAAGTGACCCGCTGCAGCACATTTACTTCAACAATATGTCTGTTAAAATTGCCCTCTGGGATGACATACAGTATACTTACAAAGAGATTTCATCAGTGAATCCATATTAAAAAAGGGGGGCAACTCTTTTAATTAGGGCAATCAGCCCTGATATGCATTGAGCACAATACTATTCCTGGTTGATGAATAACCCGAGGAGTGATGTAGAGGAATAATGATCTTAAAATATCCTTCACAATAGGTCAAGGTTAAAATACAGGTGCATGCTGACACAAGCTTTTATCACATGTTTTCTACCTGAACCTTATATGGGAATTCAGATATGGGCAACTATGCCATGAGAAGTAGGCCTAATGCGTCTCTACAATAGCCAATTTTCAAATAACTTTTCATTCAATTAACTTTTGTTGTATTCATTCATTCCAGACATAAAGCATATCTCAATATAAATCTATTGTTAGTTGTATTTTTATCTTAATATGGCATGCCCTTTGGTTGACGTTAAAGAAAACGTTGGTCTTTGAACAAGCCACACATGCTAACTTAAAATACAACTTCCAACGGGAGAATTTCTGGGAAATTAAGATGTCATTATTACCAAACTGAAGTATGTATTACAACTGTAACCAGCAGTATGTTATCTGTAGAAAGATTCATTTTTATTTGCAGTGGACCACTGGCTAAATCCCCTTTTTAGGAGATCTTAAGGAGCTTATGCGCCTTTCCTTCACAAGGAGCGCAGTGTAAAGACCGCACGTTCAGGTCCGCTGAGTCTTTATTAGTTGGAGACTTTTCTTTCTGCGCCTCTTCCTTTCGCATTTCGAGTCATCTGGACTCAGCGCTGGGAAATACTTACATTTCGTTCAACATTAGGCTACTGGCGAAAACGAATAGTCCCAATTTATTATGTGCATATTAAAGAATGACGAGGTGTGAGTTTGGAGGCAGATATTCTGCGCTTTTGGTCACTTAGTTGGATCGTGACGTAAAATAATTGCATTGAATTATAAATCCAATAGTTTTGTTACTTTCCTTTCATGCATTAATGTATACCATACCACCACCTCTACATTGATGTAGTAGGCCTTGTCTGTAGAAATTGAAATTGTCGTCAGGTTACCATGAGTGTCATGTCAAAGAGCCATGGAATTCAGTGTGTGCTATCACAATACTGTTGATGTCTTCTCATAGGCCTACTGTATTATTGTATATTTCCTCCAAACTTGGGAGGAGGTTCGATTTGAATCTTTTTCTCGTGTTTTTATGGTATGATTCTTTCTCTTGCTGTTCTTAGGAGTCATAATTACAAGCAAACACAATGCAAAATAAGTTTTGGACCTCGCCGACTGTCTAATCTTCTCTGGAACTTATTCCATATAGCATGTATTCTGAGTTGTTTTTGTGTTTGAGGGGTATTTGATACATATAATTTGCAAGTACAATGTCTTCATGTAGGGCTACACCATTATATGGATGATGACACAATTTGGTTTGATGGCTACGATATTGAACACGTCGACGTATAGCCTGCAGGTTGCCTTCCAGCATGCTTGATAAACAAAAAGGTGGCTTTGCTGATCACTTTGCAGCCCGTGTATCGTTGGTTGTGCACACCATGGTGCCCAATCTGAATAATACACAATAGAGAACAAAAACGTTGACATCGATTTTGCGCTCAAAACATGTTTTATTGCTTAAAAAGGATTTGAAGTGTCCCAAATTGGCAAAGGACTCTTACATGCATGCAGCCCTTCAATAATCTTTTCAACGATACAGAGGATGTCTACACTTCAACTCGTGCATAGGTCCTACTTATACAAAGCAGTAGCCTTAAAGGCACTGTCTATTTTCTCATGAGTAAATCAGATTTGTGGAACTCTGTCTGCGTCGCTTCACTTCCATCCATTTTTTGCATATCAGTGATAACTTTAATTTCTAAAAAACGATGCCCCATTGAAACGCAGTGCGTAATTAACGTGATTGGTGACAGACATAAATCGATCAATGTAATAAACCACTGGATGTTGCGATGGACTCTTAATGTGTATTTTGACAGAATCACATTTAACTTCACAATTGGGACAAACACATTTAATTGATTTTCGAAATATGCCTACCCTTGGAGTCTAACTGGCTATCCAATTGAAACGTCACAAGTGTTTTAAGTTTATTTGTTGTAGGTCGATCACAGCAATAGGCTACTTCATATTTTTTAAAAATAGGCCTATAGGTTAACAGATTTTGCTTTTTAGTTCACTGTCTGACTATACAAACGCTTATATATTCTTGAACCATTTCAGACATGGCTCAAGTGGCTTTTTCAGACCCTTTCTCCTTTTCCCTGCGTGTCAGCAGACAGGATTTATCCTTCAAGGTTGAAGAAAAAACATCAGACCAAAAGGTTGACTCTCAGCTGAAAGCAGTCTTTCCGTTTGAGCAGCTGGGTTTTCCACAAAGACCTCGAACAGAGAGATGGGATTAGCTGTTGGTGAAGTCCCAGACCTATGCCCAGTTAGGGGGTTGGATACCTCTGAAACCATATCGGGGCTCAGGCGCCAGGACTTATATGTGAAGTCATCAGTTACCTACTCAACTGTAGGGTCATGCTAACACTTCCTCACACTTTTAAATTCATATTACATCCGTATTCTTGTCAACGGCTTTGTACATATTCAGATTGAGTGAGTAAGCGTACACCTGCATTTGCACAGGTAGGGTAGGCCTAAGCCACCTTGTTAAGAGATTTTAGATAGCCTACACTTGCAATGAAACTAACAACTCTTTTCACGTTATTTTAAATGTTTCTATACGCTCCTAATTTCTGCCGTTAAGTTGATTAAATTAACAGAGTAGGCCTATTAAACCGTTACACTAATCTGTAACCTGAAAGCAATAGCGGACACAGAATCAGAATGACATGAACAAAGATCATGTACAAATAACTGCAGAAACTGTTGTGAATTTCCAAATGGATCTCATCCATTTTGCACGCATAATTTGTTGGCCTATATATAACCTGAAATTAACGTTGTCAAAGGCATTTCCACGACCACTCTGATCAGACGTTTATCACTTTGCTCTGTCGATCACCCACCCTTCAATGTTGAGAAAATATAGGCCTGTAGTCTACAGTCTAATTTAGGCTATCATGCATCTGCAGCCAAAAGTGAGTTGAATTCCAAACCGATTCAAAAGATGTGTGCGTGACGTCTTACCTTGGCAGCCGGTTAGTCGTTGTTAATTCTTTTGATTTGTGCATCGCAGCCATTACACCCACCATGTGGACACGGTTACTTTGTGTGTGTCTCTCTCTGGAGTCTCGCCATCAATATTATCAGAATTCTGATCCTGGCCCATCATTATAGCTGTTTAAATCGACTAAAATGCGATGCCATGGGGGTAACTTCTCTGAGAGGGAGGGGGCGTTTTGCTCCACTGCAACCTTCGCCAACAACCTTCAATTGGCACATAAGCTTATAATAACTGTTAAAGTTTCCTGGAGAACTTTTTCAGATGTTGAAATCCTTTTTCGAAATTGGTGAACAATCATGAACATAAATAAGGGATGCAGGCCCACATTTATTCAAAATTATTGATGAATATGTGTTGCAATTGCAAACTCTGGACCCTGATACAAGTCATGTCACACATTTTGATGACTTTAAACTTGAACAGTGAAGAATGGAAATATACATGAATGGGGCACATTTGACAGACTGATGGCTTAGCTATTTTTGGTGGTCACCAAGCGTTACAACTATTGTGCGCCTACCGGTTATGCCTGACCACCGAATCACAATAGCAAAGCTCGACTATAGGCCTATTAAAAAACACAAACGGAAAGGATCGATTTTATTCAAGCCGCTTTCTCACACAGACAACGCATATATGAACAATAAGACTTTCACAAGTCAGAAAATACGTTTTTTTTTTGTTGGTACAAATCCGCTGAAGCCCAATGGTGGGATAGGCCTACCTAACTTGCATAGGAAATTGGCCTACTATATCAGTAATTGAAAGTTTCCTAATTTGTCCTCATGATTTCCTTGGGATAAAATACATGGCCTAAACATGCAAATACTCTTGCCTATTATACATAATTATAATAAACTATCCATGACATGACAACTCTTGTCCAGGCTGTAGCCTAGCCTACATAATTGCAGCACTGTTGCATATATATTTTCTGTAACAACAATTCAGGTTTACTAAACCTAAATACACTTATTTACACTCTGTTTTAGCCTACCTTTTTGTTATAACTAGTACAAACAAACGCTCTTTTGCACCCTCTAGTCTGGACGTGCAAACTTTTTGGCGCATCCTGTGCTTCACCACATGGGTGAGGTATCTCTACAATAATAGTGGTCAAGATATTACCGTGTATAGGCTAAATCCTAATCTCTTCATCTACCCTCATTGGACAATTAGCAAGACCAGCACGTTGTCTTTCGTCTGATTGACAGGCTGACACTTGCACATCCTGTATAAAATTAAGCGTTTGATGTAAGGGTCGTGAAAATAATTAAATCGTTCCGGAAATAAAACGAAATGTTAATCCGCGTCACATTTCCATAAACAACATCAACGCATGGGCAGCTGAACTGCTTATCCAGCTGTAAGATATTTGGCGTTGTGAATTGGCATTTTGCTCTTATGAATTTGAATTGGCTACCGTGTCTCCATGTACAGGTGGCACTTCTGGACGCCTCCAGGCCAGGGAGTAACGTCTAGTCAAGCTTGGCAGGAAAGTTATCATACTTAGCTGAGCAACATAACAGTCAAGAGAAAACTGTTTCCATGTGAGCTTGAGTCGCAGCGAAATCCGAAGTCCGTGGATAAAGCCTCAATTGCTACTGGGGCAGTCTAATAAGTATCAAACACAGATATACTGAAAATACTGATATCACAGACTGTGCTCAATGGACAATCTTGGTCCTCATATTTCCACCATCAACTAAGCACGGCTACTGCATCTTATCTGTAGCCTACTTTATCACAAGTTTAAACCGCACGCACACACTCAACATGCCATTTTTACGCATGGAGCACAGACAAAACATGCCACATTTAGTTTGCACGTGCTTATATAACTGACTTCTGGAATTTTTTCCATGTTTTTTTTTCTGTTGTGGACTTATTTCGGTATATTTTTAAGTTAGTGGCACTTGGGCCTCTCACGTCAGTTGAGCCTTCTCGTTGAGACCTAAATGTATTTAATCGGGGAATCATTTTAATCAGCACAACCTATGTCTATACCTGCGAACAGCTGTCCGAAAACGTGTGAGTAAACTCTTTGCAGGGTAGCCAATATTCAACAAAAGGGACAGCACTAACTTCGCCCAGTAAGAATGTTCACTTTGCAGCTGGGAATTAGGAGAACAGTAGCCAAGGCGACTCAAAGAGAACTAAAGAGAAGCAAGCAAAGCGCATTTCCGACCCAGGCCTTTCTCGATGGATTTATCAGGACACGCCAGACAGATCAGACGGATTAACACGTAATTAAAACGCAGAAACAACAGTCCGTTTAGTTTTCTGGTAGACACGCACCAAAATGGGAAAATAACACCCTGCTACAGAGTCAACAGGTTTGGACTATTTTGTCAGATTTTCAGACTATATTTTGATAAACTAATAAAAAAAAAACATCCATCGGCCTAAAAAGCAGATTTTATTTGATATGACCAATAAATTCACACTGCTTGACGTAGCCTACCCTACAGTAGGTTATTTAATGGATGTCGGCTCTTTACTTAATAATTACATTCCCAATATTAATTTTGCATGACAGGCTTTCGCCTACCACGCTACCCACAATAGGCTACTGACACGTTTAGCTAATGTGAGAAGAACACAAGCAGTCTAACAAGTCGTGATGCTCATTAGGCTACCAAGTAAAATTCAGGGCTAGTTATTAAGAGAAAACGGCGCATATCATGCCAGCGTCACAGTTTAAGCTCCCTGACCGAAATAGGAAGTGGTCGGTAACCTTTCTGCTGATCCTTAGGGTCCCCCTATACGGTGTTTGTATTCCCTCGGTTTGTTTTTTCAAAGGCCGACAGGAAGCCGGGAGATCCCGCATGACCCCGGCATTGTTCTAGCCTCGATATCATAGCCATTGAAAGGAGAGCATCTGTGTGCTGATCTGCGCTCTATGATCTGTGAGCTGGCAAAAGCCCGGGCGTTCATTCACAAAATCCCCCTTTGCTTCAGCTCACGAGTCTTACAGCTGGTGGAGGCAAAACAGAAGAAATACTGTGCGGAAATGGATGAAATTTTAGGAACATTAAAAACTAAGTTTTATGCTCTCCACTATGTTAAAAGGAAGATAACGAAAGCCCTCGCCAAAATTTAGGAGCACAAGTCTACGGCTCCTGTCATTCAGCATAAGGAACCCCACAATGCTGGGCCGACACACTGTTTTATGGACAATCGAAAATGTAGTAGAGTGTGCCCCGACAATCTTTTAGTTAGTAAACAGAAAACACGTCCAGCCTTCAAAGAAAGTGTTAGAACACTGAATATCGTATTATAGCCTATAGCAACTTGGGGATGATGATTATTACATCGGTTTGTGATTATGGTCAAAAAGTAGGGTGTTATCAAAGTAGCTTATATATTCGCCAGGTGTCTGTGGCAGGAATTGTGGTTGATATCCAATTTAAACCACAGACCACATTTCAGAATGTTTCAGAAAAGTTTAAAACATGTCATTAAATTTGACCCAAACGTTTAGCTAAAGTAACAGGGCACAGTTCATGTTTGGGATCATTTAAGGTGTGAAATGTTTTGGAGGTGTTAATCCTCAGGAATCTGTCCAACTTAAAGATATTTTGTGAAAGTATCAATTTCCCTTACCCTGCTTTTTGCTAACCCTAGGTCGTGAGGTGTCTTGAATTTCTGTCAATTAACAGTGTTTTGACACCCAGGTTCTGGTTTCTAATTTAGCCTACTCAGAATAACTAGCAATACTTGAAAAACAATACCTATCTGGAAAAAGCAATTTGTGAGATGTCGTCTAAATCATAATGCAATATCCGCATTACGTCATACAAAAAGAAAAGTTTAGGCTATATGAAAAAATAATATAGCTGGGGGGCAATGATGTCGACATAAACATTTAACACATAAACCTAAACCTTGCACTGTTATTGCTGTACATATTATTTGCCTAGGAGAGGAAAGGGGGCGAAAACAAAGTTTTAAGAAACGTGCATTCTCATATTCAATCTAAACATGGATGGGGTGCTTTTGGATTTTCTTCGATAATCAAAGGAGCCCATTTTTACAACAGGTTATTGTCTGAAAAATAACTGGGAAAGTACTACTGGCATGTTGCATCAAGTGGCTTGATGCAATCATAGCCTGTACAAGAATTAGATAATGGGAAATGTGTTAGAAAAAAATATTTCCAGATTGGGGCATTTCAGTGACTTAATTGCCATCATTTTGTTACGGAATGTGTCTGTCCATAATATAGTAGTATAATACGCTGTGAATGAACTGTGATCTTCTCAATTCCACTGGGCAGCATTTGAAGTCAGTCTGGCAGCAGATCATTATCCTATGGTGGATCCTCTGCCATTTCAAACACCCAACATCAAACATTCAAAAGTCACACCGTGTCATGACGGCATGTACCATGCTGACTCGCAGTCCATCAAAAGCGCAAAATGTTTCTGTAAATGAACTACATTTTTACTTAATGGTGAAATCCATGTGTTTAGGGCATTGTGGTACTACAACGTTTAAACAGACGCGGTCGTTTTTGTGCCAATAAAAACAGTTTGTTTGAACATTTGCGACTATATCCTCGACAGCCATAGGGCCTTCACTTCTCAATGATTTTCCGTAGACAACGTCACCAAAGTCGCTCACGTTATAGTTGATGTTGGTCCCTCCTATAGTAGGCTACCTTACAGTTATTTATTTTTGCGTTGTAGGTACATGGTCTAGCAAATTGCTCAACTGACTCAACAAGGTCAATAGGCCAGGCCAAAATCACTGTTGGGTTCGAATACGCACGACATGGATGAGCACCTGAAATATGCGTGCGCATCATCATACTCAACAGATTTAGCTTGCTTATTTGGGAATAACAAAACAGTGTGTTTAAAGGTAAACGAAACAGTCTCAGCCACTTAGGTTTTTAAGCAAATTAAGGAAATAAGCACATTATCGGATGAGGTATTGCTGAGGTACAGTATAATGTTTTACCCAAAGTTAAACTGGCTGATTAGTTGATCTGCCACTGTCGATTGCCAAATTAACAAACATGGTTCAGTCTAACCTAACACGACCAAAGTACTTTGTTAATTATGCTTTGTCTTGTGTGGTCGTTCTGTACAATTTTAGTGTGTTAGCCCAGGCTATTACAATTAGTAAAGCCAGTATAATGAAAATGGCAATGGACTACAAACAACGCTTGACGCACGCGGCTACCTCATGCCAGTTCTTACAGGTACATCGATTCAGCAACACCCAGCTCAGTATGCGTAAATAGCCTACACAAAATAATAAACAATGGCATTAGGTCCTGCTTCGCTGCTAATATGACTCCACGCGCTTCACATCTTTAGGACTCTCGTGCTATATACATCCGTAGGTTTTGCATGTAAGAGGTCCTTTTCGTCTGTTACGCTATTCAGCTGCCTGTGTTTGTACGTCACCGATTTCTTCAAATGGGCCACTAGTTCCTCTGTTGCATGCGCTCTCTGACTCGACAATATGCAGGAGTGTCCATGTTTTTCAGCGTAGACTGTTTAAATGCTGGCTCGTCAGAGCCAAAGACATGCTGACACAGCACAAGCCTCGATTCCGAGTTGCCAGATACGATTTTACAAGAGAAAGGAAGGGTTGATGTCCTCCAATGAAATATGGGTTAATTGATTGCTACTTTGTGTCTGAAAAAGATTGATTGTACATCGAAATAATAAATGTTTATAGCCTACAGTCGGCCGTTTGTGTAGCCTATAGCCCTGCACCATTTTGATTCAGTTTGGAAGTGTGCCTGCACGCAGGCAAGCTAAACTTTCGAATCATTGAAATATTCCCTAAACTACGCCAAGTAAACATGGTGCGCCCATTCTCATTAAGCACCCCTCCCCCTCAATGTGATTGGCCATTTTCACCACAACTGTTAGCCTACTTGAAAGTCCGAATTATCACTAATTAGAGAAATCTCTTACTATTGGCGCTCAATATTTGGAATTTATGAATTGACAGTAAATAAGAATACATAAAACTCGTTCATGTGTTATATTTGTCTATACGTTGTAGGCCCTACTATAGCTTTAAAGTGGGAAATTAAGGCGATGTTGGGTGCTGTCATTTATCCGGGAGTCACTAGATCATGTGGTTCGATTCCTGTTTCTCTATTGGTTAAAGGCACGTGTCTTGGATACCGGACTGCAACGTCACTCTGGGGAACTCGTATTAAAAATAAGAACAAAAATCCATAGTGAAAGTATTTCAGAACCAGTCGCGCCTCTTTATTTACGCGTAGTTTAGGCAGCATACAAATCGTCGTTATTCGTTCAGATTTGATATATAAAGCCTTGCCTTTTGCAGGGAAATCCAAATAACACAAATGAGATGAAAAGAACAGCCTGCTCTGGATTTAAATAGTAAAAGTATGGTTTTTCTTTGTGATCACGACCAAAGGCGGCTCTGTGGTATTTAAAGAATATCGTCTTTGGTAAGAGGATTTTGCGTGTTTCTTTTCTATTTTTTAATTATAAATAACAAAAAGAAAAGAAAGATATTTTGAAACTGGAATTCGTATATTTGTGTGCGGGAGAGCGAGAAAGGGGTTAAAGATCGAGTGCTGGGAGAGTATTTCAGAATGGAAGAAAATGATCATAGCAACAGAGATGCAGAGCGCCAGGATTCCGGCGATGAATCCAACAGAGCCATTCTTCCACTATTACAAGCACCGGCTAACCTTCTTCCACACCGAATTACCAACTTTTTCATCGACAATATTCTACGACCTGACTTTGGACGCAGGAAAGAGGGGACCTTGAACCGTGAATCAGGTATTCGAAGAGGACGGGAGAATCATTCTTCGGGTTTAAGACTGGGTCAAGTGGAGGGGACTGTAGCAGAAGAAGGAACTTCGAACCCTAGTTCCATTAATGGAGCGAAGAAATCAAGCATTGCTGAGGAAGCGCCTCTGAAGCCCCGTGAAGAGAGTGGGGATCAGTGCCTAAGCTCGGACTCGGATAGTTCGCAAACCAACAACTCCCCCTCCTCACAGCCCATGCTCTGGCCGGCCTGGGTGTATTGTACCAGATATTCGGATCGGCCATCATCAGGTGAGCGCCAACTTTTTTACCTTCCAAAAATGCACTTCAGTATTTGTTGTTTGGATATTACAGCAAAATGTCGGTTCGACTGATCATTTCTCTGATAGCCTAGTTTCAATTGAATTTATTTAAATAGCGGGTAAAGAAATGGTCCTTGAATGGATGCAGGGATCTCCGGAAACCCCATTGCATGGAATAATAATTAGTTCACTTTGACCATGACTAGGCTACGCCCGCCAACAATCTGTCCATTTGTTTGATTTATTTTTTCATTTATATTTTAGTTACTAACGTTGGGAATGGTGGCATAACAGACCTGTTTTGCATAATTATGTTGTTTTATAGTCTATATATAAACTAAGCTATTAAACTTCGTTGAATGGCGTCAGGGGGGAAATCCACATAGCCTACAACATAAATAGTCTAGGCCTTTCCGAGATAGAGAGTATTACAGAAATAAAAAATGTAAATTGTGGGTTAGTATTCCTTGCTTTTTCAGTTATAAGAAAGCTATCTTTGTGTTGGCTACAATTTTACGAGACTTATAAGCTGTAGACCCTAATAGGCTACCACAATCGTATGCTATGTGTAATAGGCCTATATATATATAAAAAAACTTTTCTCTTTAAGGAAAACATTACGCTAAACATTTGGCATTTTTTTCCATTAGCCTATTTTAAAGAAATATTTACCCCCTAGGCTAATTCAAAGAGCAGAAACCATACACAATAGTCTAGATATAGACTGCAATAAAAAAAAATAACCTAATAAAGTTAATTGTTCTAATCCAGTCATAAGAGAGCTCACAAACATCGATAGCAAAATTACTTTTAATAATTTTGTAGCATGTCCAAAACTTCGTTTTGTGCCATTGTTCAGTCTTTGCTTTTGTTAATATTGAATTTGCATATTTTTGACAATGGATTTGAATCCATGAGTGAGAACTGTTTCGGACAGATGCATAAGGAAATGCACGCATTCCAGTAAAAAAAGTCCAAAAGTCTCCAAAAGTGCAGTAATAAATAAACGAATCAATTAATAATCACATTGACGTCAGAATTTAACTGGTTTGGATCTGAAGGCCTATTATCGAATGGGTGAAATTAGCTTGCGAGTAGCCTAGGCTACTAGTAAAACTGAAATTATGCAGATATCCACATTCAAGAAATCGAAACCATGAACATTTTCACTGTTAACACTGTATCATTATAACGTTGTAATATTGTAACAACAATGTTATTTCGTCGTGGTGGCCTATGCAAAATAAGAGAGAGCCTATTATTTCAATAAATGAATCACTCATATGCTATTTATACATTTTAAATGAACAGTTAAGAGTCTAAGACACTAGACAAACTCGAAAATGGGACTCAATACGATAATATAGCCTACGACGTCAAATATAGCCTCCTGCAGGTGTTTACCCTCATGGGTTAGCCAGCTCAGCTAGGCCTATGCCCTTGTCTCTTTTGCAAAGTGGCAAAGCTATACAAGCATGTTATAAAATATCAGTGAATAGTCCAAAAATTTTACACATCGATTACCATGGACCACTTCAAGAAGTCTTTTTTTTTTTTCAAGAAAAATGTGGAGTCTTTGAATTGAGGATCTCGTCAGAAAACTAGGCGAAACGTATAGGCCTTTTGGTTTTATTATCTTTATAATAATAAGGTAGGCTACCAATAGCCTATCGTGCCCCATCCAAAACAGGTGAATGTGCGACACAGAATCAAACTCCGATTCGAATTAAATTTCGATTTGAATGGTAAAAAATGAGCATACTGTTATTCAGGATATGTATAACAAGTTTATGAACAACTCCAGCTTACAAATGTGGTTCCTATGGAAACAGTAAGTGAAAAGAGAGTCCCCCCACCCTCCCTTCGTTTCAATCATCACCCCACCCCCAAGCACTCATCCACAGCCCTGTCCAGAACTCCGGCAACTATGAGATAGCTACTTATTCATTCAACGCACATCAGTAACTGCTGTGCGTCTGCCTGTATCATGTAGACGTGCCTATAAGTAAGCTAGGCTATACATTTGAGCAAGTAGCATTCTTAATAGTCTATTTTGGCCTTGTGATGATGATATTGTGCCAATTGTGAGCCATTTTGGCTATGTAGGATTTGTCCCCTTTGCGTCTGCACGTTCAGTCACTAATCCATTTTGCTCTGTCTTTGGAAACCACAGGACCAAGATCTCGCAAACCAAAGAAAAAAACACCAAGCAAAGAAGACAAGCGTCCTAGAACTGCCTTTACAGCCGAGCAACTTCAGAGACTGAAGGCAGAGTTTCAGACTAACCGATATCTTACAGAGCAACGACGGCAGAGTCTGGCACAAGAACTTGGTCTTAACGAATCTCAGATCAAAATATGGTTTCAAAACAAGAGGGCCAAGATCAAGAAAGCCACCGGGGGCAAGAATTCACTAGCAATCCAACTGATGGCACAGGGACTCTACAATCATGCCTCAAGTTCAAAAGAAGACAAATCAGACAGTGATTAATGCCAGACAAAAAAATTAAATAATAAAATGCAATAATTTAAAGGGCCAGTGTACAAAAATACCAGCGTTTATGCGTTTGAAATATGTATGGAGTACCTATAATTCTGCAATATTATGTGTATATAGCTTATAATTTACAAGTATGCTGTTGTAAAACAAACAAAAAACGTTTGCAAATATTGCTGTATAATTTTCTGAAACTTTTTGAACAAGCGCTTTTGATTGGCACTTGACGTTGACACATTACAGTAACTATGAAATTCATGCTGAAGTCCAAAGATTTTTTCTGCTGCATTCGGGCAACTGTGATTTAACTACATGGCAGACGGCTTTGTTAATGTTATTTTATTTCAGTGTTTCCGGTTCCTTGTTTTTATTATGATTGAATGTCATTTCTCAAGAGCTGGTATATTTATGTGGCATTGATATGAAGTTTCCCACAAGCTGACAGCATTGTTGTATAGACTAGGGTATTTATGGGCCAGAGTTGTGGAAGTTGTCATGCAGTACTCTAGGTTAGGTTATATGGAAAGCTGACATAACTTTATAACTCCCAAGGCATCGAATGCATAAACTAATAAAATTCTGGTAAAACATATTTATGACCTGTTGTAACTTGACGCACATCTGGTGTAGAGTTCTATTAGTAGAAAGAATGTAAAATTTCATTTTAAACGTACGATGCCAGAGGAGGCTTGTATGATATATGATATAGTTTTATGAGAAAAAGCAATATTTTAACCTCTCTTATAAAAAATAAACAGGTTTAAGTTCATAATGTGCCGAAATGTAGCTAATGATTTAAACTACCAAGTTAGATATTTGACTATTGACCTGAACGCACCAGAATAAAAAATTAAGGACACAAACACACAACATATTGCAACAACGTATTGCAATTTTAAATACTGATACATTTTTGACATGCATATAAACTCTTGATCCAACTGATTAGGTCTACCGGTACTTCAGTGTTTTTTTATTGTTTGAAACGCCGCCAAGAAAAAAAATTCTGATGCTCAGATGTTGCTTTTTCAGAGAAGGAACGGATGTGTTTACATTGCTTATTTATCTCGCAATAACTTCTTTTATTGATGAAAAATGTGAGGCCTTTGCATGAAAGCTGCAATTAGTCATAACCTACTTCACAAAACAAGGAATGAGTGTGGCATTCAGTTGCAGATGGAATCAGTGTTATGCGATGCTCATGGTGTGCAGTGTGTTAATTGAACATTTTAAAAGTGTGTATGAATTGAGACTCACCAAACGAACACACTTTGCCTTAAGTTCTTTAATGAACTTTCCTGTGAGAACTGTGGTCTAAAAAAATCATTTTTAAAAACCCCACCCTTTGTATCAATAATGGGCCATTGCCTTCAGTTCATAACAGAATACAAAAAAGAGAAACAAACCATTTGATGTGTAATGTTTTTTATTATTATTTCAAGTGGTTCTCTTTGAGGAAAGCAACTGTACATAATTTTATATAATGTGTGTATAATTGCAGCCTGAGAACTGAAAAACGAGTAAAGAAATAAAACTGGATTCAAAACGATGACTTCGGCTACTGTTTTCATTTCTGCAAGTGATAGGCCTATAGCATGTTAGTTTTGGGGGAAAACGTCCCCAAGTGTAACCAAACACCCAGAAATGGTAACACTAGTAGGGTACCTTATAGAACTTATGTATGTATTTGCATATTGGCCAATACACTGAAGATTGTGTTACCCTCATTCTGCACAACTTAGTCCTATAACGCAATTAGAGGAACCATGGTTAATTGGAGAATCGTATATGGAAAATGGAGTGTCGTATGGCCTACTACATGGAAAATGTCCCATCCCAAGAAGCAAACTCAGAAAATGCATTAGTGGTAAGAGAAGTCCACACCATACCCTCACGAAACACTGCCCCTAAAACACGTCATATTTTAACTTTAGTACAAGTTTGGCCTGTTATGGGAACATGCGGCCTAACATTAAAGAAGGCTATTTTAAAATGACACATGTTCCAAACATGAAAGATATAGGTCTCAAGTTTTACACAATAGTCTATTCAGCTGTAGACCTAAACATACTGCGTAAACTGCGGAAAAGTAAAAAAAAAAAAAAGACTGCTACTGCATTGTTACATTTCACTGTAAAACGTGTTCAAAGTTTTCTTTACCCTTAGACTTACTTCACACTAATTCGTAATACAGCCATAGCCTACATTGCATATTTCCTGCTGACTGAAACAAAACGGTCTTGAAAAGGACACGCAAACGCACCCAGGTCTATACGCAGAATACAACCACTCTTCCCAAGGGAATTAAGAAAAAACATTCAATCAGGTAGCTTTGGCGTTATAAAAGACACGTGGCTTGGTACACAATGATCAAATGTATTTCCTCGAGACAAGCTTTTTTGAAAAAGAAAACACGACTCTTAAGATACTGACAAATGCCAGTGACATACACAAGCCATAAAAATAGTTTATCAACCGTCTAAAGAGTATTTGGTGTCAAATCATAGCTTAAATAGGCTACAATACGCAATCAGATAGTGATCAAAACTCTTGTAGTCTCGAAAAATTAAGGACGAACATGTGGCAATAAAGTTACCTGAAAGCTTGTGCGTTTTTTAAGTCACAATTGAAAATATCCCACAAAAGCCATGCTATCTGAAGATCATCCCCAGCATTGACCTGCTCTTCAATGCCAGAAAAGCTCATCTGCATTTCTATTCTGGCTCAGCTTGTATGTGGAAGTAACGCCCAACGGTCACTGACTTGATGAGGCTTTCGGGGAAGAGAAAGGCCGGTGCCGCTCAGACGCGCAGCGTGGCTCCTGAATGGAGTCTGTGGCCGGGAGACCCCGTTGAAGGTCAAAGCCTTGTGTGACAGCTGCAGGTGCTTCGCTTCCTTCAGTCCTCTATCTGCACACCTCCGAATTCAGTCCGGGTGTGTTGCATTACACTTTGGCGACCCATTTCCCCCTCTGATCCATGGCAAAAGTGCCACGAGACAGAACCCTATGACGCACGGACATACAGACGAACGAAGAGTTGTTACCGTCAACTACGCGGCAAAAAAAGTTGGTTTAAGGGATAAAATATGGGTGTAGAAGTGAGGTACATGTAATTCAATTTCATGCCATTTGTAAAGTTACAAAAATGCCAATAATGAGTTAATAGAGGTTGTAGAATGACATATGCCAGAGCAGAATTTTCACATGTTTTCAGATGGACAACCAAAGGACATTTCAACATTTTCAGCAAAGACTTGTTAGAATGCACAGAACTTGAGTACATTGTAAGAACATTTAGCAAATATTTGTTAAAATGTTTTAAAGAACACCTGTTGGAGAGTCCAACTGGTCCATTTAACTTTTGCAAAACAATAGGCCAAAGGCCAGTCACATGGAAACAAAATACATCAAGTAGGCCTACTGATGGTCCTTGTATGCTTGTCATACAAAAGGCCCCTCCTGTCCCCTACCCCACTGAGTTATTTATCCATAGTTTCTAAATGCTTCCTATCAAACTTGAATATGCAATTAAGTGCTGGGGCTTTGTGGCGGAAATATAATTAAGCCAGTGAAAGATAGAGAAGGTGAAGAATGGAGATGACATCAGGCCAATTTCACACTTGGCACTCGGATGGCCAAGCCAAAGCCAGGCTCTTGCCACGCAACACAGATCAAAGCACACTACCACTGCTGAAAAGGCAAAAGGGGACTTAAGTATGCTAATCTCCAGGACAAATATATTTTAATCTTGTTAAAATACAAGTTAATGCTACATCTCTGTGGCTGAACTTTGCAGAGTAAGGGGACAGGATTCACTTTTCCATCACATTTCTCAATGAGAGAAGAGGGCCTCCTTTTTCCATTGAGATCAAGTTTAGTTTTCTTTCAGAGAAAAAAAAATGGTTCGTCATCCAGTTTACATACTGTGCCTGAAGGCTCTGTTTTCACTGAGGGCAAACAGACTTGGAGTGGTCATTCCAGAAACATATTGCAGATGCACCTAGAACCAACACATGGGAAAGGAGAAGTCCAGCTTGGCTCATCATTTGGAGGTCTCGCCAATGGCACCGTGGCAACCCCTGATGTGTCAAGTAGCAGCTCAGACTACACACTTGGATAGTATAGGGATGGCCTGCTGCACTGAGAACATTCTTCAGGGTAGCTCATCAACAGTCAATAAAGTTTGAAAGTGACAAATCACACTTAAGAAGTTGTTGTTGCATCAGCTGCAGGTGAAAGATGGTGTTAATGTGTCAATATTAAAGTTCCTCCATCAATACTAAGACAATTAATTAATTACTTTTGTAATGAGTACTGACAGTAATTTTCATTGACAGGTTTACATGCATCTCTCTCACACACTCTCTCCCTCTCTCTCTCACACACACAAAGTACATAAAGCAGCTCAATGAAAGTTTTCAAGAGATGCATTGAGAGAAAATGTTAGGCCTGTTGAGGTCTGTGATCAAAAAAAAGGAGATTGTATACAATTGTCTTTTACCTGGAGATTCCATTCCTGTAATAAACAGATTAAAAAGAAAAGGAAATTCACTACAGTGTATGTTAATGTTAACCAAGTAATACTGAGTGAAATGCAATAAACAATATTAGGTTCTTCTTGCTCACTTCTGCCAGCCGTGTAGACTTGACCACAATAGGAATCCACCCACCCTCACCCCCCTCAGTCTAGTGTGTGCATGAAAACTAACTGGCAGACTGGGATGTCAGTCTCATTGGAAGTCCCCTGATTGGCTAGTGCAGCTGGCACAGACTGGACTCTTAGCAATAGATTATACATCCCAGGCTCCTCCCCTTTCTCAGGACATTTCCTGTGAAGGGGGGGGGGGGGGGGGGGTTGTAGTCAGATGGTAAAATACTGCTCAGAGTATATTTACTGTATAGATTAAATTCACCTTGCAAAGCTTGTATCACACAAACGTAAATTTAATTTGTATCATTGTCCCTTTAAATCAAACTGTATACTTATTGAGCCACTGCAAATGTGAACATAAGTTTTTAGTGTAATGATCTCTATGGCACACTACACACTGCAGGCACAATGGTCTTTAAAACAACCTTGTCATCTTAAAAGATCCTCAGTAATTCTTTACATAAACTGTAGCCTATAGGCTGTGCAAAACTCAACAAGCAGATCAGCATTTGATAGAAGTTTGGAGAAGAGTGAGAGGGCGGTCTGTTACCCTTCAGTGATTTGTCTGACACACTCATCCAGCATCTAGGGGAACGCCTGATGCAAGACCATCATGGCGTCGCCGGTAAAACTCCTAAGCCCTGCAGAACCAGGATGTCGTCCCAGCTCAGCGCATGCGCACTCCTGTATCTTAAGAGAAGGCTGCGATGTCGGGCCTCATGCTTAACTGGCAGCCATGTTCAAAGACAAACAAGGACAGGCATGGGAGAGCTCACTAGCTAGTCCATGCTCAGGTTAAATACACTTGTTCAGCATTTTGGGAGAAAACATTTTGTTCCATGCATTTGCAACAGACACCACTCAGAAAAAAACCAAAATGATTCAATGTATGTATTGTAAACACATTAATGTCATACTTTGTTTTGAAAGTTTGACCTCACAAAAATAATAATAAATAAAAACATTAAATGGGGGATTTCTATCTTAGTAGTCTTCAAACAGTGAACACAACATCTAAGATAAGTGTAACATGTAGCAAGATCAGTACATATTTTAATGATGACCCCAGATTTTCAAAATAATTTGAGTTCGGAAACAAGAATTCAGGCCAAAAATATTTAACTGGCCTTTGCCATTGCAATACAGTTACAGTATATGCATTGAAGTACTTATTCGAACAAATGTGACACCATTTCAAATTGTTTTTTTTTTGCGGTTTCGTTTCCATAGAGCATTGACATAACCGGAAAGACAAATTTATGTACAGTACAAAAACATAACCTGATAAATGTTAATTTGTGTGTCCACACTAAGAGACCAGTGCTCAGTTTTTCTCAGAAGGCTTCCAACATCATTATTATTGTACGGTGGCTTCATCAGCAATGCAATAATAGAAGCCAGAGTAAAAAATAAGCAAAGGGAATAGGACACTGCACTGATTAAAGAAATGTATGTCATTTCAAGTCAGTCACATTATTAAATTAAAATGCTAATAGTGCAATATGTAATCATGGTCCAAAAATATATTTTGTACTAATTACAGAGCAAATGTGTGGCGATTTTAACTAGTTTTGATGGCCTTTGACAGGCTGCTGTAAACCACACCAAACAAAACCAATTAGGAGCCAGTGAACATAATTTACTTCAGTATTACTAACAGCCACTTAATTTAAGGCACAATATTCATTTCCATGTACCACAGAGATGCACATGACTGAAAAAAAAAATAGGGAGTACTTTAAAACAACTTTTATTTATAAAATTACAAAACATGTTCATATAATGTTTTCCACCAAATCACTGTGTTTCACCCAGAATTAGTAAACGTCTGCAATATTGTACCTCAGGTCACAGCTTGGGTATTGTTCTCCAGCCAATGTTACAACTCTGAACGCTGGCCTTGGCTCCCTTTACAATGGCCTAGACATGAAAATGATAATGAAAACACTATTAACAAACTCATCTAAAACCAAATGTTAAATTATAACTAAAACAAGGATGTCTTATATCAACCATGAAATTGTAGAGGAATATGCATGAGATCCATGTTTTAAATGGCAAAAATTTGGAAACAATACATTTTGAGTAGAACATTTTCATTCAAAGTGTAAAACTGAGAACAAATATCGCAATTCAGCTACACCATCATTACGTCTACCATCTCCATTTCTGAAAAATGATGGTCCATTACTGGAAAAGGGAAGCACCAAATGTGAGAATGGAACCATCCTCCACGATACATTATTTAATCTGATCAACCTTCATATAATGCCATGTTTTGCCTAATTTAATTGCGAAACACTACGTAAAGTGTCAACAAACTTACATAGGTCTACCAAAATGGTATGACAATTTATTCCAAACTATAGCAACTATACATGTATATGTGGCAAACCTTTGAGACATACGGAACAAAAATAACATGATCAATGTATTTCCATGCCAATACTTTAAATTCATGCACACAATGTGCGAGGTCAGTGTGGGTTGTAAAGTGCTCTGCTTTTTGTTTTGATTAAAAGCATTGCACAAATTAGTGTGTGAATATATAGGCCTACTGATTAGCACAATAGTGGCTACAAACTTAATAGACATGGTCTCCAAGAGACCTGAAGATACACCAGAATTCCTGACAACAATTACCACAATATGGTGGATGCAAACAGACCCGTACAAGAGAAAGTGCAAGTGTGAGGGTGTGTGTGATAGCGCGGAAGAGGGAGAGGAAGAGAGAGAGAGAGAGAGAGAGAGAGAGAGAGAGAGAGAGAGAGAGAGAGAGAGAGAGAGAGAGAACACAAGCCACACCATAAACCAGTACCTGATATTTCGCCACACAACTTGTCGGCTACGTGTTCTGATTCATGGCCAAAAAGAGAGATGATATCATCTTCTAGCTCTTCCACAATGGTCTCACACTATGAGCAAACCAACAACATGTCGGTTACGCACTTGAATTGGGTACAGCAGAACAGGTAACATATACACAGCATAGGTTAACATCTAACGAAGCACAGAGTGGGCTCTGCTCCATGCTGTGAGGCAGCCATTTTTTCCCCTCTACTTGTTTAACATGGCAGTGCTGCCATCTTGAAACACCTACACATCGACAGCATTGGAGAAAAATCTCCTTCGTGGTGTCACACAACCTCATCAATAAACAAACATATAGCATTTTCGATCCAGACTGCATATACAAAATGCATGTTTAACATTTGAAAATGTAATGTTTAGCTTAATGTAAAGTAGTATTTCTTTGCAGGACAACATGATTTGAAATGGTGGCATGGAAAAATATGCTGCCCGTTGTTCCTATAAAATGGCCCAATGATGGGCATGAGTAAATATTGAATTCAATGAACTTGAATGTAAAAGTAGTAAAAAGATATTTGTTGCTATTTCAATGGAACTGATCCATAGTTGCCAAATACTGGCTAATTTGTAGTAGTAATCATAGCAATAATCAATATGCATAGCAATATCCATTACCAAATAAGAAAATAAGAAATTATTTGTTGTTTTACAGTTAGTACATATTTAAGCAGGAAAAGAAACATATAAAATGCAAACCATTTCCTTTTCCAATAATATGCAATATTTGTGCTAATATTATAACTTATTGGGGGGGGGGGGGGGGGGGGGCATACAATTGTAGATAACATATGAAAAACTCCTGAGGACTTAGATTAAACATGATGTACTGAACTTGTGAAAGAAATTTAAATAAAAATACTTACAGCAAATTTGAGAGCATTGGAACCCTCTGGGCCATCAAACTTAAAATTGTTAAAATCGGGGAAATCCCCACCGCTGTTGCTCCTTGGGGCAAATCTTTTATAGCTCTTTTCCTTGGTGTCTGGATCCACATAGAGAGCGTAATCACTCATGCTGTTGCACACTCCTTCCAGCAGTTCTGTTAACTGAGTTTCTGACCTAGCAAAAGGAACCTATTAAATAATGAAAATCAGATTAAGTAATATTTCACTTCAGATGTTGTCGAAAAAAAAAAAAAAAAAGAAAAAGAAAAAAGTAGTTTGACAAGCCAATCTTCCTTCTTCCCGCCTCTTCTTTTCCCCCCATGAAATTATTCTATATGGTCATGCATCCAGGTCATACAACCGACCTTTTCCTTCCGTTCCCATCTCAAAACACATCCTCTCTGGCACAGCTATGACATTTTAACCTGTAGCACTAAAGTTAGGCAAAGTGTAGCCCTATGTCTTGGAAACAAGACAAAACCCACACTGTGGCGTCTAGACAGGTCAAGGTGCAACCTGCTCCCACCCTTTGGCCTCCCCCGGAAGGAGAACGGGGAAAGGGGGCCGGGAGGGCGGAGAGAGTGAATGGAGAGGCGAGCGGGGGGTAAGGAGCAGGGAGGGGAGCGGTGTCACCAGCAGCCAAGTGCAGGGTAAACACTTAACTCTCATCCTTTGGTACTCCTTTTGGCAGCCCATCACCTCCACCCTTCGCTGATCAAAGCAGGAAGTTTTTCCTTGTCAAGCCCGGTCAAAGGGCGCCAGGAGGGAAAGAAGTGGGGAGGGCTGTGGGGTATTGGGAAGAGGGAGAGCGAGAGACAGAGGGAGGGAGGGGGAGAGAGAGAGAGAGAGAGAGAGAGAGAGAGAGAGGGCCAGATTGCAGATGAGCTGGATTTCTTGCAATGTAGATGTATATCCCTGACCCCATTGTCCCTTTTCAGACTCAGTATGGGACCTTCCGGTCCCCTCTGATTACATTATGGTGCACGTTTTTTTTTTTTTTTTTTGCTCTCTCACTCTCCCTTTTTTCTCTCTTGTGAATCTCTCTGACACAAAGAGGTTTCCATGGCTCTCTGCCATCTGGTCACAAGTAAGATAAAAGGTCTAAAGAAAGAAGAGCAAGCAACACACACACACTTTTTAATTAAAGGGTTAAAAAACAATAGCCAGAGAGATAAGACAGTGGTCAACCATGAAGCACAGCTGGTACACTAAGTAAAAGGATCCCACCTAATCCAACACAAGCATAATAATACAAAAAAATTAAACATGTTCACACCCCCCCCCGCACCCCCAGTGGCTTAAAAGCAGATGCATAGAAAATAGCGCATTCATAAACACTCTGGCACATTCTTTATCAGGTTTTTGATCAAACATTCATTAAATGCATATTCATAACTCTATGTGGTGTTCTGATTCAGAAGCAGGAAACAGTGAACCCTGTTAAATTGATCATACAAAAGAAAAAAAGAATCAGGTATAAAATCAAATCTTCCCCTGCTGGATTTTGCAAAAGGGTGGCTTCAATGTTGCATCCTTATCACACAATCCCGAAAATTCTGGGGAATTTAATTCCTTGCTGCAACAGTCGGAGGGTTTTGAATAGAACCTGTCAATAAAGAATTTCCACAGGAATAAAGGGGAGGGGGTAGCCAGTCCCGGAAGAGAAAAGGCTTCTCAGGGATGCCATCCTCCACTGAATCACAGTGGAAAGCCAGCCATCATTGTAGGATTGGCAGAAAGGCCTTTCAGCTTATTGTGACAATAATTTAAAAGCCTCACACCATTGGAAAGACAAATCAAGACCACAAAAAATGATGAGCCTTCCCAAGAGCAACAAAATGAGTCATACTACTTGCAAAACTTAAACAAACTGAGACAATCTCAATCCATAATTGTCTGAAAACACTACAAAACCATCAGGATATCATTTCTGAATCACAACATAATTCTATAGTGGAAAGAGGTCACATAATGTGTATGTGTATACCATATAGACCATTCTGTACTTAACTGACAAGGACAGCAACTAAGACAGAGTCCCTGCAGGCTGAGAGATTTGAGAGAGAGAGATTTGAGAGAGAGATTTGAGAGAGAGAGATTTGAGAGAGAGAGAGAGAGAGAGATTTGAGAGAGAGAGAGAGAGAGATTTGAGAGAGAGAGATTTGAGAGAGAGAGAGAGAGAGAGATTTGAGAGAGAGAGAGAGAGATTTGAGAGAGAGAGAGAGAGAGAGAGAGAGAGAGAGAGAGAGAGAGAGAGAGAGAGAGAGAGAGAGATTTGAGAGAGAGAGAGAGATTTGAGAGAGATTTGAGAGAGAGAGATTTGAGAGAGAGAGATTTGAGAGAGATTTGAGAGAGAGAGAGAGAGAGAGAGAGAGAGAGAGAGAGAGAGAGAGAGAGAGAGAGAGTTTTAAGCAGGACTCAAATCAGTGTGTGAAACCAACAACTGACATAACACCTGGTACTCTGGAAGGCACTTATTGTACATCATGTCTGTAATACAGCCTCACAGAATAACCCTCAACTGGAAAACAAGAATTATAAACCAAATAAAATTCTAAAAGTAGGCTCAAAAGATGATACAATGAGCAAAGTCTTGATGGGCAGAGACTGTAAGCTCAATAATGTCATTATTGGTGTCTATTTTATGTTATGATCTGCTACTCTAGGAATAGACAGGAGTAAAGTCAAGTTTAAAGTAACCCTAAAATTATAATATTAGTTACATTACATGCTATGATCACCAATAGAACAAATTGAATTTCTGAAGCTTTCAGAATGTACCTCATCCCCTCATTTGTTAACACATAAAATTCAAGGGATATCCCATCCCCATACAAATGTTCATGGCCTTCTTCATACGAAACATTACTCAGTAAAAAGCTAGATGTTACATCTTAAGGGCCGTGGAGAATGAGGAAAGAACTGCGTAAATGCCTATTCATTAGATACCTATAACAATCAAAATAGGATTAACCCCTGTGATCAATGGAGGACTCTCGTCACTCCCAGGATACCAGGGGTCAGGCACTGCCTTTCACAGGGACCTGACCTTTCCCCAGCAGTACATTGATAGCGTGAAGACACAGTACTGTGTCAGTTTTCTCCGAGTTACAATTTGCTGGGAGATTTGTAGGAACCGGTGATCATTTACAAGGTCATTGACACTGGTGTGTCTTTATGAAGATGTATAGGCTGATGGTATGAGGTTGATCAATTTACCAATAAGGCACAAGAGGCCATGATGCATCAGGAATATGGTGACAATTGAAAGGTGAAGCTGAGCATCTCCTTGGACTGTGAGCATGCCCATGGCTAATTGGGCTTCTTCACTACAACACAATGTTACTGGTGTACAGGGGCACACAGCCACCAGAAGGCTACATGAAATAACAAACTCCTAAGGCATTCCACTAAACACATTCAGCTCTGCATGCTAGTATTCATGTACTAGAAAATGTGATGGCTATTTCCATTCAATAGCTATTGCCTGATTTTGTTTTGGATTATTTAAATTATTTGCTTTATAAAAACCTAAAGCAATGGCATCAAAAATGCGAATAGAAATACAATTTAATTAAAAGAACACATCAAAGTAAATGAAATGCGAAACAGAAAATATGAAATTGAAAACTCCAATGAAATGGCACAAACACCACCCAAAGGTACATTTCTGGTCTTGAAATTGAAAATGTGCCGTCACATCAAGTAAATAAGCACTTAGAGATCTCACCTGTTTCTCCTAAGCAACCCGTAGGAGAAAGGCGGCAAGAATAGATAAGATCAGATAGAGATAAAAAAAAATTGAGTATTTTGAGATCTAGCATCTTAGGGTCTATTTTTGGGTGATACTGAGTGGAAATTTTCGTTTGGGACCAAAACGACGTCAATCGGTGCAGTTTTGAGTTAAGACCGGAATATGTATTTACAACTGAGTAGTATATAGCATAGCCTTTGGGGAAAACTTTGCTATATCAAAGTAAATTTCTCATTTAAGTGAGTTGGGAAATTCTTATTTGCTGTCTACCCCAGAGTTAGATAAGAGGATACACACCCTTCTTTTCTCTTTGCATGCAATTACCCAGCCTGACATTGTTAGTATATCTTAATTCTCTGTAAGTAGGTTAGACCAGTTAGCCTATAGCTCCCTCTTAGCTATAGGCCAGCTATAGGCTAACTGGTCTAACCCACCTCCAGGTGCTTCCTATTTGACCACAAAAAACTAATGTAGCTGGATGTCTTCCCAACACAGAAGGAAACTACTATGGTATCATTACAGCAGGACACACAGCAACAATAAAGTAACAATTACAACAATGAAGATTTTACGAACGCACCAGTTGTGAAAAATAACGTAGCATAGTAGTGAATTACATTCACAGTAATTGCTTGTGGTGCCAGTAGGGCTGAGGTATTCAAAATGCTGAGCTTGTTAAGAACGTCAGCATTACACAACAATGACAATACAGGCGAATCAATAACCAGCAATACTTTCACGCCACCTTTTGGCATCATCTCAGCTCGCTTGGAACTTTGACTATAGGTTCCAGTTTTTCCGAATAGAAAATAAAAAAGAGGATAGAGCTGAGGCGAATTGAACATGTACCTTTAAGTGGAAAACTGGCATTTTACCCATTCTTTACAATTACAGATAATCTCTCCATGTTGAATGCATAAATGCTCAAAACTGCACCGACTAACCCAAACTAAAATGTACACTCGTGATCCACAAATACTCTTAGACCGGAGTTGCCCTTTAAGTTGAACTTAAATTGGACTTGGCCTCTTTTGGAAGGCTAGTTTGCAGCTGAGAGGGTCCCTTAGGAGAAACAGGTGAGATTTAATTTCAAATTTTGCTTTCCTATGCAATAACTGTCGGTTAGCAAGTATGCATATTGTCTCATAATGGAATGTCTATAATGGAGTATTTCAGCATCTCCACCAGCCATATTCGTGTGCACAGGCAACAATACAGACACACGTGCAGATGAACTGCATCAAGGTCATTTCTGTTACCCTTCATAGGTTCAATGATCAATTCAATAAAAATACACTTTGGACATGCATGATCACTGACATTAATCATTGAATCTTTTGTAGTGTACAAATGTCATATTGAATTACACAAAACTGAATTGACTGTGTGTGTGTGTGTGTGTGTGTGTGTGTGTGTGTGTGTGTGTGTGTGTGTGTGCGGTGTCTGCTTTACACATTCTGTGAAACTGGCAGTTCAATATGTGCAAAAGCTCAAGGGTAGATGACTTAAAATTAAGATGTGTTCATGTGCAGCTAAACATTGCATTGCATTTTGAACCTCGCTCTCTCTGGCAACACTAATATTACATAAAGCAGAAACCTCATCTCATTATACTATGTAGTGAAGTATTTGTAATGCATAGCAGAAACACATAATAGTGCCTGAAGGAAAATAGGTTGTTTGCTAACAGTCACAACATTTGTAAGCATAAACACTAAACACATTCATGCCTTATTCAGTTTGACTTTGAGACAAACCTTCTTATCAGTGAGACTACCATCAGGTTTCAGTCTAAATCCACCCACGTCGATGGTCCTCTTAGGATCAGTCTGACTAATTGAATAGTTCAGCTCGTCAGCAATTGCCATGCAGGCTGTAGGGAAAAAAAAAAAATCTATTAACAACAAGCAACAAATCTGGACATAAACAGAGCTCCATGCAGCAAGACATTGACGGTAAGTCATCAATCGACAACAGACAAAAATCAACAAAAATCATAGTCAATGAAACTACCACAATGTATCAGTTGGCATAAAAGTGGCCTGCTGCAACAGTATTATCACCCATGATGGCAGTCATGGTCTCAGCATAATGGATGGATCCTGTTTGAATACTAGTTGTACAACTTGAAGACCAGCTGCATTGTTGAGCAACAGTCAGTATAAAAATGTAGATGAAGCTTGTAGTATCACACTAGAGAACTGATGGAATCTATTCTTTACAGTACATTGTTATTGGAGTTAGAGTTAGCCAGCTAGACGTAACAATTTCAAAGAGTTAGCCAGCTAGACGTAACAATTTCAAAGAGTTTCACTTGAGACAAGAAAATGACTTGGTCACCTTACACACTAAAATATTACTGAAATACAAGTACCTAACCAAAATGAACCAAAACCGAAGCCACAAGCACGATGGCCTTTTGTTAAGGCCCCATATCAACCGTGGGGTCCAGCTGGGTGCTGAATAGTGCAATTACACACATCAGGAGGAGAGTCGGCATGCATAGATGGCTTGGGTGACTGCCAACGGCACTGTGAATGACACTCGACTCCAACATGCACAATAAGACATGTCTAGTCAATCCCAGTGTATGAGACTTTAACAGACATACCGACATATTAGATATTTGTTCAAGAAAGGAACTGAAAACAAATCTACATTATACCTATTTGTAAGACAAGTCTCTTACTTACTAATTCTTACTTTGCTTATTACATTTATGCTTACAGTTGCAAGAAGCCTTCGGAATTACCTGCAATGTGAACAAACACAATATGTTTTCACTTATCACACAACTGCATTTATATTGTTCATTTTCAATACAGAACTCATACATTCACAATGTCAGTTGGAAAAAGTACAAAAAAGAACAGAAGTCGCTTTTTTTTTTTTTTCCCCCCCCCCCGTCATCTACTTCCTGAAATTTTGGTCAACGATACCCGGGACACCGAAACACCGAGGCACATGAAATTTGGTGAGTATGTAGCCCCACTAGACTTTTATGGAAAAATTTCGTTTGGTCCCCGGGGGCCACTACACTCCCCCGCGCTGAGCCCCCGAAATCCAAAAAAAAAATGTTTTTCCTAAATAACTACCTGAACCGTGGCACTGAGGAGGAAGAATTTTTTATGGTATGTTGGTCTCAAGGGCCCACATCAACCTGGCCCATAATCACTCATTTGTGATTTGCACCCCCCCGGTAAAAAATGTAGGGTTGCAAAATTCCGGGAATTTTCTAAGTTGGAAACTTTCCATGAGAATTAACGGGAATATATGGGAATTAACGGGAATAAACGGGAATTAATGGGAATAGACTGGGAATTTTTAATATGGCAAGTTAGTCTATAACAGGGAACTCAAATGTAGTGGACAAAACCCTATCTTGCAGTCTAATATTAGTAAAAACAACCTGATTTAATGCAATTTCAGTCGAATTTCTACCCTGCACATATGTCAATCACATGCTCACAGCAATCGGCATAGGCTGCTAGACATAAAGGAAACCTATGGTGCGTTTATATGCATGGGGGAAAAATGTTCCAACCAATCAGATTTTGTTGTTGAGTGGTGTGGTGTGGTGTGGTGTGGTGTGGTGTATCTTGGGCAGTTCAGTGTTGCTAGTTTAGCACTCTAGTAAACCATAGGCAGAGAATGGGATTCCCGCTAGCATGCTAGCTAGCTTTGTATGTTAGGCTAAGCAAAAATACGAACATACAAATCATATTGCTTAATACGAAACAAAATGTTAATGTTTGTATATGAAACAGTTTGTATGAATTACCCAAAATTTCCAGTTAATTCCCGTAAATTCCCATAATTTCCTTTAATTCCATGATGGTTTCCAATTTGGAATATTGGAATTCCCCAGCTTAACTTCCCATGGTAAGTTTCCGGAAAGTTTCCAGAAATTTACCGGAAATTTTCCGCCCCTTTGCAACCCTAAAAAAAATGCAATATCATTCTGCTTTAATCGCCCCGATCTTCAGTTAAGATGTTCAGAACTGCACCAAATTTGATGTGTATGATTAACCTGGCATTCCCTGGGGGTATGCCAAGTTTCGTAGAATTTCATCCATGGGGGGGGGGGGGGGGGGGGGGTCTAAAAAAAATTAAGTTATGTGTACATTTAGTGACTGTATACTCATTGGCCTGTAGATGGCGGTGCACACATATACACACGCATACACACATAGGCACGCACATACTATCGGTATCGGCAATTAGAACGGCCAATACATAATTACAAATTCAGTATGATTACTGTGTCAATAAGTGTGGTCCCCAAACTTTTTCTTCCGAGGGCCAGCTCACTATGCCTGGCTCTAAGAGAGGGCCAGAGACTCGGAGTATATCAACCATAAATAGCTTAGTGCTGTGAACAGCAGCAGTCTACCTTAGTTGAATATTCCATTACATTTAATCATAGGCTACTGCAATTTAATACCATTGCTAGCTGTGTTTATGTTGCCACCATGCCATATCAGTGTAAAATGTAGCTCAAATGAAATAATACTAATAAAAAGACTGTTTGTTTCTTTGCATACATAGCAAGTTGTGAACAAGCAATATCCTACAAATAATTTAAAGTTATCAAACTAGGCAGTTTTATGAAGTGCTGGCAAACACATCTGAAATGACCACCATTCTAACTTTCACTCACCTGATGAGAACTCTGTATGAACATTTGAACGTGTGAATAAAAATTAGAAATAGTTATTCCATAAATATGACTTGAATAGAAGTTAGTTAGTTATTAACAAATAATTGATAAACGTTTAGAATACTTTGAGCATTGATGCAGTCAGCATAGGCCTCTTACATTGTTTGCAGGTAGGCCTACATTTCATTCCATTTTTGATGGCAAACGCGAAACAGCGCCAAAACCACCAGTGGACATAAGGAGTATTACATGTGTACTGTTAAGACTCGCCATAGAGAATGAATGGGGAAATTACGGAGGTTATAGTTTGACGATGTACTCCCGTGCGGGCCAGATGCTATATACCACGGACATGTTTTGGGGGGCCACCCAAAATGAGTTGGCGGGCCGTAGTTTGGGGACCACTGCTGTAAGGCGTAAGCCATTGGTTTCCAAAGGAGATTTTATTTGTGTCGCCAGCATAGCCTATTGACAATTTATGTTGTAAATATGCCTACCTTATACCTGTAGCTTAGGGAAGCTAACAGCTTTCTATTGGGATCTAGTTTGTTAACAGTCACGGTTTTGTCATAACTCCCTGATGCATTTTTGCATTTAGAATAGCCAGAGATATCTCAATCGGAAAATTAAACAATATCGGGCGCCTACCATGGACTAGGCTGGGTGAACCCAGCCTGATCTGCCGGCGATTTATTTTTTGATTTCTTAAAAGATTGAGCTTGGTCTGGTGAAAGCCAGACTAGCCATGGACCTCAGTTACACAATGCAAGGGAACATGAATCAGCCTATATTTGCACGAACAATAACAAACAACAGCTCTTCAACTTCGCCCTGTTAAAATGTGTATGAACAGTCTAGCGACGCATTTCATGAAGGCTCATTTGGACATGTCAGTTATTTGCACCACTGGTTAGATGTAAAACTGCATTTCGTTTCAGACTACTGGTAGGCTACTTAATTTGTGCATTGACAATAAAGTATCACATGAACTAAAGATGACCAAAATCTTATGTAGAAGAAGAAACATTCACAAAAAATCCATCCATCCAAAAATGACCTTTCTTTTTGATAGCTGTTGAAAACGGCATGGCACTGACAGAGATGTTTTGTTTTTTTTATTAATACATAAATAAATAAATAAATAAATAAATAAATAAATAAAAAAAAATATATATATAACATTATGCTGATACCTTCTGCTTTTCCCAAATACAATGTAGCCTACAGGTGTAAGTGACCTTTCATCAATCCAGTTGCAATGGATGAACTGTGATGAACTGCCCTACTTGTGATTGTTTAGAGATTTTAAAGGTTTTATAACAATGCTACAACTTTTTTGGCTATTCTACAATCTATTCACCTTTGCAGCGCCAGTAGGCTACTTTCTGTGCAGCTACACACACACACACACACACACACACACACAAGACATGCCAAACAAGCATACACAAAAGTTTCAAGAGTGGGGGATGGAGTAAAAGATGGAGACAAATTGATTAGTGTGATTTATTTTCATGGAACGGATGTACAGGACTAAGCGACGGTCATATCTTGTACCGCTATGCGGTACATCTAGTTATTATAAGTTTATTTATTAACTAAACCAGTTAAAAAATAAAAGTACAAATAAACACTTAAACATTTAGAGTTTGATGAAAAACATCTTCTAATGAGTAAGAACCATGCCTCACAAAAAAGTGATGTTGGAAAGCAAAAAGGTTGATCTGCATGAACTTCCGCTCATTTCTGTTCACACAAAGAACGAGAGCGATAACAACAAAAGTCTTGCTCATATGAATGACGGCATCCACACATAAACTACAACGATAACGACACGAAGAATGAGGTGTACCCATTAAGCCCAAAATCTGAGGTCAGTTATTTTTCATACATACTGACATAGTTTATTAACATAATTACTTGTTAAAATGTAAGATTAATCTCTCATTTGAAAATACATTCATTTATTAGTGCATATTTCATCATGTAAAAACAAATATTTTATGAATAAAGTGAAAAGTCTGGCATCGGCTTAATTGGTACCATTTAAGCCCACGACAAAAATTATCAAAATATAAAACATATTATGTTCAAAGTAGTAAAAATACCAAATATTTATTCAATAACATGTCTTACATTTAACAAGTATAAACATTTGATGTTTGGCTTGCTTTTGCCAACTTATGAAGTCAGTGGGGTAAAAGAACATCAAAGTCACAGGATTACAGTGAAAATGTATCAAACTTTATAATTTCATTGAAACACATGAGATGGGCTTAAATGGAAAATGCTGGGCTTGAATGGTTCTACATTGACTACCAGGGAAATAAAAATATGTTCACACCAAAATGAATAAAGCTATGCCTGTGGAGCCTAAATATGCTGTAAATTTGCCATAGTTATCCCTCTTTTGCCAAATTTTCAGAATTATCAAGGTTTTCTCATTCAATGTTAGCTTGCGCTAGCTGCTTTTTGAGTCACTGTGCCATTTAAGCAAACCTTGAAAAAAAGGCATTTTTTAAAAAAATATTTAGCCCACACCAAACCACACACATTTACTGTGTCTTAATTTAGATTGATGTAAAATAAATCAGAAAACATTTAGTATACTTATTTTTTTTAATCCTTCTGCGATGTATCGATCAGTATGGCTATATTAACCTTGTGATTAGCTCGCTTCGCTAACTAGCAAAACTCATCTTTCCAGATGTAACCAAACAGTAAAAATTGACAAAAATAGTAACTCTAAAACGTAAAACTTTTAAAAGGCTCTTAGCATTATCTTACACTATACTTTGCTTTTGTTGTAAAGCACATTGAATCACCCCTGTGTGTGAAATGCGCTTAGCAGGACACCACTGAGGATGCACTGCTCTCCAAAAAACATGGCTGTACACTGGAAGTTTACCAAAGAGCAGCATGACATTCCACAATGCTAGAAACACATAGCACTGTATGGCACAAAAAGGGCACCATGAAAACTTCAAAAGTGAAAACACTGAGGCTTCAACAGAGCCAGACATGGCTGAACTAGGCAAACAAAAATTGCTGCTGAATTTTGTGTAGGTGTTATTAACAGTTACCAGGAGTGCTTGGTTGGGATCATTACTGCCAAATCAGTTATTCATTCGAGGGGCGACGCGGAAACTCCAGGCTCTTCTGCTATCGTCATCGTTTTAAACCTGCCAATAGCGCACTAGGTGGATAAGCCAGTTTGTGATTGGCCCCCGCAAAAGTGTAAAAAATGTGTTGAAGCAGGAGAAAGATGTACCAGCCTGAGCTGCAGGGCGGAATAGAAACCGCCATCAGATCAGGCTGGGTTCACCCAGCCTAGTTCACACCAGGAATAATAACTATAAAGATAACTGCAACTATAGTTTTAAGGGCCGTTCATGGAACGATAACTATAAAGATAACTATAACTTTAACAATAAAAGCGTCCACGCTGCATTGAGAATTAAACTTAACTTTTGATCTAACAATTACATAGATACCCTACATAGACCAAACAGTCTAAAAATGCAACAATTAATTGGAGCCAGAGAGGGCATAGTCTAGTCTAGTTTGCACAACAGAGATGTGTTATCACTATAAAGTGAATCAGGAAGAGTGACCTCATCTGGAGAAAGAGTAAACTTATGGGGGTCATCAAAGAGGCAGTGTGTTTTCCTTTTATATTTGACCTGTAAGCATAATGTTGCTGTGTGGCAATAAAAAAAAACATTACACATACACAAGCTATGTACCTATTCCTACTATGAATAAAATGTTTTCAGTTTTCCTCTCATTAAGTCATGAACACACACATGGACAGACATAACTAGCAGAATGGGCTTTCAAAATTGTTAGATTTGCCATGTTAATATGCATTCATGATGCACTGTAAATGAACAATCCTTCATTTCACAGAAGTCTTGGCAAAACTCCTCTGCATTTAATAGTTAATTTCTGGCAGCAGTTGGAGTGCAAATAGGGTTCCAATCTTTTTAACGCAACAATCCCGCAAGGATTTACGTGTTTTTCTCTCCTAAATGCACTCAGTCTCCTTTTCAGCTATTCCCATTTTCATTTTGGCCTCTCGCATACTTTTCTGAACAAGTGTGATTTGCCAGCAAACACAAGTGTCTTACCTGAACAATACAGCATCTCATCCTTCTTCCCCTCTGTTGTCTTCAACAACCCAGACAGCAGCAGCAGAACAAGGCCAGCCTGAATAATCCATGGGCTCATCTTATCTTACTGTGGGGAAAGAGGATATGGTATGAGGCTTGGAGTAGTCTGGACACATCAACATTTAAATGCACCATTAGTACCTAGAAAAACATGTTGTATAAGCTCAATTATCAAGTACTAGCCTAATGGTATTTGTTTTGTTTCTGAAAAAATGTATAGGCACTGGCTGACCAGATGTCCTTTTACGATGAAGACTCAGTACATAACAGAAAAAAATATGGCCATCACACGTTTTGCAATCACATGGTTTACCATCAAGTCAACTGAATGTGATCAGATAACTGTTTGTTCCTTACAATCTCAAACATATTCAAATTTGTGGAATGACTATGCCAACAGTTAAATTACTCTGTAAAGAGTATGGAAATATATGGAAAATGTTGGCAAACGTTCAGGCAACATACCGTACATTGTAACAATCATGATGCACTTTACAGACAGTGTTTACAAGAACACTTTAAAAATATAGCAACAACAACACAAGTAGCTTTCAACTATGTTATCCATCTATATCAGTCTTGCAAGATCAAAATAACTTTCTTTTTACTGAGCAAGCAATCTGCAATCATGTGACTAGTCTGCTTTCACCACTGGGAATAAAGGGGACAAATGGATGCCATAACTAAATCTAGAAAATGAATGAACAGACACTGGCCTGTTCATGCCATTCAGACTGCCTGAACACATCAAATATCCGCCTCCACATAAAACAGACAAGTAGTTCCAGTTCTGTACTATGTAGGATGCATGTGGTGCTTGCAAGTCTCATTCTCTCTATAACACAATGCTACCACAGGATGAACTAGCATAGGCTACAGCCCGTTAATTGTCCATGATAAGAAATAGAACTAATTAAATGATAAAGCTGCAGGCGGTCAAACTATACCCTATTCCTGGGCATAATAAATATGAGTCATGTACGCTTATGTTTGGCTTTAGCCTTATGGTCAGACAGGGTTCATTGAACCAGTAATTCCAGCAAAATTCTCTCCAGAAGTTGAAATAGACATGGGAATTTTAAGACAAAATCAACCAGAAAACTCCCATCAAAATAATGTCATAGTATCAACTGTTTTCAGAATGGGGTTGAATCTCAGTACCCTGGCTCTCAATTGAAACAGGCCTGGTAGCCATAAAACACTTCAAAGATGACAGAAGATGATGAAGAAAGTGCATCTGTGCAGTGGTATAGTCTACGTGATACCCAGGACTATGCAGTAATACCCACATCAAAAGCATTACCATCTCGGTATACCCACTTAAAACAGGCAAGGCTAGGTATTAACATTTGGTGTGGATGCTCACAGTATACCCAATACAGCTAACTAGACTACACCACTGTGTGTGTCTGTGCAAGAGTTCAGAGTGGCTAAGACCTAAATGCTTCAGAAAAATTCCACAGAACTGGCCTACTTTTTATGTCACAATAAGTTTCACAGCTTGAACAAACAGAAAAGAAGATGCATAGGCCTAACACTTGTGCCTAACATATGTGATGGTAAAATTGATTCATGCGTCCCTTTCCACAGGTGTATAAAATCAAGATAGATTATCTAGATGAGCTAGATTAGCAATGCAGACGGCATGGTGCTTGATTAATAGGCCCTACCTCTGGAAAGGGACCTGATGAAACCCATGAATAGCCTGGAGTGGACTATTCTGGCCTATTTGTGTAGGCCTGCCATCCAGACGTAGCCGGACAGATACGGTATTAATTCTTTAAAGATCTGTATTTTGTATAACAAGGTTTCAACATTTTCACAAACAGCCCACAAGCCAGTTCTGCCAACATGTTTGCAAAACGTAACATTACAGAAGTTTTATGAAGTTGTATGACCAGAACGGGGTTGATTTAAATGTGTAGCCTAAATGTATGCGCTGGAGTAGCCATTTAGGCCTATAAGCTCGATTCTTGGGAAAGTAAGTTGACTGCTCTCCCGCGTGCTCAAGAGCAATGTGCACCTGCTAAACACACAGGTAGGTTGTGTACGGGTGCACTGCTCGGAAAAGGATTTTGAAAGAGTCTTAACTGAAATCAGAGAATATGCCAGGCCTATAGCTGTTCGGCAATATTGAAAACGTTTTCTAACATTTTAAAATATAATTTCCAAAACCGAATGCGCCAGCCTTCTCTGTCCCAGCACGACAGAAAGGTTGGTTGCCTATATTGCCAAAGTGGTTGTCTTACCTGTACGAATAGCTTTGACAGACACAACGGCAAGGAAACTTTTGGCGTTGACTATGTCGTCACGAATTCAAACTGCACGAATTCTTGTGGATGATTATATGTAGAAACGGATGTGGTTTGTCTCCTTTACAAGTTGCAGTCGAAGCTAGGATCGCTATCGACGCGAATAATGTTTTCACACACATATAACTGATCTCTCCACAGACGTGCAGGGCTGAAGGGCTGCCACGACAAGCAAAAATGAACGGGAGTGACAACTATGTAAGCCAATGATGTATGCGCAGAAACACATGCGTCCAATGAAATCACTAAAGGAATGTCCATCCAACCCCCCGGAAGAAAATATGGCGAAACATCACCGAGAGTGTAGAAGACAATGCACCCAGGTTAGGATAGCCTACTTTATTGCTGTTGTCTGAACTTTAACTAGAATGGCTGCTGGTCCGGTGTTCTGCATTCTGCCACACTAGCAAATATATAAGAAAACACATCTGACTTAATTGACAAGTAGCCTATGCATACAAACCATTGGAGGTACACACATGACTGCATTATTGTCAGTCATTTTCTCTTCAATTTTCAAATGATAAACTTTATAGCCTACAAGATTCTGTAGCCCAAACAAACAAATTATGCATCAAGCTATGAGTAGTTTCTATGGAAAATCAGACATGATTAATTCATATCTTGTAATAGCCTATGCTGACTAGCACAGCAATTAAAATAAGTGGATACACTTATTATTTATTTCCAAAGCACTATTTCAGACCCAGCTTGTAAATTTGCTGATTACATACTTGACTGACATTCTCAGACACCAGCCCCTCTAAATGCAGTCCATCACACCATTGCAGGATGATGACTAATCTGCATGCTGGTTTATCTCATCATCTCACAGAGCCATTCTGTCAAGCAGCCATTCTGCAGAAGAGGCGGTGGAAAGGCATGCTGTGGTTGAATCATTTCCCCAACTGGGCTACTTTTGTGGTTGTTCTTCATTTCTAAATGACGGTATTATTTTTATATTTTTATAAAGAATTAATCAAAAATCATCTCGCCATATTGATATAATTGCTGACCCATGTCCATCTTAAGTGACTTACTTCACAATAAATCTTTCTCAAATGCTCACATTTTTACCATGTTTCCAAAATGCTGTTGAAATCTCAGATGCTATGCATATAATCACCAGTTCTCCTTGATGTAGCCTGCATAATCTGTAGTAATTGGCTTTGAATAATAAAGTGTGGGTGAGTAGAAAAGTGTGATTCAGTTTGGTAAAGTTACCAAAATGCCATACAATCTATGTGAAATAGCGTTACAGTTTATCCATTTCAGAAATAGTTTATCCACCTCTTATTAGAGTTTATCCACCTCAAAAGAGTTTATTCACACATTCAAAAATCACACTGTATCCACATTCACAATATAGGCTACACTCATCAACACTCTAGGAACCATTTAATTGGACAATAACCTCCACCGTCATCAAACATGTTCTGAATGCCTTCAGAAAATCCAATACCGTATGGCGCTGTACACCTCACCGAGATCACAAAATTCATAGTTTACCCACTTCTTTTTTTACCACTACATGCGTCAGTGTAGTTATCTGCTCTGGATTGCCAGGTTAGCATTAATTAGGGTCTGATTCAGTGGTCCATGTAAGACGTGATGACCAACCTAGTTAGAGCAGCTGGTGGATATTTGAAACCATGCTGTTTCTCCTGTGATGTGATGTGTATATGTAAATAAATCTTTGATCCTGATTTTTCTACCATTGCCTTACTAGGTCATTCATCTGTGATATCAAAATCATGTTCATGTGTTAAGCTGTTAAAATGCATATATGTTATATGTTCACTGTCAGTGTTGTAAACATATATGAATGTCAGTGTGACCTGCCTAACATCTGTATTGGCACTCTCTGGGAGTATATGGGACAGGGGAGTCATAAATCCATCCTTAATAAATGACTTTCCCTAGGGGTTGTGCGGTGTATGGGAGCCGAAATGTGCCTTTGAACCTGAGGTCTGTGTTCGCCATTCATCTAGGCTAGCTAATCACTGAGGTATTCAGTCAAAGGTCCTGGACTTAAAACAATACATTTAGCACACCAGCTCTTGGAGGCTACATTCCCAGAAGATTCCCAGCCCTGTTGATTCCACCACATACGTCCTTGTAGCACACCAGAAACAAGAGGGATCTGCAACCACCGCCTACAGCACTGCCTGCAAGAGGATCTGCCTCCATCACAACTGCATCAACGATCAATAGCCCAGAAGCCTTCTGCATCAATTGTGCCGCCAGAGAGCCCATCGCATCTTCACTGCCACCAGCCAGAAGGGCTACTGAGAGCCCGGGGGTCTCCTACATCATCGCCACTGGTCAGAGAGGCCACGACATTGCCATGACAGCCCTGGAGTCCTCTGCATCGTTGCTGCAAGTGGAGACAGTGTGCCGTACACCTCGAAGGCTCCTCCTGGATGCCCGACTGTCTTTTGAGTCAACGTGGTCTTCAGAATGGGCAGCTCATATTCTGTTTATATATTTACAGTAGGTAATTTAAAAACGGTTTGAACTGAAAAACTACTTTAGCAGCTTTAATAAATTACCCCCCAGAATGGTGTAGGCTGGGGCATGGAACTTGCCTTTAAACCTACATCTCTAGCCTCTACCAACCCAAAAGGAAATGAGATTAAACCACCGATTTAGCGTTTTACTATTAGGGCATTATTTTGCTATTAATGGATAATGGTGTTTTAGCGCTTGGGGATATGGGCTTCTGGAACTTTGGAAGGCTTAGTTTGATTTCAATGCATGCCACCTATCTGGCCTAGTTCATGAAAATGAGGTGGCCCAAGACAAACAAACAAGATAAACATGACCAATTTGAATAATCAAATTATTATTTGATCAAGTCTTAGGGTCTACTTGGTGTTTGAAGCAACTTACAGCCTTCATAACACATGCTCAAGTAGATTAACTGGTGGTGAGTTACTGGTGGTGAGCTTTTCCCTCTAATTTGGTGTCACAGATCATGGAGATAGTGTCCATTTTTTATAGAAAGACTTGAATTTGCTTTCATTATTTTTAGGTCAAACACCTACTGTACCCAGGAAACATGGGTGTAGTTCGGTAAAGATCATCATTCTAGATCTCTCACCTTAATCAACCCACAATCCCTCACGTCAGTTCCTTCCCATCACAGCGCATCATACAATCCATGGTTCTCACATGGTCAAATTTTTCACATAGCAAACTCTGCGAAGCTGCTAGGTTAGCAAGTTAAGTAAACTGCAGAGCGTCATGGCCACCGATTTCCAAGGTAATATTAATGTTAAAATAGTTCAAAGGACGTTGAACTTTTTGGACAATTGTAAGGTAGCAAATTTTGCCAGCTGGTTAGCTATGTTTTTGAGCGATGATAAAAAGGGATGAGTGAATGGATGGGGGTGACTAGCACTAACCTTGTTATCCACCTGACATTTGAATATGGTATTTTAGTTTCTTGTGTCAGCCAGCTAACTGAGCTGAACTGCATTGCGTAAACGTAGAAAATGCATCCTTCTGAATGATTAACGTTATCATAGTTGCTAGCTAGCAGAGACAACGCCGTTACAGATTATGTGAGATGGCAATGTCAGGGTCAGAAGTCAGCTTGAGCAGAAATAGTCAACAATGAAGGATATTTGGTGCATTAATAAAAACACTTAAAGACCTTTACTCTGTTTTCTCTAAACTCTGTTAAAGTTTAGAGTTTTAGTCTGTTTTCTCTCACATTCTCAAATAAGTTTCCATCCAGCAATGTAGCCTTTTAACACATAGGCTTATTTATATTTTTGTTTATACGATGTATCAATGCTGTTGCCTTGTGTGGGTTATAGGCTTAGTGGTGGTCACACAAGAGAAAATCAGCTGACATTATGCATCACTCAGTATACAAAGTGTTGGCTTGAAGCAAAGATGCCCCATATGTTCCTTTAGCATTGCTTTAGCATAATTGTCAGCTGTTCTGTCTGCTTGAACACGAGTTTGGCCTTTACCGCCCTGGTACTTGCAGATAATGAGTCAGATGTACATTACAAGCTTGGTCTAGAGCAGTCCCCCAGGAGGAGTGAAGATGAAGACTTGGACAGGTAAGCTAATGTTTCATTGTATGTCAGAAGCTCCAAGCAGACATGCCCTAGACAGACACATAATTTCCTGATGTAATGTAAGATTGACCTTTTACTGAAGGTCATCACACTTTTATTTGAAAGCAAAAAGCAGCAAATTGAAGAATTTCCCCTATATATTTTTTTCCCTTAAGTGATTTGGATGTTTGTCTACTTGATGATGCCTCCTCTGACATCAGAAAGGTAAGGTAGACTCATACTTGGCAATCATTGTAATGTGTTACATACTCTAGCCTATACCTCAAGCATTTTAGAAAGGCTAACAGTCATTAAGAATTATGATCAAGACTCTGAAATGTTTAATCTTTGTTTCATGATGATTCCTGAGGTCTTCAGTTAATATCTCTTTGGTAGTCAAATATTTGCAGCTTAGCTGAGGTGAAGTTATGCCCGAGCCGCAGGGCTTGTGACAGGTGGTCTCTTCACAGGGGAAAGTGCCCTGTTTTTCCCACTAGTAACTTCATATGGTCTACTAACTATGTCCTGAGGCACAGTGTCCGTATGTGCCGTACACAAAAAGGGGTGTGTCACTCAGTGAAGAGACGGAGCAAGTGTTATGGTAGAACTGAGGAAATGAAGGAAGCTACAAGGTTTATGAATGATATTAGAGCCTCACTGTCAAATCAGATCACTGGAGTTCTAGCACTTAAATCATATCACAAATATTGACAAGATCTTACTTCACCATAAATGTTTCACATGGGTATATTGTTCAGATCAATGTGGTTTTATATGATTATGTGATTCTTTTAGATAGTTTCGATGGGAAAAGGTCCATCCGTGTGAAAATGCTATCCAAGTCTTTATCTTGCCCTGTAAAGGCATTTGGCAAGTCCATTTTTGTACATTATTTCACAGAACATGTCTGACGTGCCGGATGAAGACCTGAGCGATGACCTTTTGCACAGCGATGAGGAGGAGCTAACGATCTGGTAAGGTGAACTTTTCTGCTACCTGCAGCGGCCCTGGCTGTTGCAGTGGAGCCTGAAAGGTTGATTCTCCGACATCTTCTCCATGTCGAGCTTTCTGACCATAACAAGCATTCAGTGCTGAGCAAACACTTCAGAGACACATCGCCCATGATGAGTGTGTTATTTCTAAATGCCCTTATCTCGCCAAACAAGGATTACGTGGCTGGACTCAGGAGAGCTATGATAAGTAGATACAGTTCAGGGATGATGGCCATTAGTCAATATTGTTTCTGTTTTGCCAGGTTCACATTGACAGAAATGTATTGCTCAGCTCATGCTCTGAACAAAGTTGTCCCCTTTCACAGCTACAATGATACAGTAGACAGCAGCCAAGTCACGACTCCTCTAAAGCCACCTTTGGAAACCCACGAAGAAATCCCCACTGAAATCAGAGAATCTCCCCTCTCTCCGGGGGAAGGGCCAGCGGTGGACCCCAGGGGAAGTGAAGAACCTGAAGGTAAGGTCATCTCTGGTCAAGATGAGGAGAGTGGCCACAGCAGCGCTGCGAACGCCACAGCGGCCGAAGACTCAGGCAAATGTGCCAGAGACCAGGAGAGCGAGGATGAGGCTGTGGACGTGGAAATCAATGAACCGTTCGATGATGAATTTCAAGTAAGTCCACACCGAGGTGCTGGTGTATCTTATCTCACAAGATAACATTGTTGTTGTTGTCTCTCCTCGGGCCAGTGGGGGTGGGTGGAGAGATTTGAAATCTCCTCTGGTCCCATTGGGAGAGCGCCTGAGAGAGGGAGGCAGGCAGGCAGGTAGGGAAGTGGGGGCGAGGCATGTGTGTGATGGAGAGGTGAAATTAGATCTATTATCGCTCCCTGACAGTTTATTTATCTGCGCCCTGACAAAGTTTGTGCTGACAGCTTGTTTGGCGGCGCTGGATTGCTCCTGTGTCGCGGGCGCGGGCGGCAGCAGTGAGCTCTGACCTTGAACGCCGTTTCCCAGCGGAAAATGCAACACTTTTGTGTCGCTGGAGCGACGCGCTGCCAATTATCTCAGCTGGATAATGCGAGAGAGCGCGCTATCTAGGATTAGGCCAGATCTGATAGCGCTTATGCTCAGGTGAAAAGATTATTGACCTTTTTAAAAAGATATCCATGAGGCTTAGATACGGTGCAGGTAATTGATGCTTTTTTTATGGCTCGTTCCTCTGCCCTTATATGGAATGAGCTGCAGAAAGAGAGGTCAGCTCAGAGATGTTGGGAGGAAACGTCTGATGTGATTGATCTGTGAAGGGTCTGACTCATGGCAAATGATCTCCGCGATCAAGACATGACCTAAGCTGTCATCTGGCTTGTGATGAGGAGTTTATGTCAGCAGTTCAGGGCACAGATGCATTCCGGTGGCACGGAGACAATGTATGCATTTTTAAAACGTATTCCCATAACTGATGCATAGTTTACGTGTTTAGTGATTTTGGTACATGCAAAGTATGTGTTCAGCTTCACACTATTAGATAGGAGACCTGAGTTTGCTACAAAAGATAACCCTGACAAGATGACAAAAATCTCCTATGATAACCATCATTGACAGAAAACATAGTAACAGCATATGAAATGACTCCTGAATTTTCATATATATATATATATATATATATATATATATATATATATATATATATATATATATATATGAGAGAGAGAGAGAAAGAAAGATATATATTTTATATATATATATATATAGAGAGAGAGAGAGAGAGAGAGGGGGGGGGGGATACTTTTAAGCAGGAGAGTTCCCTGGAGGCCAACAGTGCTGTCAGTTGATTGACCGACATCCATTGTGTGACTCAATGAGGCAGTATTACTCCCAAATGATGTACAGAAGAAATCTTTATTCTACATTTGCTTTGTTTGAATATATTCCAGGTCATCGAGATCAAAGAGCAGTCTGACCTAGAGGCATCCACCACAGCTGAAACCACTAAGGTAGTGATCATTAATCCGTGTATTGTGGACCAATATAAAAATACATCGTCTTGTCAAATTTGACAAAGGAGAACTGCTGGTGTCCCTTGTATCCCCCGGTGCTCTTGGAAGGGATAAGTGTTCATTAGCACAAGGAAATAGTGTTAACATACACCAACTTGTATCGCCCCACCCGCCTTCATCAGAGTCTTTTTATATTTGTTTAAGAAGAAACAGGTGTGTGGACTTCAGCATTCTAGATAGAGTGAAGTAAAAATGAGTAGAAAATCATTAGTATTCTTAAAATCATTAGTATTCTTAAATGAGTGAGCCCCATATTAATGAATCTGATTATTGGACTCCGTGGGTATTAATAATTGTTTATTGTCCTGACAAAAATAACTTGCAAAGACACTAACAAGTAAAGAATCTTGAGAACTTCATTCCCAAGTTTAAAATGTTCTTAAAATGTCTATTTTTCATGCTTACAATTACCAGTGTTTGGGTTTTGAGACGCATGATGTGAAATAATTCTCTGATTCAGAATTGATTTGTTTCCTTCATGGATCTGTCTGATTGCTTTCATGTGATTGGCTGATTTTGGCCCTTAAAGCTCTGCCATGTTGTTCCGTGGATTAATTATTCTTCCCTGTCGTCCGCCACGTGCCTCTTCATCCAGCAGCCCAGACACAGAGCTGTGATGAGTGGCTGCCGTGCAGATGGCATCTGGTTCACTGAAAGACTCACAAACACACACACTCACTCACACACCACACACACACACTCACTCACACACCACACACACACACTCACACACACTCACACACACACACACACTCACTCACACACAGACACACACACTCACACACACACACACACACACACACACACTCACAGACACACACACAGACACAACAAACATACAACAATCAAACACCCACCATCACACACACACACACACACACACACACACACACACACACACAAGCCATGGCAGACGCGGTGCAGAGTGTGGTAGCCTCCATCTGTGGCGTTAGACACCTCTGATTGTGTCAGAGCAGTCTGGACACAAAGGGCACAGAGAGAGAAACGCCTGTGTGTAGGAGGGGAGGGGAGGGGAGGGGAGTGGGTGTCTATATATTGGAAAAGAGTTGAAACCGGAGGAATGCGTGAATGAATGTTTGAATCAAAGTCATTTTTATTACTTTTATTATTTTTGTGTATTTCATGTTCTGTCCATGCTGCTTGGTTAGTTTGGTAGTCACAGAGGTAAAAATATACTCTTTTACCCATTCAGGAGAGCTGTAATGATGAGGATGATGAGTCCAATGAAGAGGAAGAGGATGAGCAGTCCTGTCATTCCCGCTTTAAGAGTGAAAGGAAAGAGGGCATGGTGGTTGTACGCTTGTCACACGGAGCTCGTCAGAGGAGAAACATCCCCGATACGTTAGGTAAACCAGGTTCACACGGTGATGACAAAATGAAATACAATCCATGTTTCTTTTGTTTTTCTTGCTCCAGTTATCTTTTTGTACATTAGTAATGCAGTCTGTAAATTTGGAAGCTTTGGCTGGGCCAGGGAGCACCCGAGAGAACTCATCCTACTAGAAAACATTTAACCAATACAAATTCTCATTTCGAGTTAAGTCAGAAATTTCTGTTGTCTCAGAACTTGTGACCATAAGTGACAGTTTATTTCCTGTGGAGAGAATGGTCCATAGTGGCTGATTGGAGATGTCATCTGAAAGCATGCCGTTACTGGGGCTAGTGAAATAAATCCTGACAGTTGGTCTGAAGGAAGTAATTGCTGATTCAAAAAGGAGGGGGGAGAATGGCGGATGAAGCGGAATAATTTGATGTGTTGTTTTATACGTTTTCACATCCAATCTTTCAAAGCCAATGTGAGAAACAGTAGAGCCTTATTCCTTTGCTGTCTAGTCCAGCAATAGCAATGGTAGGAGCCTTTCTATTAAGTTATAAGCTTGTGATAATTAGGTTTGACCTGTGAGTGGAGTTCTTACTCCACCAGTTAGCTCTTGTGTAATATCTTAATATTCAACTCTGCGCCAATGTTATATGGTGAGTTATTAATGCTCCTCTCCTTTGTTTTTTTTTTTTCAAGGAAGTTCCTCCTAATGCTTTCTTAAACATTGTGCTGCAGAGCTTTCAGGTGATTGCAGAACTGGGGCCAGAGACCCCGCACGCCGGCACATCGCTTGTGGAGGAGCTGGGGGCCGTCGACCACCCTCCAACTATCTAATGCTTAGCAGGATGGAAGTGAGAGGCTTCGACCCAAGGCCGCAACCCCAGGCCCAGCGGTCAAGTGTGCAGGTGAAATGCACGCCGTCGACTGCCACTAGTTTTTTGCAACTAAAGACAACAAAAATTGGGTTCTTTTTCAACCTCTGCTCCTCCTTCTCTCACATGCTATCTGTGCTGCTAGTGTGCTGTCAGTTTGTGTGTGCTGGTCTTTCTCTCTGTCCTTCGGCTCCTCTGTCCTTGGGGAAGCCATGGGAGTTTGCTTAGGGGAACGTCAATTACCCCCGCTCTCTTCGCCCATGCTTATCTGTGTTGATATATGGATTATAGCAAATAGCTTGGCAGTTGTCTGTATGGAGCGCATTACATGAAATTAGTTTTGTGTTTTCCCTTGGATTTAACATACGGCGCTGTCTTTTTGTTATGATTAGAATTTCTTTTTTCTTGGACCATGTAATTCCACTGAGGAAATTATTATTTAAAAAGAACAGCAAATACAAAATCAAATCAAAACTTGTTATCAATTAAGAAACTTCAGTCTGCGGATATATAAATGGGACGCATAGAATCCAAAATCAAACTTAAAACACTGAAGTGAGCCATTTTGTTGGCGTTAAACAGCACTGGCATGTGGGCTGTCTAATTGAATGACGGCAGAAAGAAATCAATCTGCCGCCGCGGCCCCTAATGGTGCCTGAGCTGTGCAGCGGGGACTTGAGAGAGCTGCTGTAATTGCTAATTTAGCAGGTCAGGCGAAGGTGAAACAGGAGTAAATTATGCGTCTGTGTCTCCCACACACACACACACACACACACACACACACACACATGCATGCGCGAGTGTGGCGGCGGCGACGACGCATTTGCATTCTGTGCGAGGCGCGAGGCATGTGGCTGGCTGCCTGTGCCACAGGGACAGGGGCCGCACTAACAGGCGTGGGTGGCAGGGAGACATCTTCATCTCCACCGCCACCACGACTTGTGACGGTCACAGGCCCAGCTCTGATCCCACACTAAACCTGTTGACTGCAGACATGTGCCCTGCGCTTTAGATCTCTGGGAGCTCTTATGTTGTTGGGATATTTTATCTTTTAAAGCTCCTTAACAGGAGTCTGTGCATTCTCTGGTAGGGCTTGGTATTGTTTTAGATGGAAAAAAAGGCATATTAATTAACATTTGACCTTAAACAGTAAAAGCCTCAAGTTGGCTTGAGGGCAAATAATAAAAGAACTATATGAGCAAGAGTGATGGAAACATGCTGAGCCCAAATGAGCATAGAAGAAGCAATAGCATATATATGAGCATATAGAACAAGAAGCTATAGAACACAGAAAGAATAACAGCACCCAAAAGCAATTGCAGTCGATCAGATTCCAAATGTCCACACATCCACACCTCCTCAGCTAAACGAGCCCATGCCTCAGCTCCTCCCAGCTCTGTGAAGCTCCCTCAGCTGCTCCATCCAGCCCATCAACAGTGCTCTTCTCTTCTCTTCTCTTCTCTTCTCTTCTCTTCTCTTCTCTTCTCTTCTCTTCTCTTCTCTTCTCTTCTTCTCTCAGGGAGGAAGCTGAAACCTCCCTTTCTCCTTAACCTCTGGAAACACAATCTCGCTCTCATTCTCTCTCTTTCTGTTTTTCTTTCTCTCTTTCCCTTCCCCCCTTTCCCGCTCTCTGTCATACCCATGTGTTCTTTCTTTCACACTATTGCTGTGTAAGCTTCTTATTATCATGCTTTGTCTTTTCTTTTTCATTGTAGGGATGTGGCATCACGAGTTTTGTCTGAGCTCTATCAAGGTGCATAGTACCCTTGTCCCAGCAGTGAATGTCCTTCTCTTAGACCCTCCACCAACGGAGTATTGTACGAGCTGCTGGGCAGGCCTGTTGGCCTGGCATGGCATTGGCCCAATGCCCGTTCAGTGGCTTTGCCACCTGTGTTTGTGTTTAGTTTGCTAACATTGGCCCTCTCCCCCCACACTGCACCCTGTCTCTGCCCCCCTGCTCTGGTAGGACTGCCGCTAGGCGTCTGCCACACGGTAGGACGCCCGTCGTCTTCTCCCGTAACTTTGTGTTTCTCTCTGTTTGTGTCCGCTCTTGTAGCCGCCGCTGCCGAGCCATCCACGTCCCCGGGCCCCTCAACAGCGCTACTTCAGCCCGCCGCAGAGCTACAGCCAGCCAGGCCACCAGGGTAGGGCTGCACCCCAGGGACCAGCACGTTCAGTAGCCATCCTCACTGGACGTTCATCTCCTTGGGTTCGATCAGGTTCAGGCGCTCGGGTTTTATCATGTGTGTCGTCAGCACATCCAGGTTTCTGATTTTCTCCTAACTTACAATGATGCAAAGCTCGCGAATGGGGTTTTCTGTTCTTCATGTTGCAGGGGTTGTTATGTTTTTCTTTTTTTAATTATTCAGATGGGTGAACTAACGGTTTATTAAATGTACTTCAATTTATTTTAATTTCAGACCCAACAGAACACTAAAGCAATCATGAATGTGGCTCTTTTTTAAGTACAATTTCACAGATATTGTACTTAATATCATATTAGATGTAGTCTATCTCACTGTCAGATATGATGAGAGTTGTCTTTGGTGTGCGGGCGCACTTGTTTTGGAGTGTGTGTGTTTGTGTCCTACAGAGCTGGTTAATGGGCTCCTTCCTCTCATTGCAGTGCCCTTGATGTGTGCACAAAGCCAGGCCAAGCCTGCTGTGGCTCCCCAGTGCCTCTCTGTGAGTAGCAGCTGCTCTCTCTTTTTCTGTGTGTGTGTGTGTGTGTCTGAGTGTGTCTGTGTGTGCGCGCATCCACACAAAAGGAGAAAAAGAGGAGGGGTAGGTGTGTGTGTGTGTGTGTGTGTGTGTTTGCGTTTGTGTGTGTCATATAGCTATTAACCATCCCTGCCCTGGCTAAACACTGTTTGAGAATCTGTAAACATTGATGGGTGTCCCAGCACAACTGGAAATGTTTGATAGCAGCTTTAGGCACTTATGTTTATTTCATTTAGATGCAGGGGGGAGGGGGACTGTGAATTTGGCTTAGCTATTTGAAACAGTTTTTCAGCCTAGATGCGTTCATTCTTCTCAGAAAATCATGAAAAGCTTCAAATAAAATGATTTGTCTCTCCCTCTTCAATTAGAAATACGCGAGTGTGTCCTCCAACTGAGTGCCATGTGTTAAGTGTCACGTCCTTCCAAATGCATTTTCAAGCTGAAATCATTGATTTGTCACCACGGGCATCAGAAACGTCCAAACTATGCTTTGCCTTGACCCTCTTTCTTTGGGATGTGTGTGCCTGATTGACATCTGCTGGCAAGGGGGGGCTCTTCCTGAAAGGGAGGCAGAAAATTGGGTTGCTCTCGGGGTCGCTGTGTCAAAGCCACTGCCCGGCCTGAGTGTCAGCCCCCTTCTATTCACTCGGCCCCAAACGCTCCCCTGCTCCCCGCCACATGCGCGCCAGGCCATTTATGCGCGCCGAGTCCAGGGGCTGGGGCTCTCTGGCCGCTGTTTATCATTTTGCGGTGTTTGGACGTCTCTCGCCGGGCCACAGCGGAGGCGGCGAATCCCTGTCGCGTCTCACCCAGCCAATCACGGAGCTTCCTCGGACCGGTGCTGGGGTAGGATGCCATTTAGAATGCAGGTGACAAAATGCCCCCCAGAAACTTTCATTTGCCAGTGGGCATCTGATTAATCACGATTATCATACCATTATCATACAATCACACACTAATCGTACATGCAGGGCCCCATCTGCAGCCTGGGTGTGTACAGAATATTTTCCGCAAGGGGTAAAGCGAGAGTGTGAGTGAGTGGAGGGGGGGGGGGGGGGGGTTTAAATATTAATCCTGCCCGTCATTGGAAAGTTCATTTAAAAAAATTAAAAAAATAGAAAAGGGCGAAACGGCATTGAGGATTTCATCAAATTGAAATGGATGGATTGCCTCCAGTGAATGATCTCATTAATTCCATTAATTGCGACACAGAATGCACCGCCTGCTGTTTGTTTGCAGTAAATGACAGCTCTGATTGTGCCGGACTCAGATAACGGGTTCTGTGTGTGTGTGTGTGAGTGTGTGTGTGTGTGTGTGTGAGCGTGTGTGTGTGTGTGATCGCGTGTGTGAGTGTGCGTGGGTGTGTGCTTGTGTCCTTGTGTGTGTGTGCATGCGCTTGTGTCCCTGTGTGTGTGTGTGTGTGTGTGGACGGGTGGATGCTTCACTAGTTTGCTGTATTGGCACTACTGAGGTGTCATAGGCTTTGCAAGGTGAGGAAACTGGCAGGGAGTTTTTTCTCCTCTAATCATGAGAAGTCCCTCAGGTGAGCATAATGAAGAGGGTGGCATATCATTACATTTCTGGATTGATTAGAATAATTTTTCACCTTCCAAGGCATGAAAAGGACCTGTAATTACTTTTTTTTACAATGAATATTTACCACATAATAGGATTTATTTATTTCTCAGAAATGAATGCAGTGAGCATATTTGTGTTGTTTGAGCGACTGCTGGGTGATATAGCAGAGTCTCTCCTCTGAGGTTTCTGTGGCTCCGTAGAATAGTGGTCCCAGTGCGGCCGCGCCCCATGCCTCTGTGGCGTTGGAGCTGATCCCAAACACAGAGCAGTGGCTAAGTGGAGGTGGCATTAATGAAACGTGCCTCTGTTGTCCTGTGAATTGCCCACCTCATTCAGTCTGGCACAGTCAACTCCTGAGTCCAGCCCAGGGCCACAATACAGCCCTGCTGAATGGCCTCCCTCTCTCTCTCCCCCCGCCCTTGCTCTTCTCTCCTTGTTTTCTCCCCACTCTCCCTCCCTCCCTCCCTCCCTCCCTCTCTCTCTCTCTCTCTCTCTCTCTCTCTCTCTCTCTCTCTCTCTCTCTCTCTCTCTCTCTCTCTCTCTCTCTCTCTCTCTCTCTCCCTCCCTCTCTCCCTCCCTCTCCCTCCCTCCCTCCCTCCCTCTCTCTCTCTCTCTCTCTCCCTCTCTCTCCCTCCCTCTCTCTCTCTGTCCCAGACCCACCCCCATTCCTCATTCTTCCATATCCTTTTTTGGTTCTCTCGTTTCCTCTCGTTTGGTCCGTCCATCTCCCGCTCCCCAGCTCATGCCAGGCCAGTGAATGGGCACACGCGTAGTTATCAAATTCGCACAAGCCGCCCGCCCATTGTGGCGTCCTTTTAATTAAATCCTACTGGGGGCTGAGTGCGACCTTTCTGAGTGGGGAACTGATTACGCGGACAATGGCCGCCTATTCCTTCTCACTCGCCATTCCCTCGCTGTTGCATAGAGGCGCTGATTAACTTTGTGTTTGGGTCAGCCTGGCTTCCCTCTCCACTGTGAAGAGGGGGGAAAAGTAATCAATTTTCATTTAGAATGTTGATTAGGGGTGATAGGGATCAGGCAATTAGCGGCAGGTAGGAAGCTGTAAATACAGAACACGCATACACCATTCATTTTGAACCCACCATGCGTGTTTAAATGTATTTATACTTGTAGTACTACAGTAATATACTGTAGTATATTTTTAGAGTTATATTTTTACACTTTTAGCCTTTATTGACAAGAAAGTAAAGCTCAGGTGATGAGTAGGAGGGCGATGGTGGGCTTGGGCAATGACTGGCTGGATTCATAACTAAACTCTTGTACCGCACTATGGCTCACCAAGCAGAATGATTTCTGTTTTTTTTTTTTTTTTTCCTTTTTGAAAATTAAATTATGGGGTGTGTGTGTGCCCTTGCTTTGGTGTGTGCGCATGCATGCATGCATGCATTGCTTGCCATGCGTGTGAATAATGCATGCGGTTTTGTTATAGTTTTATTAAATCTGCAAAACTGCCTGTAGAATTATACATATGCCTTGTGAGATTTAAGATTGAGCTCACCCAATGCTCACTTTTTTGCAATGTAATTAGCCTTTAATTGAACATTTGAGAATGACTATGAAGAGTATCTTATAGTATCTTCAAGAATTCTGTATAAAAATATGCTGTGTCTGTTTCTGCCAAATGTTTGTGTGTACAGTATGTGTGTGTGTGTGTGTGTGTGTGTGTGTGTGTGTGTGTGTGTGTTCTCATCTGAGGTTTTATCCCATTGTGGCATGTTTACATGCCCTTTGTATGTGTGTGTGTGTGTGTGTCTGTCTTTTAAACTTTGCTGTGTCTCTTTGACTGTTTTATTTAATGCGTGTCTGTGTGTGTGTGTGTGTTCTCATCTGAGGTTTTATCCCATTGTGGCATGTTTACATGCCCTTTGTATGTGTGTGTGTGTGTGTGTGTGTGTGTGTGTGTATGTGTGTGTCTGTCTTTTAAACTTTGCTGTGTCTCTTTGACTGTTTTTTTTAATGCGTATGTGTGTGTATGTGTGTGTGTGTGTGTGTGTGTGTGTGTGTACGTGTGTGTGTGTGTGTGTGTGTGTTTGCTCGCTCACGTTCCTCATCCTCAGGGGGTGGCTGCGGCGGGCCCGTCTCACTTCCCCCAGCCCCTGCGGTCCCAGCATGCGGAGCCCTGGAGGGGACAGGCGCCCCCAAAGGAGAGGAGGAGCAGCGGTGAGTACCCCCCCCCCCCCCCACACACACACACACACACACACCGTCCCCATCACTACCTCACGGCAGCCTGGTCGTTTGATACGGCGGAGGGGAACATTAGGACGGGATGCCCCACTGCACCCTGGGAAATGTTCAGCATACTGCTTCACAGCAAACATTATGTACATAGAATTATAGGGAGCGCGTTGGCCGCGCAGGCCCATCATGGGGGATGCTCAAGGTATGGCTACTCCCCAGGACCCTGCGGGACGCAGCCAGGCTGCCCAAGGTGTAAGCAGAAGTTGAGATGTCACATCAGATCAGCTGAGATGTGGCAATATGGCACCACATGCTCACTTCCTCCTTTTTTGTCTGTTTTTTTGTCCCCCCTCCCCCCCTCCCCTTTCCTTTCAAAGAGCCCCTGGTCCCCGGACAGCATATGCTTGATCAGTGGCGCTGCCCTCGTCCACTGGACTGCAGTCCCAGGTTGCCTGGCCAGTCCCACAGGAGGCCACCACCCCCGCTGAGGCCACGGATGGAGCAGAGGCCGTGGCTGGGCCCGGCGCTGGAGTCTGGGTCTGGGTCTGGGTCTGGGTCTGGACCAGGGAGAGAGATGGGGAGGCAGGCCGGGCTGGGGCAGCCACTAGCGGGGCACAGAGAGCCCCTGAGGTCTCCCCTTCCTCCACCTGCCCCCTATAAGATGGCTCTGAACTCAGGGCAGCTCCACTCCAGACCCTTCCTGCCCCAGAGTCAGGTGTCGCCCCAGTCCTGCTCCCCCACCTCAGAAAAGCCTACAGCCACACCCTGTGTGCCTGTTCATCCTGCCAGATCTAAGGTAGTCAATGATGCACTTACATACACATACATACATACATACATACATACATACATACATACATACAAACATACATGTATACATACATACATACATACATATACATGCCTTGCAGTCTTCATAAAGAGCCCACATAACCATATGAATGCACACTTTTATGTCAGTCTCTGTTTTTAGTGGCAAATATTTCTTATTTATGACTATGAATGTAGTCATCACACTGGCATGTTTTGGGTGCCAGTGTGCCCCAGAGATCAGCCGTGCCACTCCAGTGCCACATCTAATGAGTGTGAGTACTAGAGGCTTGACTGCCCTCTAGTGGTAGAATTGGCTGTTCACTCGTCTTTTAAAACATGCCCTTAACACACAGAGTTCATCTCGGAATGACTTGTCATGTAACCATTACAAATTGTGAATGCAGAAAAGCTGGGGTGATCTGGATCTGGTGATATATTAGGTTTGTATAAAGAAAAGCAAAAGCACTTGCTAGTGAAATGTGTAGAAGAATTCCAAATGATGTGCATGGAGATTGAGACTACTGAGGTTAAACTAGATTACAATGGGACACTGTATTGAGTGTCGGGTCAGATATAGGTGCTTAAAGGCAGTTGTAGTCTGTCACTGCACCACGCCGGCAAAGCGGCTGTCGCCGAATCACCAGCTGCTGCCAGATCAACACCTTTATCACCATACTCACACCAGCTGCCACGGCAACAGCACCAAACCACACCCCCAGTTTGCCTTCTGCCTCTATCTGTCCAATCATAAAGCACCCTGCAGTGCCTACCCCTTTCTTCACACTGCCTGAATTAGGCACAGAGGAGTGATGATTTATTTATCTCTCTCTCTCTCTCTCTCTCTCTCTCTCTCTCTCTCTCTCTCTCTCTCTCTCTCTCTGCCAAATGGACACACATTCACAAATGACGTTATCTCTCTAGCGGTGACGCATTTTACTGCCAAATGTTCTGGTTCTTGAGTGTTCATTGTTTTGTAAAAGTGCTTATGATCCAACTCATCAATTGAGTGTCACTGTTCTGTGTGATGTTTTACATCTGTGCTTCAGTTGATGTGTACCGTACATGAAAATGAAGATGACCTTTACAAAATGTGCTGCAAGGCTGAAAAATGCACCTCTAATCAGTCAATGATTGTCACAGGTCACACCTTGTTTTACCAAGCCGAGTGCCTTTGCTGATGCAGCACCGAGCCACACTCAGAGTCCAGTGCAGGCCCAGGCTCAGGTCCAGCCTCGTCCACGCATCCCTGGCCTCCCGCCAGTCCGGTCTCCCGCACGCATCTGCAGCACGGACGCCTTACGTCCGACTCTGGCGCCGGCCGCGCAGGTGAGGCCCATCACTAGGGGCGAGCTGAGCGCCAAGCCCGCGGTGGTTGCCAGGGGAGTGACCGCCACGGCCGTGCCCGTGCCAGTGCAGCGTGCCAAGGCGGAGGCGGCTGCCAGCAGCGCTCCGGAGCCCCGGGCCCCTGTGAGGAATGTGGGTCAGAAGGTCAAGGAGGAGCCCCCGTCTCCAGTCCGGCGCGCCCGGAGCCCCCCGGCCGAGGCCTGCGTGAAGGCAGAGGAGAAGGTCAGTCAATAGCTCAGCTCTCTAAGGGTCAGTGGGCCTCCGAGTTGGCCAGAAGAATTGGCAGATCAGCTCTTATGAAGTCACTGGGCAAAATTCATTTTGTGCAATCATTAGTCTACCAATGCAAGCACAAATAGAACTGAAAGAAGTGAATAATGAATGCCTCCTGTGTCAAGTGTCGGCTGTTGAACAGTTTCATGTTTTTTTCATATTTATTTTGAACATTTTATCCTTTTACACTAAAAGCGGTTAAACAGAGCCAGGTGAGGTGGGTGAAAGCAGAGGACTGCACATCTGACGAGAGTCCTTAGATGTAATCATGGGAGTGGTGTTGAGTCTCTGAAAGAGGCCTGTGAGGAAGGTCCTGTGATGGTGCTGATGTGTCGGCTAATAGAGTCCTGACTCCCTCCGCAGTCAGCTCAAGGTCAGGCGGATCTGCTGAAAGCTGGTCATTAGACCCAATTATTAGCTCGGAGAATGCACTCGGCGAAAAATCAATAGCCTTTTCTGCAGCCCCTTTCACAGGGTGCGGCTGCCAATCAATCACTCCCACCCACCGCCGCCGCTGCCAGTCCTCGTGATCCCCAGCGCACGGTCACATCCGGCATTGTCAGTGACCTTCCAAGCACAGCAGCCCTGTGATAACATGCCTTCACAGGGGAGGTGGGAGGGCGGGGACCGAAAGAATGGCAATGTCACTGTTTTTGACAATGTCAGTTATTTCTTTAGATGACTTTGAAATATGTAGCCAACAACACGCTAATGCTTTCTAGCTTAGAACCTTGAACATGAAAGTGATGAGAATTTTCTTTCTTGTTTCTGCTGTAGTCCTTTTATGGTGATCACATTAACTTTTGTTCTATTTCATTGCTAAAATGTTTTTTAGACATAAGCACATTAACTTTGGTCACACTGAATTAATGGATATTGTCTTACTCACTGATTGAATTGTTAAAGCTTAAAAAAAAATGGACAACAGACCATTAAAACGTAGAGATCTGGCAATTCACCCCATACTACATGAAATTACTTTGTAAGGAGTGGACAATAACAACTAAAATTGTAGAAACTGAGTGTCATTCTAGAGCAAAACATTTCAGTCTAGTGAATAGTCCATATTTCGAATGGGTAATGATATTCATGCTTTCAATGTGTTAAATAAATAAATAGACTGTGTGCTTATGTTATGTACATCCCAGCAACAGGTAGGTATAGGACAATATATTGGTATATTTTGGTGTGTTGATTGTAATGTGTTGCCTGTCCCACTGCTGCCTGACAGGAGGATGAGGAGACACAGGCCTACAGGGAGAAGATGGAGGAGCAGAAGAGGAAGAGGATGGAGGTCCTCCGTCAGAAGGAGCTGCGCAGGCAGCTGCAGGCTAAGGAGAAGCGGATGGCCCTGCAGGAGTCCACCAGAATGCAGCGAGTGAGCCAGGGCCCGGTGGAGCAGCAGAGGTGGCCCAGGGAATGTGGCCAGCCGTGGGGCCAGGCATGGGCAGCGCAGCCCTACCAGAGAGCCCAGAGAGAGTTTCCTCCACCTCCACCACCATGTCAGTTTGACTCTGAAGATACATTTTTCCAGGTATGTGCATCTTTTTTGTTGGTTTTTTGCACAAATGAATGTTTGCCTGTAGTGTGCATATATCACCATGCATTCCCCGGTTCCGATTATTTTCTCATCAGGGAGAAACGTGGCTCTAGGAGCCATGTCTTGTAATTCTAACATTCATCTCTCCTTGTCCTGTGTTCTGTGTTCTGTATTTGGCTGGCAAAGGGGCCAGACAACATGGGACCTGTTCACTTTAGAGAGGTTCCGCGAGATGGACCGTCGCCAGAAGGACCAGCCTCTTTCCAGCAAAGCCAGAGAGGGCCAGCACAGAGCTGGACTGACCGTCTCCAGCAGTCAGGAGTCCAGCCTCCCCAGCAGCCAAGTCCGCAGAGGGGGATTCAGGTTCAGTGCCACATAGTGCATGAAGGCCAACCCAACGCAGAGCTCCGACTCGGGCCGCTCTCCTCGGATGCGGCTCCTCGGAGCCTCCAGGGTCCTACCGCCTGCCAGCCCCAGCCTCAGGTGATGCCTGCACCCCCGGCAGAGCCGAGCGACTCAGCGGAACTCCTGTCGGATGATTTAGAGTCTGGCCCGTGGCCGCCGCTGGATCAGGACGAACAGCGCTGGTTTCGGCCCCCGAAGATATGGACTCCCCCGTGGAGGCCCCAGAAACGGATGCAGCCGTGGGTGCTGGGGGAGGAGCAGGAGCCCGTGCTGCCCATCAGGCCCATGCTCAAGAGGACCGTGGCTCAGAGAGAGGACCACTGTGAGGACGAGGGGCGGCCGCCGGTGAAGGTCATTCGGCACATCACAACAGAGGTGAGTCTGTGTCCTTGGCCACTGCATGTCAGGCTCTTTTTTTTTTTATCTCAAAAGTTTTTTGAAGAACAGTGACATGGGTTGTATCAAAGACATATGATCAGTTCCTGGAAAAAAAAATTAGATTACTATTTCAGAAAATAAATTATTTGTCATGAAATTCTGAAGTTGTTTTTATCTAAATTAGGGGGAATAATGTACTCCTAACCCACACACCCTGTCCTCAATCTTACAACTAGCACTTGCACAATGCCACACTAGAGGAGCATTTCCCCTAGGTCCTCATTGTTTAGGCAGAAAGCTCGTCTCAGCTATGTTGATGTTCAGTGTTGGCCATTTCTATTTTGTTCTACATTTCCTGTAAATTAGTTGTGCAAGGTGATGTGTTTATTTTCCTCTAGCGATTTTATTTTCCACAATTTGAGTTGTTACCTCAGATTGTTGAAATTGTCGAAGACATAGTGGCAACAAACATCCTTTTGTTCTATATTGTCTGATGGGACTCGGCTTCCTGAGGTGTTACAGGTACCTTCTGTTTACCTTCTGTTACAATTATTTGTATTTTTTTCGTTGTTATCTTCTTTCATTCAAGTTCTTTCATCTCTATGCGAGGCCCGTATGCTCTGTGAATGTTCACATTGAGCTTTATAACCAGTGCCCTCTGCTCAAGGTGGGAGTTTTCCTCTAGGTGTTCTTTCATCTCTTTTAAACCTTGTAATTTCCTCTTAGTGACACACACGCACACTGTTGCTAAGCACGCAACCTTTTACAGTACGTGCATTGTGGTGGTGTTCAGATCTCCCCTCCCCACCCCACCCCTTGCCTCCTCAAAGGCATCCTGAGAAGAAAAGGCAAGTGTTGCGGCGGCTGGGCTTTGAGCTGCGATGAAGATAACATGGTGTCAGTCTTAATAGAGGGGAGTGTGGGAGGGATGTCTTTGCAGAGGGGAAATATCTGCAGGCAGCCAGATCAATGACGTTTGCCTTTGACATGGCAGCGCGCAGGCCTGGGCTGAAAGACAGCTCGGCGAGATGTTACCTAGGGGACATTGTTTTGCTGTCAGTCTCGGCAGCCCCTGACAATGTTATCTTTCTCCCACTCTCCACTATCAAGTATCTTGCAGGTGTGCAGAAATGGATGCCCACCCCCCCCCCCCACCCAAGACGCGCAATTAATCTTTTATGTGCATGCGTGTGCGAGTAGTGCGTGTGCAGGCGTTTGTGTGCCTGTAATACCTATTAAGAGCGAGTTGCCAGTTTGGCGGATTTGGATTGAAGAGCTTAGCTGCAGATAAGGGAAATTAATTTTTCATCAAGAATAATAGAGGTGCTGCGCTAACAGGCCGTTAACAATGCGCCGTCTTATTGCAGATGGTGAATTTGTCAAGTGTTGTCACTCCAGGATAATGCGTCTTACGAGGTGACTGGTATCAATGAGGGGTGTGATTTGCTAAGGACAGGGATTAATCAATTTACCCAGCGCTGAGACCAGCAGACCACAGATACATTTTTTTCTCCTGTGTTTTCTGTGGGATATGGAAGATGTAATACGCCCTTGTAAGGCTGAATAAATACGTGCAGGTGTTTTGCCTGGATTAGAAGCCAAATGTTTTGTGCTGTGTTTGAAGAAGTAATATTGGAACTTGCAGTGGAGCAACAGACTATGGAGAAATGGTTTCTACAAGAGATCTATTAGTCATAGCAACCTGGGCTAGTTAGAGTTTAAAGCTTAGGTCACAGTTGTACTTAGGATAAAAACAAACCAAATGGGCCAAATGGGAATCTCTCTACACATTAGTGATTGAGCCCTTTCAAACTGCTGCTCACTTGGCATTATGTTCTGTCACACAGTCTCCTTTTTCCATCTGTCTGTTCAACAAAATAAATGTAAATATTTATAAAGATATTGTGCTTTGACTTTAGCCTCTCATTACAGGTGGATGGAAGAATATGCATCAATCGGGCTACGTGGAAGGACCCATGAGAGTTTTCTATGGTTCTTTATTGGTTTATCATGTGCTGTTTTTTTGGTGGTGTTGGTGGTGTGTGTGTGCACGAGCCATAAGGCCTGCTGCAGGATGGGAAGGTTGTGAGGACACACAGACTGCTGCTGGGAGTTGTTCTGTGTCGGGGGTAAACTCTGGAAGGCAGTTGGAGCAGCTTCACTGAGAGTTTGAAGTGGTTGAAGACGTCCTCTGTCTCGTTCCCCCTGCCTGTTGGGCTAATCTAATGAAATTTGCGTTGGACCAATGGAAACTGACAGTTCGGTTGCAGCCGGTGCCGGTTTCCTCTGGTCCTCTCCCCCCTCTGTTGAAGCTCCACGGCAGCTCCACAACCCTGAGTGCTGGGGCTCTGCTTTTTGTCTGTGTTGGTAGTAGTGAGGAGTGTGTGTGCAGGTCTCAGAGGTGCTTTGTCTTTTTGTGTGTGTTTCAAAGGAGGAGCACAGGGCACAGTGCTTTAGCACCAGGGGTATTGCTGTGAAACATCAAGACCACCTTAATGTGACCAGACTCATCACTGTGGGAAGACCCCTGCAACAGCCTGACCAGCTGCAGAATATGGTATGTGTCGTGTGTGTGTGTGTGTCTGTGTCTGTGTGTTCTGAATCCAGTCAAACTGTAGTTATGTTACTGACACCACAATTACTGACACTAGCAATTTCCATTGCTCTCAAATAAATGCCATACATCCCTTTTGTCAACCAAATTCTCTTCTACTTGAACTGAAGTGACCTTCCTGTCAACACATAATGTGGCCATAACAGTAAATAAGTGACGCCAGAAGGAAGCATTGGGCCCTTGTGTGGCGCGCAGGCGGTGCGGGCGGCCCTCTCACCAGGTCGTTGTTAAGGGAAGCAGATGAGCCAGAGAGAGCCAGATGGGCCGTGGCTGCCCGGTGCTCGCTAGGCAGGACGAGGCAGAGCAGCGGGCAGGGCGGCCAGGAGAGGCAGAGGAGGTGGAGGACGCGCGCCCCTGCTATGTGTCAGTTGAAGGGCTTTCTTCATCAAACGTGGGGGGCTCTAGGAGCGCAAACCTGCTGATGTCAGTCCGTCTGCACAGAGTGGAGGCAGAGGATCAGCCCCCACAGGCCCAAGTCCACTGCAGCCTCTGTGGGGTTGAGATGGTAGAAATATGCTCACGGTCTGACCAGCAACAAAAGAATGTCGGACTCTCTAGCAGTGCCTCATTCACATTTGGCATGACAACTGTGCCTAATGGTCATTTTGTTGTTCTGACTCTTTCAGTACTCGGCCTAATAACCAAAGCTATAGACTGTAAGATTTTACGAAGAGTTTACTATATAAATGTACTACAAATAACTACACACTTGCACCCTGGATACACCATATTTGATCTTAAAAAAGATACAGTTTGTGAGCATTTCACTAAACTCAGCGGATTGACCTCTTACCATAACCACCTTTCAACTGAATTGACAAAAGCATTGCATTCTGCTTTGGCATGGCGTTAAAGTATAAGTAGGCTAAGGCTATATATACTCTTTTGATCCTGTGAGGCAAATTTGGTCTCTGCATTTATCCCAATCTGTGAATTAGTGAAACACACACAGCACACAGTGAACACACAGGTTTGGGTGATGACCTTTGGTACAGTGGGAGGAGGGTTGGCAGGTAGTGTTGGTGGGCTTTTGATTGGCTGACATCTTTGGATCTGTGTCCATCTTTCCTCCCAGCAGGACATGGATGACAGAGGGGGCGTGGTCTGTCACATGTGAGTACATCCTCTGAAATGGACAGTTTTGTGCCAGTGATTTAATCCTATTTATAGCCCATATTAACCTACAGTAATAATGTACACTTCAAAGTCCATTTGGTGTACACTGACACACAGGCAACCAACCAGTAGTGATGCTTTGTATACATTTAGAATTATCTGAGTTACTCTACTGTTAGCTTGTTTGCTACAGTATATTGAACGATACATCTTGTACTGTATATGAATTATTCTTACTTATTTTGTCCTGTCTCATACAGGCTTGAACAAACTGGATTGTGGAGACGGTGCACAAATTCACTGCCAAACTCCAACTTGATTGTGAAGATCAATTATTGAAATGACCCAAAATTACAACATATCATTCTACTCCTGGAGAGTACAGTACAGAAGCACAAGTTGTGAGAGAAATGTCCCATTTAAGTGTAGTTTCTGCAAGGCCTCAGAGGCTAATATTATGTTAAGATTTTGTCACTTATTTCTGGAAATACCTTGCTGCAGTTTTATGTTCAAAGATGTCTATTAAGTTGAATATGCTAATGAAACGGTCTTGTGTTTCGAGGGGAAATATTTGTTTCTGCAAATGCTGTTAAACTGGACACATATGTGTGTTGAGTCTTCTGTGTCCATTTTATTTGATGCTCTACTTTTTTATTGTGTTTATCTTTTAGGATTAGTGGATTTATTGTGTTGCAGTTTTAAGAGGTAAAAAAGACAACATTTTATGTAGTTCTATGTGGGTGGCACTTAATTTTATATGTTAAATGTTTTTATTTTTGTTGACAACTCCGTTTCCCTCATGTTTGTATTTGCAATTCATTAAAACATGCAGGGTATTCCTTACACTCTTTGCGACTCTTGAGTTACTGCGCCATTTGTGGACATTCTTTAGAGTGGTGCTATAGTTCTCAGATTACCTTGTCAGCCCCATCAGGGAACCCTTGTTGGTCTAAATTAATAAATCCAATCTGTTTACATGTACACATGCAGTGGTGTGTATGTGTGAAGGCTCTGGCCATCTCTGAACACAAAGCACAAGCCTCTCTGGACATCTCGGTTTTGGCATTTTGTTTCCTCACATGGTTTTCAAAGTCAAAGTCAAATTTTTCATTGATGTGATGTGATGTACTGTTTCCAGAACCATCAGCAGAGGGCAGCATTTAACAATATTTATATATTAACTGTCCTGTGGTTTTTCGGTATCTATCGCCACCCTTTGTTTTTTTCGGTGTCTATCGCCACCCTGTGGCATTGAAGAGCTTGTCTGGCTCTTCTTGTCTTTCTGTGTGGTGAAAATAGAATCATATCAGTGGTAAATTCAGATTTGTTTATTGATCTGGCTGGGTTGAGAGGTATCCTAAGACTAATCTCAGATATCTTGATTGTGTGAATAGGTGACTAAACCTGGTCACATTATATATTCATGTTGTTGAACTCCTACTCCACATCCTGGGGAGGTAAACTGAGTGGTAGATCAACTGTATTTGCTTAGTTCTGCAGCACCAAAGCAGCACACGTTGACACTGTCAGGTTTGCAGAGGATGTCCTAACTGATGGGGGGATGACTGGGGATGACGGGATACTCTGCCTTTCTGTGCATCAGCTAGGTTCTGTTAATAGTTCTTGTATAATACACCTTTTTGGAATGAGGCTTGCATTCTTGTAGCTTATCTCTACAAAATGTGGTAATGGCTCAGCACGGCTGCTTGCCCCAGTCGAAGTGTGAGTTAAATTTCATCCCTCATGTCAGTTGTTTTCAGTGTATGTGTGCCTGCCTAATCTAGCCATATGTCAGGCTATGTCAAGCTTTTTTGGATTCCCACTAAAATTAACACTTTACTGATGTATCTATCTGAAGTTTGATTTCACATCAATATACCATAGATTGTTTTTGTAACAGCAGCTTTATAATTTGCACATTTTCTCGAGTTGTCTTCATCTGTTCTGCATGCAAGCATCAGCACTGAAGTGCTCCCCAGTTACAGTACATCAGTTTTCAGTGAGGATATTTCATCCTGTTTGCTTGGGATTCTTCCTGCCTGCATTGACTAGAAAAGTGCTGTTCTGTTGCTCTCATCTTTTCAACAGTGTTTTAACTTCATTTCTGGTGTTTAGATCCATATTTTGTGCTCAAAGATCCATATTTGGTGCTCAAAGATCATGTCCCCCCACCATCTTTTCCATTAGTCCGGTAAGTTGTTTATCTTCTACACTCTACAGTAGCCTTGGGTTAGGGTTAGGTTAGGTTTAGCACTAACCCAAGTCTCTTGCACTGGGCATCTGATACAGTATGATATATTTGGACATGTTACTTGTGGATGTCTGATCTATGCACATTACTTAGTTCATTATCTTGTGTAGGTCTGATCTAGGCACAGTACTTAGTTCATTATCTTGGCGTACTCTTTACCCCCCCGCCTCATAGTCTTGTGGGTCGGAGGTCATGGGTGCTCTGAGAAATGATTGATTGGCTGATACATATATTCACTGCTGTTGTGACATCTGTTAGGCCACCTGCCATTAGATAGACTCCTTTAGCTGTATTAAAAGGCAGATAAAGAACTGACTTGTGCTGAAGATTAGACTATTATGAGATGGGGTTATGAGAAATATCTAATGGCTTGTTATAATATTTGTTGATTATCCAGACCACATTACACCAGGCTTTGAGTTTTTATTAACGCAAATGCTAGGTGTAACTGTGATGTTTTTTTTTCTCAAAGCCAGTAGAGGTCACACTTGCACAACACATCTTGTAGCATCAGATGCGTTATGATGCAGAAGACAAACTGAGCTCACTTTTAGTCTTTTCTGTTTAATAAATATATTTACTACAGATTGCAACAGCTTGGCATCAGAGTTGCCAATGGCATTTAAAGGAGACTGGTAAAGCTCGTTGTGGGCAGTCTGGGCCTTAATGTGGTCAGAAATACTATCTGGATGTTTAGTACATCTCGTTAGAGCTGCAACTAAAGATTATTTTCATAATCGATTCATCTGTTGTTTATCCTCTGAGTTATTCTATTCGGTTTTTGGTCAGGGAAATTTTTGAAAATTGTAAAAAACGGTCAATCAGTGTTTCTCAAAGCTCAAGATTACGTCCTCAAATCAATTATTTTGTCTACACACCCAAAGATGTTCAGTGTGCATTCCGTCGTGTTCCGTCTCTACTGTCACGTTTTATGTGAACATTCGTACCAGATACTCTGATGTGGCGTTGCTGTGGCCAGTCTGCCTATTAAAACATATCTTCACCGTCTCTTTTGGCTGGAAAAGCTTCCAACACACCCTGTCGCGTGAAAATAGGCACCGGTCCTATTTCTACCTGGCATGCACTTTCAGCGTGGCTTCAGCCGCACCTGAGACTTGCATGTCACGCAGGCGGTGTGCATACTCTAACCTGTTCATATGGGTGCTGAAATGCAAACAGACAGCTAGCACAGCTGACACAGTCGCCACACATCTGGTGTGAATCCAGGCGTGAGAAGCTGGAATCAGAGAATATTTGGTACTTTTCTTCAAAAATGGTTCCAACCTATTAATTGATAACCAAAATAATTGCCGATGATTTTAGTTGACAACTAACTGATTAGTTGCTTAATTGTTGCAGCCCTATACATATTGTACTGAACAGAAACAAACATGGAGATTATCTGATGGTGTCAAACCTTATTCTGTATATAGAAAAATAATGAACTAAGCATAGTTAAATTTCATAGTTCTGGTGAGTAGTGAGGTAAACTAAGAAGCATACATCTGCAAAGTGATTTGGACAAAGGTGCTACACAAATGCAGTCAATCCATCCATCCAAACCACTATATAGTACTTACAGTATCTTAAATAATCTTGCATTTCAGTTATTTCTACCAATTTCTTCAAAGACTTCTTTCAAGTCTATTGTACAAAGTATAAAAATATAATTTATGGGCACAGACTATGTGTGCTTGTCAATAACATACTTCAGATTCTATGAGCAACATTTTGCAGCAGTCCCACCAATATTGTTTTCAATCTTGACATGACCAGGTCAGCTTGCCAGTATTTCATTCCATTTATGATCTTGAAGACTTCAATCCCTCAAATACAAAGATTTTTTTAAGGAACCAGGTTCTGTCTAAACTGCCCCATCCTGATTTTATAAATGAATACCATTCATTGATTCTGATATTTGGTATTTTAGCTCCAGTTCAAAATCCCCAATGGGTGGAAAGAATCATTATCCAGCAGCCAGATCCCCACATGGAACAGCATCTTTGAGTACCAGTGGACTCCATCCGCTTGATAGGTAATGTTCGATCCTCCCGCGGATAGAAATAACGATGTGAATCGATAGGTCAGTCGAAAAGGTGCGAAAGCCCAGTGTGCCCATTTGTGAGACTCTATTACAGCGTAACAAGATGCCAGCACTTGATCAACCAGTATGGTCCCATGTGCAGTTACTGGAGCGAAAGAACTGTGGTATTCCTCAGTATAAATCCTTTCCACAGTAGCCACCTTCAGTTTACCTACAGCCTCGTCGAAGACAAACACTTTGTGACCAGACTTTACTTCACTGGCATACATTATCAACATTTCTGAATTGTCTGTTGAACTTGAAGTGAAAATCAGATGGGCAGCTGTTAGTCTGAGTTTTCTTTTCGGTTCTGAGGTTTCAATGACATAAAATAGCCTCTGTGTTTGTGTGTCTTGATCTATAAACATGAGAAAATCACTGTACACGACGTTCCCCTGTTCGTCTGCAGCCTGGACCTTGTCACCCAACTTAAGGTCTTTGATGTACTTTGTTGTGCCATCCTTGAGCGTGACCAAGGATGATCCAGGGAAGCACCCTCCTGATTTAGCTGCCACTGAGTTTTCTGTCGGAAAAGACATGTTGGGTAAAACAACAACATTTTACAAACTTATAGAATCAAGCTATTTCAAGTTAAAGTCTAACAGTTGGTCATGATCCTTTTTTTTCTTGTTATGTAATAGACCAACTTCATTGCTAATGTGCCAATGATTCTGGCACATTTTTCAGTGCATAGAATAGATATGAGAAGATAATTTGCTACATTTGTTGATTCAGTGGAAAGCAGATTCTAGAACAGAGCTCCGCTCTAGAATCTTTGGTGAAAAGGCAAAGGCATCTTCAATAGCGTTATCAGCCCTGATTAAAATGAACAGACTTGCCTGCTTTAACTGAGCAGTGCACATGGGCTTTAGATTCGTAATGGACCCAGTCAAATCCAGCCTCGACGGCAAGCCTGGACAGCATCCCATATTTGCTTTTATCCCTGTCTGAAGTGGTGATGTCCACGGCACGTCCCTCATAGTGCAATGACTCATCGAGATGATGTCCATCTTCATCCCAGCCCTCCGTGACGCGCAATAAAACTCCTGGCCACTGGTTCATGACTGAAATGGCCAACGAATTCAGTTTTTCTTTACATCGCTAAATGAAGGGAAAGGGTTTAATGTTAGTGCTGAAAGGAAGGATAACATCTATCACCGCCACAACAAGTCTGGGTTGTGTAACCTACCCTGTTTATTGTGACACTAACAGATAGTTTGTTTGTAAACTTTTTGTTAAGTCTGCCCGCCGCGCAAAATAAGCTTAAATTTGAAACACTATGGGTTCTCTTCAGCAACCAATATAGGGCGCATGAACAAAAATGTATCATTTAGGCCTGACCGGAGAACTATGCATGAAAAAGAAGTGTGTAGGGTTTTTTTTAGACTGCACTGAGTCGACCGCATCGAATTTGGGTTGTAGTCTCTTGGATAATTATAGGCTACGTCTAGGTCGGTCATTTACAGTTGTGCGTCTGATAACTAGCCACTATTAGGTGGCCACCCCAACTTTGAGTAGAGAGGAAAGAATACTGAGGACGACATGAGATGCATGTGAACCATAACAAAGTTAACTGCACGTCATGGTTTGTTTCTTACAGTTCAGTGACTTGGGGTCATATGTAAATGTAAAGCCCACGGATCGATAACAAAGCAAGTGGAGCTGAAAATTGAAGCAAGTTTACAGTTGGTGTGTCTTCAAGGAGCCAGAGCAGCAGTCTCGGTAGAGGTAGCCTAAATGAGTAAGCCAAACATTATTGTCCACTTAAAAGACAACAAAAATGATTATGTGTCTGTGATGCTGGCGTTTCCCAACACATTAAACACAGTGCACTGAATGCGCTAGCCTACATTGTAGGAGACACATCTGTCGAATAAACCAACCGTCAGTTAAAATCTGAGCTGAAATAATTTTTCAGCTGCGTTCCTGATGAAATTAGGTTCACAAATAGGATGGCCACAGAATTAATACCATACATTTCTGGCTTAAATTCCCACGAACACGGATAAGCTGGTCGGGTCGAGGGAATGTCATAAAAAAGCTTGAGAGTTGACAGATAAGCCTATTCTGAGCGAAATATCGACAGCTCACACTTATAACAAGTGTTAATTACATACATACAGTCTAATAATTGTACTGAAGTTGAACGATAAGTGACTGGTGACAGGTTACAGAGGGACTTCTCTCGGAATAGTTCAGCCACGGGGTACTTGCGCACATGACTCATAAGACGCGCAAAGAAAGTTTTTAATCGGCAACCATATAATCATAATCAATTTAATTTATATATGATCTAGTTAAATAATTACTCAGATATTCTTTCCATAAATATGACAGTGACAAGTATTTTTGATAGAGATGACATTGTATCTCGAGATTTTCGTCCTCATAACTTATCTCCACCTGTGTCATGAGTCGGTCTGCATTGGTATTTTCCTCATCCTTAAAGATAATGTCGGGGTTGTAATTTGGAGTGAGTTCCTTAAATCGCTCTGAATTTCTTGTGATCTTGCCCTCGAATTTGCCACTAGCCCCGAGGGTTTTCTCCGCGACGTTTGGAATGAATTGTTTGTACGTTAACGGCGTCAGTTTTGATGGGTGTCTCCGTTTGCCATAACCTCTGCCAGGACCACAAGCCAGTCCACAGGAAACAAAAAATAGGTAGACGAATCCACACAGTACAATTTTCCTGAAAAGCACCATTACTTTCGGTCGCATTATTTGGGTTTCTTTGGATCACAATCGGTATCTACTCCCGGAGTTCTGGCGCCCCCACCTATCCGCGTTGGGTCGATGTAGTAGTCCAGTGAATGCTACCGAAGCAGGTGCATCAGCGACCTTTCCGGGGTGCGACCGATAGAGCGCATTGGAGTTGTAGTTCGAGACATGTATGACTCAGGATTGTTTTATGGGTTAGTGCTAGGGAGGGTGGCCAAATTCGCCAGGAGATTGCTGTATTGTATCCATGTATTACTGTATGAGGAGGAGGGGGAGGGAACTCATCGGCTTGACCAAGCTCTTTTGTTTAATGCCTCAGTGTCTACAACACATCGGACAATATTAACTACTGATTTTCTTTTTTGTTCATCAGATTTTTTGCACATTTATTTTCACAAGTAATGAAAATAAACAAGTAGTGAAAATACTAGTTTAAAACTATTTAAACTTATGTATATGTATTACCATGCCATAGTTTTTAGAATCCATAAAAAAACCAGATTCAAAGCAAAGGTAAGTGTTCACACTGTAGCAGCTTCCACAGAAAAGGGAATTGTTTCTGGTTTAGCTTCAGTTATCAAAGATGAATGATCACCAGCTGAAGAATTAAGATGAAGTTATTTATCTTCTGACTGGCCTGACTGGTTAGGCTTTGATGTTATCTTATAGTGAGTACAAAATGATCTGTACATCAGCGAAGCGGAGAGATAAAATGTGTCAGGGTCCAGGGTACAGCTTTCTTTCGCCCCTCACCAGCAGGATTTAGTTAGCTATTGGCATGTCAGCAGGCAGAGAGAGCACTGGTCTGGTGCTTAGGTTTCCGGTAGGTGCGTCTTCTATCCTTATCCCCTGATATTGTCTATGAATACAGTAGAGGGGCATCTCCCTTCACCTCTTTTGTGGAAGGTGGTTTACTTGCCTTCTATGTTGGGGAGACTTCTGATTCTGACATGTAAGGCTGATACAACAAAATCACACGTAACCGTGAAACAAACTCGTCCCGCTTACTCTCCCTCCCCTCACCAGGGCCAGTGAGTGTCAGCTCTGACATGTGGCATTTAAGAACGCGTTGGATCACACATAGGAACACACTACCAGGATGGCTATATTATTGATGTTCATGCATAGAGTACACCTGAGTCAGAAAGAAAAGAGAACGTTCAGTTCAGGTAATGGGGAATGATGGGATGGGGAAAAAAGACTTTACAGATTAATAAATATTACAGTTTAGAACTCTGTTTGAAATATTTCAGCACATTTCTCTCTAAGCATGTCTGGTGTGATCTCCAGGTACTCTACATTGAGTGTGTAGTGTCATGATGTCAGACATGATGTGTCATTGGGCATTCTGTCAGTCACCTGGTTCTCAGAATCCCAGTCTAATTTTAGTCAGCATTTGCCAAAGGGTCAAGATCTTATTAAAACAATTGAGAGGCTCCTGGGCACCATGGAAAGGTATTTCTTGAGTTTAAATGTAAGTTCTCCATTAACATGAGAGCAGTAGGCATGTAGTTGCTCTTCAGCACTATTTTAGAACATGTAGTGCTGAACACATGTTAGGTAGTTGTCTACTAGGCTATTGGCTATTGGCATAATCTTTACTACGCCATTGTGTAAATCATACACTATTTTTAGTGTAAATAAGGTTGTCAACATGTCTCAAATTCTCCTAGCACTAATACCTAATAGAGGAAAACAAAAAGGTCTGTGTTCACAGTGCAATTAAGGTCACTCCGCTATAATACCCGCAGCCACATGTTTGCGTGAACAGAAAATTTTAAGCATGTACATAAATGTTTTACACACATAAATATTTTACCTGACTGGGTCACTTGACTGAGATTGGCATTGACATCCCTCTCTCTGTCTGTCTGTCTCCTGTTATTCATGTAACCGTTAGCATGGATCTTGTAGTATGTAGTACTTGACCTCTTGACACTTGAATGTCAGTTGGAGTAAAACTTTGTTAGAATGAATAGATTGGCCAGCACACACTCTGCAGGCTATTGATCTCACAGAAAAGTGACTGGCCAGCCCTTTTGTTTCACTTCAGCTAGACCATGTGAGACAATCTAAAGGGTTGAAGTTGTGTGTTTTGTTGGTGACATGTTTGTATGAAGGCGAAGGAGAAGCAGTATGTGGTTTGTTGGTTATCCACCTCCCCCTGGTGGCAATATGCTTTCTTTAATAGTTATGATATCATCTGCTTTGTCATCTGAATTGTTTGTTGTATGATAGTGTTCCAAATGCACACAGTGCATTGGGTATGGTAGTGATTTCAATAGTGACCCTCCAATTACTCAAACAATCTGCATTTAAGCCTGGTTTGAATTAATAACCCAATCTCACATTACACAGCTCCTGTTTTACTTGGACTATGGCAACATTGAAGCGTGAGGAGACAAGGACTCCTTTCCTTTTGGAGCACAAAAGGTGATTGTATAGAATGTACTTGCAGTTGCCCTGATCTTTGAGTCCTTACCTCTCTGTAACATCACACAATTCTTATACAAAAAAAACAAGTTGGCCTTAGCCTTTTGAAACAGAATATTATTCCCCATACTGTATTCCTCCCACAATGTTTTTAAAGGGACATGCCTTCATTGTGAATGAAATGATTTGATCCCTGTTCCGGTGAGTCTCGCATCCTATAATAAAACCTATTCATATCATGTGAGACTAGCCACTGTGCTGAATATGCAGCTGCCAATGTCCTTGCACCCTGTGCGTGAGTACTTTTGGCCATAGTTTAAGTTTTCATATGAAAATGATGACTTGTGCACATATTTCCATAATTTCCAACTTTGCTTGGCAGTAATTGGCTGAAGTATCGCTAACAAACGTCCTGTGCTTCCTAATAGGTCAGTGTGACACAGATTCCAGTTTATGCTTGAAAGACTAAAAGAGGAAAAGCCCAAGAGCTTTACAATTTGCAAAAACAGTTTTTATCAAGTTAAGAATAAAGATCATGGATCATCTAAATGAGGCCATTTTTGGTCAGTGCATGTCCTGATTTCCTTTGGTTTCTGTGGACAAGCAATTCAGTGATAGGCTCTTCATTTGAAGTAGTATACCAGAAAGTAGTTTGGTGTGTTAACCTAATGTGGATCAGTTAATGAAAACCAAGATCTCTCTTCATAGTTCAGTCTATTAATTGTGTGTATTTCAAAATAAGAAGATCCAGTTTTGATGGAGTATGATTTAAATGTTCATATCGGATTTCATAGTGGATTGCTCTGTGTGGTGAATAGTGAGGTGCTCTGCTCGGACATACTGTTAACAGGGTTCCCAAGGGTCCATGCAGAATTGGTGTATATCTGGTAATTAGCTTTATTGCTTGCTTGAATGCTTGTGGTTAGCCCAACTTTGTTTATTCAATGCCCATTTATTCATCTCCCACTCTAAAAAAAAAGTAAAAGATTCATGAACGCTATACGACTACTCTGAAATCTTTGGTCAGTATATTGTACGATTCATACTATATTAGGTCATGGAAATTCCAGTTTTTCGAGAGGGAAAAATTCTGACTTAGAGTGGGAATCCTGTGTTAATATTCATGTGTTATCTGTGAGGCCCATATTTTGGTGCACTGTAAGACAAGTTTACCACCAATGGTTGCTCCTCTATAGCTGCGTCCCTACTGCTGTTGTTCTTCAATATCAGTTTAGCATGACAAGTTGGTCAGTAAAACAACAAAGGAGAACAAACCTGCCTTCAGGAGAACCTCTATTTTCATTAGTCTAATTTTTTGTAACTATTTTTTTGTCACTGTGGCAGTATGCAGAGCGAAGGGTCAGGCAGTTTTGGAAGGTAAGGAGAAGGCACCACGCGATGTAGAATATGGACTAAAATGGCACGTGTTGGTACGTCTTGGCACATCTTTTCTTGTCGGTCACTGGAAATGATTACAAATTATTTTGGAATAGTATGTCCGTTTGTCCCATATTATTATTAAAAGTCAGAGTGACTCTGGTTTATGTTCAAGGAACATTTGCATGTCTGCAAACAATGTCTGGGAAAAGAGGAGGAGCATATGGCTGTGTATGCCTGCAAAATATATTCTGTCAGAAATAGCTTAGTGTCCCTCACAGCTTTATATGCTTTTCTCTCTCTTTCTGTCTCTGTCTCTCTCTCTCTCGTTCTCCTGTTGTTGTTCTTGGAGAATGTGCCACAGAACGCCTGATCTCTTCAGACATGAAACATGGAAAGGAGATTATAAATGTGTCAGGAATTCAAACAAAGCTCTGCTTGAAGGATAAACCAACGCACAAAGCTGTAACAGTGCGGTATGAATGCATGGGGAATGGTTTTCTTCTCACTCAGAGTTGGGTAAAGTCATTAGAACAAGTCAGTCGTAAGATGGTTACATTTGGTCTGTATTTATGGCTTATACTGTGGAGCATATATCCAAAACATTATAACGACATGATGGAAACACTCCAGTCCTACTGACATATTGGCCCTTGATTTCATTTCAAATGTAGCGAGAACATATATGTGGTCTATATGTGGTCATTCCAAGTAAGATGGAAGATGATCTATGATGAATGTCCATTCATTACTTATCAAGGGTTGAAAATGATTACCTAATGTATACATATTTGTCTTATGTATAAAATGTGTTGCAATCCATACCACGAGGAGCATATGATTGATATGGATGTGCTACAGACTATATGTAAATAGCAGCAAGCAACACTACTTTGAAAATTAGCCTTGTACTCATGCTCTGTTGGAGTATTTCCACATCTCTGATCGTTTCACCCGCATTAGAGTTGATATTTTTCATAACTTGTCTTAGCCTGCTTCCCTTTTTTCCTGGTCCAAATATCAAGTGACACATCAGACTGTTACAATGGAGAATTGTTGCAGTGGAATGCTTACCTGACATCACAGTTTGCTGTGCAAAGCTACTTAAATAGTGATTAGACAGAAAGGCTTTTTCAAAGGCGAAACTATAATTGCACTATGCTCACCATGACTGTGGCAAAATAAAAGGCAGCCAAAAAAGCATGCCTCACAATAGCCATTAGCCATTTGGCAAATCTGTTGACGTCATAATCATGTATCACTCCTCTCCCACTTTGATGACTTGTTTCTAATGTTTTCCCATGTTTCTGCATTGTACTTGCATGCTTGTTTATTGATAGCACTGTTACTCTGATTGTGTTATTGTTACAAGGTTCATGATGTGTGAATAACATTTCCCAAGTAATATATAATTAATAATAATGCTTGTTGTTGTGATATATCCACCGTCTACTTTGGTCATATTTGATCATACTGAAATACTTATGTACTAAGACATTAGCACCTGTTTCATGCTTTATTTGCACTTCAAAACATGGCATCGTTATGTACCAACAGACCACACATGACTGAAATTGCAGTTTGACATGCACAGGAGATCTGTCGGGTAAGCTGCACTTTTCTTACTCATGCATTTGTATTTATGGGATGGATGAGGAAAAGGGTGGAGTATTGCGTCAACATTTTTTAACTGTAAGTATATTTCCAATGAGGCAGTTCACATCAAATTTTAATCAGACATTAGTATTGACTTAGGAAATCCATGTAAATAAATCCAAGTTAAGTCAAGTTATGTGTAATAAAGTGAAATGCATTGAACATGATAAGAAAAACAGTACACCAAGACAAGGATAGGCAAAGAAGCAGCTGAAATCTGTGAGTATTTAGAAAGTAATTATACCTCCTATCCGTGTAAATTAATATCCAGCTGGGTTAGTACATATTGTTAGTACAAATCTTGTGCCCCGAAGTAGCCAACTTGATGTCATTATCATGTTCTCCAACCACGGTGGCCTCCCTTGCAACAACACAAAAGGCAAATCTCACTCTCATTACAAATAGGCAATCACTAAATTAGCACTACAGATAGAAATACTCGCCGGAGACATTGTCCTCCTTGCTCAACCATAGTAAGCCATTCCAATAACTTATTTATGCATGTTTTCCGAGCTAATCTCATGAACACACTTTTTTCGGAGGTCGGCGTGAAGGCAGTATATAAAGGTTTTTCGTTTTCAAGGTGTCACACAAGAAACACATCATGATGGGTAAAAGCAAAGAGCTCTCCCAAGACCTTAGCAATTTCTCAGCTTATTGTTGCAAAACATTTCAATGGAACTGGTTATAGATATTTCAAAACTTCAGAATCTTCAAAGCAGCATCATTCCACTGCAAGTGGAAGGAACATCACTGCGTCATCAACCGGCTAGGCCTCAATACTTCCAATACATTGCTCATGCTAGGAACTCCCCTTTAAACATGGAGTACATGAACTGAACGACTGGCAAAAGAGGATTTTATGGGAAATGTGTACAGGAATTAGCACTAATGCTTGCTTACTGATCCATAATGAGATTTATTTCTATTTCATAATCTTTTTCCCAGCCACATTTTCATGGATAGGTGTAGAGAGAAAAGAAACCTGAAACCTCATGACCTATCTTCTCAACACGTTTGGCTTCCACCAACATGTAAGTGACAAGTGAAAATCACTAAATTAAGTGTCTTGCCTATAAAAACTGTTTTGGTAATACTCTTTGATTACTTCCCTCTTTTGAGATTCACTGGTTTACAGAAGCCTTTAAGAGACTTTGAGAGTTATATGACAGATGCCATGAAGGAAATGTTACAATGGCCATTGTTTTTTCCTTATTCACCATTGACTTGTATGTTGGCTCAAATGCACAAAAAAAAAAATTCAGCCTTTGTAAACATTATGGGCCGTATCGTACACCTGACGCAACATGGCGGCAAATGTGACGCAAGTCTTGTTCATATCTTAGTGGTGAATTTTTCGCCGTCACTCCACTTCAATTGAACATTGGGACCACAGGTGTGTCAAGTTGAAAAATAGGTTTGGTCAGGCGCATGATCCAAAAATCACTATCTTACACCCTCTAAAAATCATTATGCCACTGACCAAGAAAAAACAACTGGGTCAGAGACTACACTTCCTTCGCAGACTTATGGCCCTTTCCATTAGACTCGTAAATCTGCTGCCCGAGTTGGAAAGTGTAAGCCTGTGTAAGTGTAAGCAAGCTTTCTTGCGGCATTTCACGCAGGCATTTTATGTTTCTGGCAGCTTTTAATCCATTTTCCCTTTACGAAATCCATATTTGGTGGCCATTTTGAAAAATGCCCGCCATGACCCCCAGGGGTCAAATTTCGAGCGCCTACGGTCCTAAATCTGATCAGACCCCCTTTGTGAGCCTTCATACCAAATTTCATGCTTTTATCGCAAAGTGATCGATTTTTGTGCTTAACCGCCCTACTAGTGGGGTGGCTAAGCGCAGATTTTCATCAGAATCGATCACTTTGCGATAATATGGATTTCATAATGTCATAATGGATAGATGATAGAAATGAACAATTAAAACATTTGGACATTTGGTCATTAATCAATCCAGTTCATTTTTTAACAAAAAGGAAAATAAGTTATTATGATATCTGTCAGACAGTATGTACTTTTTAAATGTATATTTAAATATTTAATATTAAATTGTGTGCATACTAATATGCATCATTTTTACTTAGTAGTTTGTCAGTGACTCCTCCTTATTCAGTCAGTAGGTTTCATCTTGTGGTGGCCACAGTTGAATATTATTCTCTTTAAAATCTAGGGAACTGGTGGGATGTTTTACTCTTGACTACAAGTGAGATAAAGGCAAAGTCAGTTGAATGTGTGTCTCACTGTTACTCAGTAAAAATAGTGTAGGCTAATATTGCAAGTGAGCAAACATAACTCAAATATAACGTAAAATAGATTTTAGTCTGCAGAAATTTAGAGTTAGGATTCTGTGAAATAAAGTTGCTGTACATTTCCACAGAATTTCATTTAGGCTGGCTATCTAAACTAGCTGCAATTCATCCTATTTATTTCATTGTGCTCTTGTACGGCTAGTTTATACCACCAAAAGCTAATCTCAGTCAATTCTTTGCTCTCTAAATGCTCTCACCTTGACTAGAAATATTACACTCAGTTGCAATGATCATGCACTCAATGGATGTTGTCAGAAATGCAATTAATCATTTACATCCAGAGCAAACCCCTGTGATTGTATTTGAACAGCCACTATTTGCCTTGGCCAAGCAAATACAGTGGAAGTGGCCAGATAGATATAGTGAAATTGTCATTCTTTTTGGGGGTCTCCACATTGAGATGCCATTTTTGAGGACTTTAGGGGACTGGCTGCAAGGTTTGGTAGAGGCTCTTGTTCAAGCAGACCTTACCACAACACTCACAGCTGACTCTTTCTTAAAAGTGGCCCATGTTGCCTGACGAAGAGAGCCCACCAAGTAACAGTGGCAGCATTGTACATTTTGCAACGTGCTGCAAATGATAATTACATGAATATGCATTCCTCCAGTGATGTGCTGAGCTTTGATGAGTGGTGCAAGAGGCAAAAAGATACAGTCCCACAGTTTCAGTATTGGGCCACAGGTATGGAGCTTGAGCTGTCCTTTCTGATCTCTGGAAGGTCTCTGCAGCTGGGCTCTTTTAACATGTATCTTTTTTTTATTTTTTTAATTGCAAACACCATTGACATTACAGAAAATGCAACACTACGACATGCACAAGAATACTACATAAGACAAACAGATGTACATTACACAAACACATACTGTAACTTAACAAGACATCCATTGACTTGGCTTCTTAACACAACATAACATTAATAACAGAAAGGCTAAGGATGATTTGCTTCCAGGATGATTACAGATATGATTATCAGGGATGAAATTGATGACCGGAATGAAAAGAAGGGGGGATGGGGGGGGGGTGTGGATGGTAGCTCTGAGAGTGTGAATGAGGTGGTGTTGGGATGGGGGTGTGGGTGGGGGGTGAGGGGTAGGTGAGTGTGTGAGGATGTGTGTGTGTGTGTGTGTGTGCATATGTGTAAGGCTGGCTTGCTGTTGGGCCAGGAGGAGAGAAGCTGGAACACAGAGAGGGAGGGTTTCAGAGGAGAGGAGTTGTAATTATTCTGTTAAAGATAAGTGTAATACTAAGAATAACTGATTGCCTGACTGATTGACAACCTGGGCACCCATTAATGGCCACAGTTCCACCCAGCCCCCGCAGTTATACGGCGACGAGCTGACAGAGGGGAGGACCTACGTGCCACCCACCCCACCAGGCCCCCAGCATATGCACACATCCCCCACTACCACGACCAACCACACCTCGCCCCCAGACCTCCACCCAACATGCCACTCTTGACCTAAATATGTATGTGAATGGAGGGCTCTATCTAGTGTGTAGCATTAAAAGAAGTGGGCATGCATGGTGAATATCTGTCAGGATTTCCCCATGCACATCACACTTACCCTGTGTAAGATGTATGCCTCCTCTGTAATGTGTACATTAAAATAAGTGAGGCATGCAGATAGACACCTGATGAGGCATCTACCTGCACTCCACTCTTACCCTAGCCTGTTTTGTAGTTTTTTGTTTATGTTTGATGAATGTCACCTAACATGTAGTGCAATTAAAAGAGAGTAAAGTGTGCTGTGTGCTTCCAGGACAAGGCGTGTGCATTAGCGTATGAGGAGGGTGCACAACGGGGGCCCAGGGCCAATAGATAACCCACAGGACCCAACCAATGCCAAACCCACAGAGCGACCCGCCAGGACCGAGTCTCCCAAGCCATCCAATGGGGCCCCGGCAGAATAACGATGAGAGAGGCAGAGAGAGTGAAATTAGTAAAGTTATCAGAGAATGTAAATAAAAGGGGGAGGGGAAGAAGGGGATGCTATTTATTTGCTATTTATAATAATAATAATAATAATAATAATAATAATAATAATAACAATAATAGTTCCAGCTACCATCCCCTGCCCAGTGTTCGATGATATGTGTATCTGTTGATGAAGTGTGTTATGATGGTGTGGAGATGGATCTCAGGCAAAGAGGGTCAGGACTGTAAGTAGGTGATAAAGGGGTACCAAGGAGAGGTTGTATCCTGAGTATTGATTAAGTTTGTAGTTGATAGGTTTTCTAATGATATATAGTCTGTTAACAAGTTTTTCCAATGAGTGATGTGAACATTGTTCCTAGATTTCCAGTTCATGAGGATTGTTTTCTTGGCGATAGTCAGCGCTACCAGCAGTGTTTTATTGCAGGAGTTGCTTAAATTGACTGTGGATGTATCACCAAGTATGCATAAGGAAGGGGATGCTGGGATGTGACGGCCAAAGATGGAAGAGAGAGATTTTGTGACACTCACCCAGAAGTGGTTGATTGGAGTGCAATGCCAAACCGCATGAATGTATGTGTCTGGGTTCTTTTGTGTGCAGTGTGAGCATAGATCCGAACCAAACCCCATTTTAGCCAATTTATGTGCAGTGAAGTGAAATCTGTGAAGAACCTTGTATTGTATTAGTTGTAGATTACTATTCTTTGTCATGAGGTAGATGTTTTTGCACATTTTGGTCCAGAAGTCGGCACCGGGAGTAATTGATAAGTCTGATTCCCATTTGTGATATGGCAGGCCAATTGTTTTTTCTGAACGAGATATCATTTTGTAAATCTGGGAGAGTATTTTTTTGGGAGAGGGAATATTAAGCAGCTCTGAGATTGGTGGGGGAATGTCAAGGTTAGCTGTCTGATTATTGTCTTGAAGAATGTGTTGAAGGTGAGTGATGCCCTTTCCCATCCATGTGTGAAAGTTAAGTGTTTTTTTATTGACGGTGAAATCTGGGTTATTCCAAATCGGGGTGCGAATTGATGGTGTTATAGGTGAATCAGTGATGTGGTAAAATCTCCACCAGGCTGTCAGAGTAGATGAAATTGTTGGGGCTTTGAAGGATGGATGTTTTTTGATTAACTGACTGCAGAAAGGGAGATCTGAGATTTTAATTTCTTTACAGATTGTTCTTGTTCTAGGTCTAACCAAGTGTTGTCTGAGGGGGTGGGGTGTAGCCATTTGTAGATGAAGTGGAGCTGGTTGGCCATACTTGCAGTACACTGCCCCCCCCCCCACATACACAGCACATTATTTCATCAGGAAGCTTCTCCAACACATATATTGCACACTGCCCTCTCCCCACATGCACAGCACACTATCCCATCTCCCCTGTCATCCCCCCAACACACACACCAAGACCCCTGACAGTTGGGTTAGCCCCTTGAGCCATGGATCTGCCCAAGGTTTCTTCCTTGGTAAGGGAATTTTTCCTTGCCCCTGTTGCTCTTGGGTGCTCCTTGTTGGTGCCCCCCCCCCCCCCCCCCCACACATCCCAATCCTCCCCCACCTTTCTTATGCAGCCTTTGCCACTTAATCTACTAAACCCCTCTTCTACTGCACTTTTTAACCCCCCCCCCCCCCAATAAATGCACAAATAGGCTGACACCAGACATAATTTCAATGCATTTCTTACTTCCAGTAACTATATGCATGTGACAATAAACTTCCTTGTATCCTTGTAACATCATTCATTTCTTGTGTGGCTAGAAGTTAGCTAGCTATGTCATAGGAAAGAGATGTTGCTGTATGGGATTTATGCTTAGTGTAATGCCATGGTCATTTGATATGAGATGCTTGTACTCGTAACTTCGTCACTCGTAACTTTAGGACTCCTATTTTTTTTTACTAAGAGTAATTCAGGAAGAATTTTAGCCCTAAAAGTAGCACCTGAGTCTGTGACAGCTTAAAAGAAGTCGCGAGGACTCCTAACTCACTAAGACCGACAAACACAAACAGTTTTTTGTGGTGGCATTTCACGTCGCGATGTTTTAAAATGCGTCTACAGGAGCTTCCAATCGCGAGGGAACAATGTTGCATTGTAGGCATAACTAACTAAGGGATGCAGTAACACCACCAACAACAACCAAAACTAGCCTACCCATTGTTTACATGTACATTAAATGTAACGTTTCATTGTGAATCAAATTAAAATGTTCTCCTCTTTGCAAACGTTGGCATAGGCATATGGTGACCGATTAATTTAATAATGTTGCTGTGTGAATCACGGTAAGCGTGAATGAAGTGGCCACTTCTTAATGGGACTCACTGTATGGAAGTAGGCTAAGTAAAATAGAGATGTTTCAAATAAGATAAAGTTAATCAGAATTCTAGGATATGCCCGCTTGACAACGGCAGAGATAGAACTGGCCTTTGGCCATAGCAACCATCCATTTAGAACGACTGGCCTTCATAGCAACCAAAGATCTTAGCTGTGATGCATGTATACATGTAATGTGATGCAAAGTATAGAAAGGGGATGAAATATACAGAGACAGGAAATATAGTGCAATGTAGACAGTAGTATACAGCTGATTTACAGAAGGTGGTTTAGAGTAATATGATGTATTCCTTTATTCTGAGATACATCTGAGATACAGATGCTCTCAAAACAATCCCAGGCTCTCAAAATAATCCCAAACAGACATAAGGTCTTTATAGAGCAAATCCATATAGATTATTTGTCAAATAAACCAGTAAAACATAATTAGGGGATGGAATATGTAACATTCACACTCATAGCTCATATTTTTTTTTTAAATAAATCAGTGAAAAAGTATCCTGACAAACAAGCAGCATTTTAATGCCTTGGTCATATTTCATCATTTCAATTCTTCTCTAGGTTACCTGATAGCCCAGTTTGAGAGGTGCAAGACGCGTGACATTATTTATTTTTGCAGCCAATCACTGCTGTTGTTTTATTTTATTGATTTGATCTTAGTCATAGAAGCTAAATTCGAAGGCAGGCCAAAGGTAAAATCCAACGAACCGCATTCACCCCGCAAGCCAATAGTTGAATAGCCCTCTCCTAGAGCTTTAGAGGTATTGCCACTGCTCCAACACTGAAAGGCACTGTTACAATGCTTGGATCAAGCCAGGTTCAGCATAGCGTATGCCACTGTCGGCTCACGTTGGTGACCGGACCAGGGCAAGCACACTTTCGCAGTAACCGCCGGAAATGCAGTCTAGTTAGTTTGTTATTATTTGTTCTGATTGTTGCATGTAAAGTCCCTGTCTGTATATAAAGTATATGTGTGGCCATTTATGTACTTTATATGGTAAAATTATGTGTTGTGTTATATATTATGTATGTGTATGGAAAAGGTCCATAGTTATTCCTCATGTACTACACCCTTGATAACCTAACCCCTAACGCCTATGATGGCCGGTTTTGTTTTCTTTTTCAAAGTATAAAGGTTTCAAAGTGATAAAGGTGCAAACTTTCAAAGTGATAAAGGTGCAGGTTTATTTACAGTGCGCAGGTGCAATATATGAAATAACAAACAAACAAAAAGTTTGTTTGTTATTTCATATATTGCACCTGCGCACTGTAAATAAACCTGCACCTTTATCACTTAAAACTCCAGAGCTATTTGTTGTCTGCCAACCCTTCAACCACTGGAGTTTTCTGGACACGCCCATCCCTTAAATGTGAGTTGGGGGTTGCAAAGCCTCTTTCTCACACACCACCCACGGGTGGGCGTGTGCGCCAGCGCTGCAGGTCAGCCTTTCCACATACACCCCTGGCTTTAAAGTTCACCGTCCTGGTAGCATACCTATCTACTGCCAAGGCCTGAAGGGGACGGGGAGAAAATGTACTTCTGCTACACTGGCAGAGAACTCATGTGAAACAGACTGTGGGAGGTGGAAGGGGTTTGAATGCTGTGAGTGGAACGTCGGAGGGATAGAACTGGATCAGGGTTCAGACCTAACTCCTCCAGGGGGCACACAATTGGAAAATCTTCACCTGCTGCTATACTTGGGGCCAGCTCTGGTTCTTCCAAAGTGTCTGTGCTAAATGGTGCCACTGCCAGGTGGCTGGCGCTGTTTGTTGGGGGTTGGACATCTGGTACGCCCTCCAAATGAGCCTGGCACAGTTGGACAAGGCTAAAGTTAACACCATCTTGGTCACTGTGATGCTAAGCACTAGTCCTGGTGTGGACTACGGCAACTGCAGGGTTACCGAGGCCTGGCTCCCTCCCGATACCCCCATGAGGCTGTGGAGCAGCCAGTGCTAGTGGGCTGGATGAATCTTGACCGGTGGAAACAGGTCTAAGCTCGGAGCAATGCATGGTCTTAAGGGCGCCCTTTTCCCCATACGGCCTGATCTTATAGTGTGTGCCAATTCCATCCAGACACTCCACAATTTCATACTTGGTAGACACCAACGTATCCTGTATTTTGTGGTGACCGTGAAAATGGTTCTTGCAAAAGAGTTTACATGTACATTACATTTAGCAGACACTTCTTGACCAAAGTCACTTACATACTGTATGTCCGCTATATTACAAGGGATCACATTGTCCCCGGAGAAACTTGGGGTTAAGTGCCTTGCTCAAGGGCATAACAGTGATAGCCGGGAATTGAACCGACAACTTTCAGGCTACTGCACGCTAGCCCAGCTCCTTAACCACTACACTACCACCACCCACTAGAGAGAGACTAGAGTGCCAGGTGGTAATATGGGTACAGTGTCAGGACCACCATGCCTACGATATGCCGCAGCCTCTTCTAAGTGTCTCCTAGCACTAGCATAGACAGAAGTCAGGTACTCTTGATGTTGCACCACCCAATCAGCCGGTGGACTGTCTGTGGTCACCTCCAGTATTTCCAAGTAGGTGGTCGACTGGTAACTGTGGCTTCTGACTGAACATCAGCTCGTATGGGGAGTGCTGTGTGGACTAGTGGACTGGTACACGGTGGTATTATAGGCAGGAGCTGAGGGAGCAACTGGGGCCATTTACGCTTCTTTTCAGGGGGTAAGATCCTGAGCAAGTCATGAAGTGTCCTGTTGAAACATGCACATTGACCGTTCCCCTCTGGAACTGATAAGTGGTGGTTCTAGTCTTTGTTATGCTGTAGATGTCACACAGGTGCTTCAACAGCTCCCCCTCAAAGCTGCGCCCCTGATCAGAGTGGATTCTTCTTGGCACGCCATACACATAGAACCATCTCTCGGTTAAAAACTTAGCTACGGTGGAAGCTCTGTTATCGGGGTTGGGAAAGGCCTGGGTAAACTTTGAGAAAGCATTTGTGACTACCAGAACATTCTCTTGTCCTGTGCTAGCCCAATCCAAGAGAGTAAAGTCAATGGAGATTATCTACAAAGGCTTAGTGGTTAACAGATTTCTCAAGAAGGTTCTGGCTTTGGGTTGTCTTGCTTTAGCAACCACACAGTGCTCACACTCAGAACACCACTTTTGCACCTCATGCCACATCTGGGACCAGTAGCACGGAGGAGCCTGGGTCGCTTGGTACAAGGTCCCATCCACTTCCTGTATCTGGGACCACTACTTTATCAATTGCGGACTTTCCTTGGTTCACTCCACTTGTCTTAACGGGTAGGTGGTCGTCCCTGTCACCAAAACCACAGGTATCTTGCAGGACTTTCAGGTCTCTTTTGGTTCGACCAGGGATGGTGTCCACCATACAAGATTCTGTCATCCAAGAGTCTTGGATAGTTGCACTCGAGGCTTGCATGTTGGCTATGGCAAGCGGCAGGGGGACGTCCAGACCGTGTGACACAGATCGCAAAGTGTTAGTGGGGCTTGTGGGAAGCCTAGAAAGGGTATCGGCATTGCGATTAGCTGTCCCAGGACGATATTTGATGTTGTAATGAAGAGGGCAAGCTAAGAAACCCAGCAATGTTCCAGAGCGTCCAGTTTCGCTGACTGCAGGTATTAGAGGGGATTGTTGTCAGTGTACACGGTGAACCATTTTTTTCCGTGATTGCCCACTTGACTGCAAGGAGTTTGAGTTTCATGGCACTATAATTTGACATGTTCCTCTCACTTGGCCGCAAGCCCCGGCTAGCAAAAGCTATTGGTCACCGTAACCCATCCTTCTCCTGTGACAGAACTGCCCCCAATCCTCCATGGCTTGCATAGGTCTCTAAGATAAAGGGACGACTGAAATCAGCATAACCTAGGACTAGCACTTGAACAAGCCATTCTTTTAAGGCTCTGAATCCAGAAAAAGTTCTGAAAGCAAACCTGAAAGTGACTACATTCAATGTTAACTATCCAATATTCAGATGTCTGTAATTGAAATGTATGCAAATTAGTGCATAAGTAATGAGATATTGTTAAATTACATCCATAAACATATATTTTCAGAAAACTTGTAATGCAAAAAAATATTGTCTCTACATAAATAATCAACTAAAGTTTCATAAGAATATCAAGGAGTTACATTTTTTACCCTATTCACCCGTTCTATGTTGCCTATGGCGGCCCGTTTTAGGCCGCAAATGCTAATTAGCAGGTTTAAAACTAAAAAATCAGCTAAGTTATGATGCAAATAATTTTATATGACCGTTTCTTGCCCCAGACCTTAAAGTTAACTTTAGCTGAATTATATGTTTGTGTTATTAACTGTAAATGTATTCATGTTTGGTATCATTTTTATACTGTAGTCTCAGTACAAGGAGTACAATGAATTAAGTGTAAGAATGTTTAGAACATCCTGTATAACAGCCATCACCAAATGGCGGACCGCGGTCCGAGTCCGGACCGTGACGTGATCCAATCCAGACCCAGACCATATAGCCTAATTTAGATTTTCACGTAAGATTTCAAAGCTGCGCTAAATGTTTCGTTGGTTAGGATAACAGCATTTACTTCAGGAGCTTCAGGAACCATCATTTCGCTTGCTGCTACCCAGCCAGTGAAATCTGTGTATTCTGATAAAGTCGAGTCAGTGAGTAAAGTATGTACTACTGTGGGGAAGAAACTGATAGCCTGAAACGAGCGAGGAGAGGAGACGGGACGAGAAACAATCAGATGGATATCTAAGTTAACGATAAGTAAGTTATTTTCAAATCATCGATTGCTCAAAGAGGAGAAAGCTAGACAGCGAGAACAGAGCTTTATATAACGATACGGGGGCAATACCACGCAAAACTGTCACGTCCGTACCGCCAACTAAATATGGATGTGACAGTTTTGCGCAGAATTGCCCTGGACCTCTTCTATATTCTGAGACAGGCGATTTTAAGCGCCAATTTGAAGCACCTTTACTAGACAAAGCATATATTTTGAGCAAGCATAGGGTAGGCTAGGCCCATTCAACAGTGAACTGAGACCACAGAATATTTTATGATTTAAGAAGACAAGATTGATCCACCACAATCTAGTTAATCCTACATGCATTCACTGCCCAACAACGTGATATTCCTGGGTTTCCAGGATTTTGGGTCAACATAAAAAAAAAACTAAAAAAAATGAAATTATACTTGCTGATTAATGGGTTCAAGGAACCAGCTGTGGAATATCCATCCTTGTCTCAGCTCAAATTTTATTTTAAGTTCACGTTAAGATCTTAAAAAATACCAAGTCTACTCAGTTTTTCTCCCCAATTAGGCTACTCTTATCTTGCCTTATTTCTCCTCATTTCGAATGTCGCCTTTTAGGCTACTTATTTTATTTCACATTAAACATTAGGCCTAGGCCTACAATCTTCTATTTCTTGAATTTCCCCTTGGGGATCAATAAAGTATCTATCTATCTATCTATCTATCTATCTATCTATCTACAACTAGGCTCCATCCATCCATCCTAATATTATACATACATACATATACATAACCTAAACACGCACGTTAAACATTATGATGCTCAGGACCTTTGCTTGAGGAAATTTTCTGTAACTGGACCTCGCTGAAGATTAATTGAATACCCCTGCTGTATAACATTTCTACCTGAGGAGCCTGCCTAATATGTTAATGTCAAGTAGGTGTGTCTGGGTGTGGCTGACGGAAACGGCGGGAAGTTGTACCTATGATCACTACGTGAACCACACCCTTGCAAATTGAGCATAAATGGCCAGCCTCTTCCGGTAGTCTTTAGAAGAGAATACTGAGATACTGGTGAAATCCATGATGGGGTCACACAAACATGTACTTTTCTCCCTTGAGGGGCACTGGCCCCTCATTGAAAAGAATAAATGCCTGGATCCTGATCTTTCATCGTCCTGATTGAGTCTTAAGAGAAATATGGTAGTAAAAATATACTATCAGTTAATATGATATTCACAATCAGTACCCAAAAATTAGGCAAAATACCCTCTTTACCAGTGTTTCCTCACATTTGACTCCCAAGTGATAATTATGCTTTATATAAATGATGATGTCATCTAAGTGTGTAAATGGATCGTGAAAATTTGAAGACAAATTTCCTTAGACTCTAACTTTGAAGACAAAGTTCCTTATAGTACAGCGGCTAGCACCGGAATCGTTCAATTTTTGCACAAAGCATGAAACTTGGCACAGTTATACTACAACCCCTAGTGATCAAAAATTGAAATGGACCCCAACACATAGCGCCCCCTAGTGGCCGCCATCTTGAATTCAAATATGGCTACCATTTTTAATAGAATTTTTGATACAACTTCAAAATTAAACAAGATAAAAAAGTCTTTTAAGTTCTAACACTCAATTTTTAGGGTCAAGGAAGCTATTGACATGATTTCCAAACAAACTTGATGTTGGCCATTTTGAAATCCAATATGGCGTATACCAAATGTGAAAATATAGACCATATCTATTGTTATTCACGATAGAAATATAATTCAAAAACATTTTCAAAGTTTAAAGTCATTTCATCACATGACAACCTCAATAATATACGAGGCATCAAGTATAATCTGGTAAGATTCCAATATGGCCACTATGTGTAAGAAAATAAGCCAATTATTCTATATTTTGGTTAATTGAAGTAACTACCTACATCATCAATAAATTCTTATTCTACCTTCTTCTCTTTCTGAGCAAACCTTAACTATTACTATACACTGCTCAAAAAAATTATACACTTTAAAAAATAAAACACATCAGATGATGTGAAACATGCTGGATATCTACATTACATTACATTTGGCTGACGCATTTTTAGCCAAAGCGACTTACAACCTGGTAAACAGTTTAACTTTTAAAACAATTCTACCAACAAGGAACAACAGATGAAAAAAGTTTGGATTGACCTGAGCGGTGGCAGAGCTAGACGATGTTTGTCTGAAGAGTGCAACGGTCAGGGGGTAGCATATCTGTATGAGGGCATTCGAGTAGGTGGGAGCAGTAGGATTAGCTGGGAGGACCAGCAGTTTGGTTTTTGAGAGGTTTAGCTGGAGGTGGTGTGCCTTCATCCATGTAGATATGTCTGAGAGGCAATCCGAGATCCGTGCAGAGACCGAGGGGTCATCAGGTGGAAAGAACAGATAAGAACAGCTGTGTGTCATCTGCATAGCAGTGGTATGAGAAGCTGTGCGAATGGATAATCTGTCCCAAAGAAGTTGTGTGGATAGCAAAGAGAAGGGGGCCCAGTACTGAGCCCTGGGGATCCCTGTGGTGGGATGGTGAGGTGCGGACAGCTGTCCAAGCCATGATACGTTAAACGAGCATCCTGTGAGGTAGGTTTCACAGGATTCTGATATGGACTGGGTAATATGTTAGGAACAAAAGGATGCCACTTCGTTATTTGGGAATGAAAATTATCAATCTACAGAGGACTGAATTGAAAGCCCCCCCGAAAATCTGAGTGGAAAAAATTACGTGGCAAGCTCGTCCATTTTGCTTGAATTTCAGCGCAGCAACTCATGATTTTACTCAGTAGTTCGTATGGCCCTGACATGCTTGATCGGGGCATGCTCCTAATGAAACGGCGGATGGTATCCTGGGGGATCTGCTCCCAGATGTGGACATGGCCATCACTGAGCTCCTTGACAGTCGGCGGTGCAACCTGGCGGTGTTGGATGGACCAAAATATAATGTCCCAGAGGTGTTCAATCGTATTTAAGTGTGGGGGGACAGTCAATGGTATCAATGCCTTCATCCTCCAGGAACTGCCTGCACATTCTCGCTACATGTGTCCAGCCATTGTTGTGCACCAGGAGGAAATCCAGGGCCCACTGCACCAATACAGAGTCAGACAATGGGTCTGAAGTTTTCATCCTGATGCCTAAGATCAGTGAGGGTGCAGTTGTCTTGCCCATAGAGGTGTGCGCGTCCTTCCAAGGATATCCCTCCCCAGACCATCACTGGCCCACCACCAAACCAGTCATGCTGAATGATGTTGCAGGTAGCATTACATTCTCCAAGACATCTTTAGACATCACATGTGCTCAGGGTGAACCTGGTCTCATTTGTGAAAAGCACAGGCCGTCAATGGCAAACCTGCCAATTCTGTATTCTTTGGCAAATGCCAATTCAGCTGCACGGTGCTTGGCGGTGAGCATAGGTCCTTCCAGAGACCATCGGGCCCTCAGGCCACCTTCATGAAGTCTGACAGTGTGGTCAGAGACATTCACACCAGTGGCCTGGAGGAGGTCATTTTGTAGGGCTCTGGCAGGGCTCCTACTGTTTGTTGTTGCACAAGGAGCAGATACTGGTCCTGCTGGGTTAAGGACCCTTTACCATCCTGCCCAGCTAGAGCAACTGTCTCCTGGAATCTCCAACATGCTCTTGAGACTGCGCTGGGAGACACAGCAATCCTTCTGGCAATGGAACGTATTGGTGTGCCATTCTGGAGGAGTTGGACTACCTGTGCAACGTTTGTAGGCTCCAGGTACTGGCTTATGCTACCAGTAGTGACACTGACCCTAGCAAAATGTGAAACTACTGTAGTGTCAGTCAAGGAGGATAAAAATGGAAAATGTATAATTTGCCACCACCTCTAAAACCATTCCTGTTTTTACAGACCTATCTCCCTTCTTGTCAAAGTTTTTGGAGAAAGTGGTCTTCAAGCAGGTCTTGGACTTACTATATCAGAACAACCTGCTAGACCCTATGCAGTCTGTTTTCAAGAGTCATTCTACTGAAACTGCTTTTCTGTCTGTGACCGAAGCATTGAGAGTAGCTAAGTCCTCATCTAAGTTACTAAGTCATTAGTATTCATTCTACTAGACTTATCTGCAGCCTTCTATACTGTTAACCATGACATTCTCCTTTCTACACTGTCTGAACTGGGATGTCTAGAAAAGCCCTTGGTTTAAATCCTACCTTAAAGGGCACATGACCTCACCACAGGTTTGCCTCAGGGATCAGTATTAGGGCCCCTACTTTTCTCTATTTACACACTTCCTTGGGTGAGACCATTCGCTCCCATGAATTTTATTATCACTGCTATGCAGACGATACTCAACTTTACCTGTCTTGAGCTTTTGGTGTTTCCACCACAAAGCACACCTAAGGACTGGGCGCTGAACGCACTAGCCAGTGTCCTAAAAGTGCTGGTTCACTGACTAGAATGAGCCCTAATGTGTCAGGAAGGAGCTAAACTCATAAGGTATTACGTATTTAAGTTAGCTTCATTGACAGGCATAATCATTTTATGGGATGCAAAATGTTAAACTACAATAAAACAAAATGGATCTTTTCAAACAATCACTATAAGCCTTAAAAGAAACACCCACCTCAATTGAATTAGGCTAACAGTAGGATGTGTTGTACTGGGTTATGTACTAATTATCTAACTCTAACTGGGTGTATGTAATAATTTATCTAACTCTAGGATAGAAGACAAAATAGCTAATTTCCCATAAGGCAGCATGTTTCTTTAAGAGACTTGACAGACGCTAGCATCCATGGGTTTTAGCATCCTTGCTAGCATGCCAGCCTCTAGGGGGCAAATTAGAAGGATTGAGCCCAGGCAAGTGCAGGGTTTAGTCACACAGTCGAAACTTCACACATAGCCTAAACGCACCCCAGTTTTTGACTCCGTGTCAGAATGTATGGCTACTTCCAACGTGTCTGCCATTTTAATTATGCATGATTGTCATATTATGTGTTAAAAGCAGCATAGCATTATAAATGTAAAAAAGGGGTAGTACTATACCTGTACCAAGTTTCATGCTTTCTGCGAAAACTGAACGATTCAGGTAAAAATCTGGCCTTAGTCGCTGTACCAGAGCCATAGAAAAAGAGTTGCGACACTCTTTGAAGTCGCCGCCACACGGTCACGTGGTTCACGTACGCTTCAACAGTTCCAAACAGCTCTTTGCGTGTAGTGTTATTTCAATGGGATAGACAGCAGCAAGTGCGTTATTGAACGGGAAACATTACAACAAAACAAAAACGAGTGTTAACGAGTGTTAGCATGCTTACATTATAGTGACAATTACATATTGCGAGTATAATTGGTCTGCAACATCGATCTAAAATATGTTCTTTGGTAGTTCTAACATTGAACGTTTGTTTCCTTGCTGGACATAAGCTGTTATTGGATTCCTACACTTGCCTGTATCATGCTACATCTACTTTACTTACATTGTCAAAACGTAGGCTATGCATTTTGTATCCTTTTTGTGTGTGGACATTAGATCCAGTGTCCTTTTTAGTTTGTTTGGTGAGATGAAGATGAAGGTGCCCCCCCCCCCACCCCCCCACCCCCCCAAATCTACCACACAGCTTTGATCATTGTAGACTAGCAATAAACGTCAAATATCTAAATATATGAATAGCATTCAGTAGCCTAACAGCTTACATTTTTAAAGTTTGATCAATGCATTAAATCTGTTCAGTTCTTTTAGAGAAATAGCATAAAGGTGGCCACCACAAAGCCTTGGTAGTAACATTTTAATACTAGCCATAAACATGTCAAAAACACATAGGCTAAATAAGAATCAATAACAACTTAAATGTGAAAAATTTGATCTATACTGCAAGACACCCACTGTTTCAATAACACACTTGTAACTCAATAAGCAATCAACTGTTTCAATAAAATACTTATAACTTATATGTCAGCCGGCTGGTGAGACTACAGAATGAAAAGGATGACTGATACATGTTAGGTTTTCAATAGAATTTTTATTACGTTTTCAATGTGTGTTTAAAACAAGAACAGGAACAAATGCAAATATAGCTGCAAGCAGCAATGAGGGGGCCAAGCAGATAGGCCGGAGTAACCATGGCAACGAAATGCTGTTAGCTCAATGCTGAAATCAGACGTATGGCCATAAGCTGTCAAAGCAAGTTTCACGTCTAGCAGGTCAAAAGTTACAAGGCAAAATGCATTTTTGCTAATTGCAGTGACCCTAGAGGTCAAAGGTCACAAAATTTCTTCGGCATTCACCTGATGGGGTCATGAGTCCATGTACCAAGTTTGGTTTTGATACATGCAACGATTGCTGAGATATGAGCTCACTTCCTGTTTGGCGGCTTCGCCACAAATTTCGATTGGATGTGACGGGCTTCTATCAATTGTTACAGAAATAAATGAAGTGACAAGGCATGGTCTGAAGATGGTCTGTGCCAATTTTGGTGAAGATCAGATGAAATTTGTGACCTGTGCGAAATTGTTGGTGTTTTTGATCAAATCAAATATGGCGGCCGAATAAATTATATTGATGTGACAAGTTGTCCTCAGTTGACCTAAGGACCTTTCACAGTATTACCAGACACCACTAGTACAATTTAATTCTAAGCATAGCAGCAGCTACAGGCCAAAAGGCATGTTTGTGAATTACAGCTCCCCCTAGAGGTCAAAGGTCACCACATTTCTTGAGGGTCCTCCTGATGGGGTCATGAGTCAATGTACCAGGTTTGGTTTTGATATATGCAAGGGTTGCTGAGATATGAGCTCACTTCCTGTTTGGCAGCTTCGCTGCAAATTTTGATTGGCTTTTACGGGCGAACGGTAATACTTCCGAAGACAAAAAGTGATAACTTTTGTGAGGCTTGGTCTGAAGATGATCTGTGTCAAATTTGGTGGGAATCAGAGAAAGTATGTGACCCCTGATACATTTTAAGTGTTTTTGATGAGATCCAAAATGGCGAAAAATCCATCATGGCGGAAAATGACGTCATAGGGTGCGTTGAACTCGGCTCGGTCCAAGGATTCCAACAATACCTGACTTTTGAAAATCGGACCAACAGGTCAAAAGTTACGTGCATGAACGCACGTCCAATGGCCTGTTGGTGGCGCTAGAGGGTTCGAGTTGCCGACATGAAACTTGGTGACATGAAACTTGGTGACATGAATCATGGGACCGTCCCCAATCAGTGTGCCAAATTTCCCAACTTTTTACCATACGGTTCTATGGGCTGCCATAGACTCCCATTGCATATAATAATAATAGGAAAACGTAGAAACACAATGAAGTCCTCGCAGCTTCACTGCTTGGCCCCCAAAAAAGACTGGGAGGAAGATATGGTGACACTGCAACATAAAAAGGAGGTCTGACACTCATTTAGGTTTCCAAAAAATAAAAAGATTTCAGTTTCCAAAGTTTCAACAACAATTGTGTGTGAACTACACAAAAGACACTATGTGGAAGGGATGGATAGCTCTCCATATACACACCTGTACACCTATAAGAGGGACATGGTGACATTCTTGAATTTCCCCTTGGGGATCAATAAAGTATCTATCTATCTATCTGGTAAGGAGGATGAGGTGTGGAAGATGCTGGATCAACACAACTCCCTTTGTGTGGACCTCAAACATAAAGTTCAGAACAGGCACAGTGGAGAATGGAGGGAGAGAACAGAGCAGGCAACACTCAGTGTATACTTGGGACAACACATTAAGTAAGTAGCAGAAACCTAAGCAAGAGGCCATCTCCAGCAAGAGTTTTACATAGGCCCATACACAGCCAACCATTTGCAAGGCTGGTTGGGGGTACCACAAGTCCACACAAAAACTATAACAATGACAACATGAAGAATGATTTTGTTGGGGATTACTTTCAGAGTGATCTATGCCCTATTAACCTGACTACACTTTTCAGTTATCCAAAAAAAAAAACTTCGCTATGTATTTGACAAATTACTTTTGACAAAGCAATCAAAATTATTACACCAAGAACACCAGCATGAAATGTAAAATTACTGAAAACTAAATTAACTAACCTGAAATCGATTATCAGTTGGAGCAAAAACTCCTACTGTAGGCTACTATACAGACGCCACTGTCCCACGACCACGCTCGTGCCACACTCGCCTACCGCTTGTGCCACTGTCCCGTTTGGAACAGTGATAGCTAGTGGCACAGGACTGGGCTGGCAACACAAGAGCACAAGAGCCACGCACCAGTAACAACAACAATAACTTATAATAGTCTAGGTCTTGCTCCTACTGCTTCCCCTGAAATTCATAACTGAAATCCACTCATTCACGAGTCTTGGACACTATAGCCTACTTCATGTCATGTTCAGCCCACGGTTCAGTTCATAACGCCATAAAACTCGCCATCTAGCAAGCTAATCTATATCAGGTTTAAAGACAATACTCACATTCATTTGCTCCATTTTTCACCTGAAGAGCGTTAATCACAAACCCATTGATAACCAGCACATCTGAATATAGAGTTGCCATGCTGAATGAAATGTATTTTATCAAGATAAAGTTTGTGTTCCCCCTCATAGCATGTCTAATGTTAACACTATGTGAATGAGCTGACTAGCTAACGTAAGCTAACGCAATCAGGTTTGAAAAATATAGCATTATAAACATAATAAAAACCTGTTGACAACCAACCTATCATCTAAAGTTGCCCTACTACAATAGGCTAACCAAATGTGTTTTGTCTGAAATTCATTATTGACGTAGGAACATTATCTTTAAACTAACCTCTCCACATCAAGGTTTGCAGGCTAACTTTTGGCTTTGAAATTTCGGTCAATTTAAGCTATAAATGTCAGTTAAACAAGCAGCACAAAATCCTCAAAGAACAATACCAGTATCTACTAGTGCAGTTGGTATAGGAAATGCATATGCCAATTGAAAAAACGTCGTACCTTCGTCTACTTACCACTGACAATATCAGGCAGAAAGCAATGGAAGTGAATGGGGCTAAAGCCGTGAATGTCAAAGTTAGGAACTTATGAGCTCAGCATAACGCGGAAGTAGCCTGGAAAAAGCGCCGCCATTGTTTCCTATGGAAGTCTATGGGAGTGTAGCCACTGTTTTCCTAATGCTCTGCGCTGTACTATTAAACTCTATTCACCTTATTCAGCCCCGCCCATTTTTTAAAATTCCACGTTGTCTTTAAACTTCCGGTCGGCTAGCTACGTCTAGTTAGCTTCATTGGGATAACACGGCAGAAGAGGATAGAGAGGCTAACTTGGGAGGAAAACGACAAATGCCATCAGGAGGTCAGATTGCAATATTGTACTTCGCTATAGGCTATTCACCCCTACGGAGTGGGTAGACATATGCGGCAGTGGCCGCTGTATCGTATGGAGAAACTCGCAAATCCTTATCTGTTTGGTAATTATGGTAACTAGTTTAGAAAGCCATTACAGAACAGCCGCTCCAAAGTCAGTGTTTTCCTAACTTCAGATAGGAAAGGTGTATAACAGAAATATCTTAAGTCACCAAAATCCTAAATAAACGTTCCTAACTTTATGATGACCCATAACATATGATGCCAGTCATCTCGATAGAGCTCTGCTATCTCAATGTATCGCAATGGATGTACTGCTCAATCGGAAGTTCGGAGACAATGTGGGCAAAGCTAGCGCCCCCCATGTTTGTGCGCGGAATAAGGTGAATACCAAAGTCCTTTTAGGCAAGTCCCTCCACTCGGCGGCCATATTGCAATGCTTTTTGGGCACTCATCGGGCATCCTATTCGGCAGAAATGCGCGTGGGCAAGACTTCACGACACCAATCTTGCTCCAGTAGCGAGTACACAACACATGATTGGCACGATGTCTTCACAACACACCATATGATTGGCTCAATGTATTCACATCACACCACATGATTGGCTCAATGTATTCACATGTCGACGTTTTGCCAAGGAAGGGGTGGGATGTGTGTAAACAACAGCCATAATAGACCTCTCCGGAATAAGTCCCGCCTCCGAAACATCCGGATCCACCCAACTTCGGGGCGTCGAATGTCTATGGAAAATAACATGGCGTTTCAAAATATCATACCTGTCAAACATCTGTAGGTGGCGAAGTAGAAAAAAATGGTGGGCTGATTGGCCTTCTGCCATCTAGTTTCCACTGGATTTTTTGATAGTCGGTGCCGTTAAAGTAGAAATATATCAGTAAGAAGCATAAGCTAACGCACGCTTCGGACGCCGCGACTCCCTGAGTCAAGGTTGCATAGCAACGGCAATGTTTCATAGTTTGTCGTCACTGTAACAAAGGGCCGACTCTAGATCAGTCGTATTGCTTGCCTCCAACCAGCCAATCAGAGAGCACGCTGCCCTCCGGGACTTCAGAACGTTGGGTTTGTTAATACAGAGGAAGAAGAAAGTTCTGGAGAGAGCTGGCGTTAATTTACTGAGTGTGCTGTTGATTGATTGTTATAGTCTTTCAAGGTGTATTTTCTACTTGTGTGCGTTCAGTAACAAGTGAGTATCTGTATTATGTTCGGTGTATGTTATGTGTCAAGTAATTGAGGAAATATCGTATAAGCGTGAGGCACGCGATTCACATGTGCATTTACCGCGAGTGAAATGCTTATGCTGTAAGTCTGGACTTAATCACACATAATGTTAGGACACATTCCATTTGAATGTCGAACAGTGCCATGTTCATTATTATGTATGCCTACGTGACTTGTTTACCATATTACGCTATACTTACCTGTTACACATTCATCAGTAGTGTTAATGTTAATGTGGTGAGGTCATGCTATGTTCAGCTAAGCTAGGTTGCTATTATAACATGTAGCAGACATGTATAGGCTATAGCTCATGTTGTAGCTTATGTTTATTTGTATTTAGCACATAGCTGATTATTGTCTCTCTTTCTATTATCTCCTGCAGAACCACACACACACACACAACTTACACACCCATACACATAGACCTGTTTATTGGGATTCAGCCATCTGGATTTGTGCAATAAACCTGTTGGAAGAACATTTTGGTGTGCACATTCTGACCGATGTCCCTCAGCGGCCACAGCTTTAAGTTGACCTCAAGATCTAGTTAATGTCCATCAGAACAGTCACCAAAATGGAGTTCGTGGCACCAGAGCCTGTCTACGGAGGTGGCACTAACCCTGCATGAAATTTTCATGTTTGATAGGTTGTTAATACATTCTGAAAATGTTACTGTTCTGATCAAGGTCATGCAAAATAAAGCTATCGACTCAATACGACTCTGCCTCTGATTCCTAGTCTGCTTATCATTATCTGTTTTTCGTGGGGGAAAAAATCTCGTCTCGTCATGTCTTTAGTGTCTTTGTCGGTGTTTCTTTCTTTTTTAAATATCTCTAACAGCCAACAAACTCTCAGCTAGGGTTGGGTATCGTTTGGGTTTTATCCGATACCAGTGCTAAATCGATACTTTTAAAACGGTGCATGAATTGCTTTTTTATTGATAAGACACATTTGAAGAGGAAATTGAACTGTTATATTCAATTTACTATCAATATCTCATTGCTCCTACGCATAATAGCCTACATTTAAAGGTTAAAACAGCTTGCCATGGATGCACACACAATGGTAAGCTCTGCTTTCAAGTTTACCCAGTGTAGGCGGTTTGCCATAAGGTATGTTAAAACCGCTTGCCATATAGAACTGCCAGGTCATGGACAATGGCATTTGCAAGCAAGCTAATCTAACAGGGACTCTTTCTGAATTACTTTCCAATTAATTTAGTGTGTTCCCAAATGCTTCAAGAAATGTCATGTCTTCCCCCATAACACACAAAAGTTTTGAACATGTTAGGCTACATGTTGGTGTTGAAATGTTTAGATTCCCAGCGCTAGGCATTTTAACAGCAACTATGGCTATGCGCTATACATGGATTTCTATGCAACGTCACAAAAACATGCGTGCGCAACCAAGAGGCAGAAAGCACAATAGAACAGCATAGAGCAATGCAAAAGAGCAAAAGAATAAAATTAGTTTTTGTGCTGAAAACTGCACCAATTCGAAATCACGATGGTTAGAGAATGTGAAATATGTTCAATATCCCTAACGGAATGCATGTGTTTGCCAAAAATGACAAAATACGATGTTATATTAATAATGCAAATGAACGGCAAACTTTGAAATATAGTCTGAAATGAGATGTTATTATCATTGAGACAACAGGGGTATACAAACCGGAAACCCGTGTATACCAGTCAGCTGAGTTTAATTAGCGTAGGGTGAGATTTGTCGGAACTAAAACCGGGACACTTTGTGCGTGACCGTGTTTAACGTGAACATGCGGCAGCTCAGGCAGAAACAGACATTTTTTCTTTAAGGCCAAACGTTCTAGGGGGTGTGGGGGTGTCACCCCCAAGAAAATGTATTAAATATCGTTATGTAAACGCACAAGTTTTGCGCAACTTTCAGTCAGAGAAAAAGGTCCTGTCCTCATGCATATGAAAGATTAATATAATGTCATTATATTGTTTAGAACACACCGTGAAATAAAGTTTTCATCTTAAAACTTTGCTGATAACATTTCAAATAAATGCCAGCAGTTACTACCGTTTGCGTCGGCACTGGTGCCATATTAGAACCGTGTTTCGGTGCCCAACCCTACTCTCAGCACAGTCAAACCAAAGTTAAGTCGTGTTGAAAAGAGGCTGAACCTTGCAAACGATTTACTTTTATAGACCACTGAAATCGCGCGTGAATCACACGTGAAAATGACCATCACGTTAGGTTGTGAGCGAGATCTAACCATAGACAGTAAAAGAAATGGACGAACAGACAGTCGTTTTCAATGGGAGGGCACTGAAGGTTTTTTCAGTTGGCTTGCCATCGTACTGCGCAGACTCGTACTTAACTTCGTGACGTTAGCCATCGAACTGAATCTTGTAACTCCTATGATAGATGGTTCACATAGAAATTCTTCTCACACTTCCTTCACCTTCAAAGTCATCAAAGTTAAACATTTATTTATGTATTATTATTAAAATCATCCTAACAAGTGATATCAAGTCGTGTTAATGTTGAAACTACCAGACATGATCATCTTCAAATACAATCATGGTAGCCTAAAACAAAACAAAAAAGTTAGCCTTCGTCTTTCCACTTCTCCGACCTACAGTCAATCCATCGAAAACCTCTGAAATGATTAACGTTAGTGCCGTTTTTTTTATTAGGTTTACTTGCCTCTATGTAATGCTTTACCTTAACATACAATGGTATTGTAGGCTACATAGCTTTGTTCATGAGTTTCCGTGCTGGCAGGACTTTGCTTCTTATCCAAACAATACGGTTATCTCCCTACGAAACGTTCCCTACAACCGGACTCGCTAACTATACTTCTTACGGTAACCTCAACGTTACATACGAGGTAGTTGAGCCTGTTTTGCCTTATATTGTTTATGTAGATAATACAGAAGCTACAACGTCGGCACAGGATATATGTTATATGAAGTTATGGGAGTTCAAAAAAATCCTAAATGAATGGGCATTCTATGGGGTTAGCAGAGAGTTGATAACCACTGCTCCATGGATGCTTCTACTTCCGGGAATTCGCCTGCCCCCTTGGATCTAACGCCCTCCTCCGCCTGAGTACATCGGAACTATCTCCCGGTTAGCATTAATAATCGTTTACTACTTTAACGGCACTGACAATCAAAAAATCCAGTGGAAACCAGATGGCAGAAGTATAGGCCAATCGGCCCAACAGCTTTTTCTACTTTACCAACTACAGAGTTTGACAGGTACGATTTTTCGAAACGCCATGTTATTTCCCATAGACATTCGACAACCGGAAGTTGGGTGGATCCAGATGTTTCGGAGGCGGGACTTATTCCGGAGAGGTCTATTGGCGTTACAAACTAACCCCATGCATTTCTATGGAGGATTTTTTGAGTGCTGTGTCTCCTCATCTTTTGCATGAAATAGTCAAATTTGTCATTTTCAACATTTGATGTTGTCTGTGTCCTTTTTGCAACTAAATATGAGTTTAAGAGATTTTTACATTTTGTATTCACATTTTACACAATGTCCCAACGATGACCACTGACTTCACAGGACGTGACGTCAGATTTAAACAACAAACGCAATGTTTAGAATTTCCGGGGATTCAGCAGCATTACAGGCAGCTAACGGTATAAGCAAATGACTGGTATCTAGACTAGTAAATACCTATTGTATTTACTGAGAGAGACTGAACAGAAATTCATTGACCAAAGAAAGAATTAGACTGCACGGTCAGGTAAGGTACACGTCTGATACCTCCTTACTTGTGTCCGTAGCATGTAAGGCTGTGGCATCATCTGTAAACACATCACCGATAGCGGTTTGGCTACCTAGCATTAGGTTAGCGAGCTAACGTTAGAGAAAAGGTATGCTGTTATCAATATTAGGTTAATGGTTATGACCTTTTTCGACAGCCATTGAGGTCGTGGTATTTCAACTAGTGTTAAATGTCTCGTGTTGTCCAAAGCGCTGATGTACCATGCAGCTGCATTAACTTCTAAATACGTTTAAGTGGGTCGAGCAATGCAAATTTCATGCTAGTTTGGAAGCTAGCCTGCTAGTATGATAATTGTATCTAACGTTATCGTGATTTATGCAGCACTTGTGTTGTATCAAATGCAATACCAGATTAGACTGCTGTAATGTTCAAGAGGTTGTGTACTTACTATCTATAATAATGTGTGCCACTAAAAGTAATGCAGCTTGTATAGCTAACGTTACCTTATCCGTTAGCTTCTACCTAGCTATTGAGATAGTTCTTAATTAAACGGTGGCTCCCTAATGGCTTTTTCCTAAGAGAAATATTACATTAAATGTAAATGGGCAAATGAACATCCGATTTTATTCTAGTTCTCTGAACTGTAACCACTCTCATCCAGACCAATGATCTGGACTAGAGCATATGCATCTTTACCATGGACTAAGAGACTCTGTTTGGTGTTAAATGGGTTTTACTTTAGGTCTGTGACGGTCTTGTCTCTGAAAGCATAAGTACTGTCTTGCTAAGTGCTCTATGTAATGCTTTACCTTAACATACAATGGTATTGTAGGCTACATAGCTTTGTTCAGGCTTTCAGTAACAATTTGATCAAATTTGCTGCATGTTTTCTCTTTCTGTTTTTGAAGAGCACATGCATATGTTTTCCACATTTCTTGAGATTGTTTCTAAAAAGATGATTCTATTTTTGTAGGCTATCTGAGGTCAAACTTCAGATTTTCTCAGCACCATGGGGGAATATTACCATATTTTAGGTGTGCAAAGAAATGCATCTCAAGAGGACATTAAAAAAGCGTAAGTGCATTATGTCCCCGCAGTTGTCTTTGGCATTGTTATGTTGGCACGATTACACTGTGGTACATAATGTTTGTTTTTGTGTGAGTTTAGATACAGAAAACTTGCTCTCAAGTGGCACCCTGATAAAAACCCAGACAACAAGGATGAGGCAGAGCGAAGGTTCAAAGAGATTTCAGAGGCCTACGAGGTCCTTTCAGATGGTATGTTCTAGATGTAGTACAGAAGATGTATGGATGTGTGCTGATGGTTGTGTTTGCCTTTGTGTTTTACTTAACTTTATCTCCATTTTATGCATTTATTGGTTTCATTTTCACTGCCCAGTAATTGTGCACTGTGCAAAGGCAAGCAATGTGTCTGAGGCATCTCAAAGGTCATTTATCACTTCCTAATGTGGTGATGGGTGAAGGCCGGCTTACATGTCGTCTGGCTTTGGGGGAAGATCACGTGCATGTTAACATCTAGGGTTAAAAAATAAAACTTTAAATGTCTCTACAAAACACATCTGGTATGATTATCAATCACTTAAAGTTTACAAAACAGGTTAAAGTTTGTTTCTATGTGCCCTAGATCAAAGGTTACAGCATTCTGAAGATAATTACAAGTAGAGTGTCAGGCAGTATAGATTTATGCTCTTGTAAAGCTCATTTATCTTAAAGTAATTGTGAAAGATATTAACAACTTTTTTTTTTATTCTATTCTTGTTGCACAGAGTTCCCTTGATTTGGTTTTGACAAAAAAAATGAAGAAAAAATATATCTAAATCTTACTCTGTTACCGTAACTCCGTTACCATAAAATAATGCGCGAAGCCTGGCTTGTAGCACTTTAGCGTTACAGTTTGTCTTTGTGGGAAAGAACATGGACGCCACCAGGGCAGCAACTGTCTCGGTCATGGCAGTCATGGAGGTATTATATATAACTGGAGAGAGTGACTAAGTCCCGCCCGAATTCATTTCAATGGCCCATGCTGGGCTAGCTACTTCAGCCAAAATTGACCGCAGCCGTCTTTACTAAAATAGCATTTCATGGGTGTTCATTTCCGGCACCAGCTAGAATTAGCCTATTAGATTCGACGTTACAGACGGACACAACGCAATTAATGTGATGTTCATATGTGATAATAAACAATGCGAATCAATATTGAGTCACTTTAGGCTACACAAATAATGATTCCTAAATGCTATATTTGGACAGGTTGTATGCCTATTACGCAATATGCTATCCAACGAAAATTACTATAATTAAGTAGACATGGAATTTAAGAAACGTGTGGATAGCTGGGATTTTTGCTGCAACCATTGTGAATTTGCAGCTTGTTAAACCTAGGCTACATTTGCAGGCAGACGAAATGAAGCCAACGCAAAAAACTTGCCGATAGAAGTGCACATCGCTCGGGTATTGTGGTTCGAGCAGGCATTTCAAGAGTTGGATATTTGGCTTTTGCCTCGACTGGCAGCCTGGATATTTAAATCAAATGCATGTCAATGTTGCATGGAAGCAAACTAAATAAGTCATTGACATTTCTTTCGTTTTAAATCATTTGGGGAGACATAGGTTACATGATCCAGGCGTTGCGTTGTCATGGACTAAAGGTAGGAACTACAGTCTGCGTTTTAAAATAGTTTTCATACACAACGCAATGAGTAGGCTAATAATTGGATATAGGTAATTTCTATGCATCTGCTAAAATGTATGGTTATACAGTTACCTTGTCAACCCACACATAAGGCAAATAATAGGCTATCCTGATATGACAACATTTACTTTTTCTTTTATTTACCACAAAGTCCGGTATAATACAGCCTAACCATGTAGGCTTTAAGTCAAGTATCAGTAGCTTAATCCAAGTAGTTAGTTGTTTTATTTGTCGTCTTCCAGAAATGTAAACCAACACGGACGCGCGAGGACGCTCGTGCCCAACACTAAACTCGTGCATGAGCTGTCATCTACCAATCAGCATGTAAAAACTGGTGGCGGAAGTTGCAACCATGTAAAGCCATGTTTTCAAAAATGTCGGTGGCCAAATGCCATGCTAAGTGGCTGAAGCTAACCCTTCAAATCCTGACCCCCTGGTCTCGGTAGTGCTGGGCGCTTGCCTAGAACACCAGAGCAAGCTTGTGGTTCATCTAAACAAGCTACGGGATGATTTACAGTTGCATTCATATTCCAGCTTCATCACACTTACAATTTTAATTTCAACAAGTGCTGTGCATTTTTCTCGAGCCACGAGGGGGGCAGTAGCTATTGTTATTGTTAGCTACATTAGCCTCTTTAGCAAACCAGCTCGAAAACAAAACGTTACATTGTATTGCACGCACAGCAAGACCGGGCATTGCATAAATTGGTGATCGGATTAAAGCAGTAATGTAATCAAGTGTGTAAGAGCATTTAAAGTCGACATTAAATCGACCAATGTAGTACAAATGCAAAGTAAATACATCTCAACTTCAGCAATTATGGGCGCAGCCATCTTTGTTTTCAACTTGTATGTTCAGCTCGGTGCGCTGTCAAGGACCCTGAGTTGGACAGCTGATATTCCGACCAAAAGGGGCCGTGTCTGGGTGAAATGTTGCAAGACAACCGGGAAATTTCACACTTTCCAACTCGGACAAGTCAACTGGATTACCCCATCATTCACACACACACATCCTCTAAAATGCAGTCGTGGCTGTATTTGTTGGTGTCCTTACAGATATTTGAAAGAATGCTTCACTTCTAATGCACCTAAAAGAATATGGACCAGAGAAGTCATAGTTAAGAAAAATCAGAGTTGCATGAGAATATCAGAAATTAAGTTACAGACAAGCATGTTAGGCAAAGGCTATCAGATAATTTCCAAGCAGTTTGATTTCCCAGTGATTACAGTTGCACATATTATTAACAAGCATAAGGTGCATGGGACTGTGCCTGTGGCCAACCTTGCTGGATGTGACTTGAATTGATGAGAAAAAATTGGAGGGATTTTTTTTTTTTTTTTTTTTTGCAAAAGTCACATCAGTTCTGTGTTCACAGATGGAAAAAATGAAGGCCTGAAGGCATCCCGGAATTAAATATACAGCCCGGTGTTCGAAAGCTCAGTTTCCTTCACAGGTCATGGGTCCTCTAACAGGATAATGACCCAAAAAACACAGCTAAAAGCACACCGAAATGGTTAAGGAACAAAGAGTGGACTATTCTTGAGTGGCTCTCTATGAGTGCAGACCTAAATCCTAAATTGGGCATCTCTGGAAAGAGTTGGAACATGCAGTCTGCAGAAGGCACCCTTCAGGCTTGAGATGACAAGTTTGCTCAGGAAGAGTGGACGATACTGCTGGTTGACAGACGCATAAGTCACATTCAGACCTACAGAAAGCATTTGTTGGAAATGATTAATCTTAAAGGTTATGCAACACGCTATTTTATTTGTTCTTTTCGTGGAAGGCTGTGACCGCATGCATATCAATGTTGCTGAAGGCTCTTCTGTCTTGTTAGATCTTGCTTTGTCCTAGTGCTTCCCGTAGTGTTTCCCTTCAGTTTAACTTGTGTAGTAATTATGAATCGTGTGATGTTTGTCTCTAGTTTACTAACAGTATACTTCTTTTATAGCCAACAAAAGAAAAACATATGACTGCTATGGTAAAGAAGGCTTAACAGCAGGTGGTGGTGGTAGAGGTAAATCTTGTTTTAAATTACACAATACACAATCTTTTCTCATTGTGTATTTTATAATAAACAGTGTCTGTGTGATTTATTCTGTATGATGTCCTGTTTTCTCTCTAAGCAGGTGGGCATTACTCCAATGGGGACCACTTTACCGGAGGCTTTACATTCCGCAATCCAGAAGACGTGTTCAGGGAATTCTTCGGGGGACGTGATCCATTTGCAGATTTCTTCGGTGAGTCAGTCAGTGTACATGAAGTTAGAAAAAATTGGAATTGTTGTTTTAGTCTGACTAAAACTGTTAAAATGCATGTGAACATGTTAGTCTGACTGTAAGTCAAACACACCCAGATAATGGAGTTTGGGTTTCGACATATTCCTGCATGTATACGTTCAATTGGGGCCAAATTGGACTGTCTGCTCTGCGCATGCTCCCTAATCCCCTCCCCAGGCTTTGGCCCAGAAATTAACAGAAGAAGCAGCAGTGACACTAACCACGAGGGATAGCATGCAGGGATAGCATGCATGTCACCTCTTATATGCTAATTTAAGCCAGCTAAATTGTTTGTCAATTGTTTTGGTCTGTGACATAATAGGTCTCCCTTAAAAAAGGCAAATGCTAACAAGCTGAACATACTTTGGGTAATAAATCGATTCCTCCTTCTTGCTTTTATACTGGACAAGGACAGTAGTCCAATTGAATGGCCTAGTCGAGCTATAACCGTAGCTTGACATAACTGTGCATGTAAACATACCGAGTGTTACATGAGCAGCGAGAGACTGTCAGCCCATGTGTGATGGTATGTGAAAGGTGTCTGCTTTCTCTCTGGGCCATGGCAGGTGGAGACCCCTTCGGTGATGACTTCTTTGGCGACGACTTCTTTGGTGGCCGGAGGCACCATCGGGGTGTGAGCCGGAGTCGGACAGCAGGGCCCTTCTTCGGGGGATTCGGGGGATTTCCACCGTTTGGCGCAGGATTTTCAGCCTTTGAACCAAGTGAGGATACTTCAAATCAAATCAAATGTTTATTTGTCACATACATTATACAGGTAGCCTATAAATGCAGTGAAATGCTTGTTCCACTGACTCCAAGACTGTGCAAGGGATATATATAAAAAAGGGAGAAGAATAAAGAAAGAAAGTGCAAAGTGTTTAGGCTATGCCGGATACTTGACTCTATTGATTATATTTAGTTACTTTTGGTGGCCGTTAATGGATTGGGGAAATTCAATCATGGAATTTCTCTTCCATAGCCAAAGATGGCTGTTTGAGGCTGACATCTTTGAACACCTTGTCTTTAAAGGAACCGTATGTAAGAAATGTATTTCAATTAATAATAAAAGGATTATGATATCTCACTAGACATTAAGAAATCATGTTCATTTCAAATACTTAGTTACAGTGATGGCCAAAAGTATTGGCACCCATGCTAAAGTTGACTGAAAAGAGGAATATAAAATCATCTTTTGGAAATTGATCTTAATGCCTTAAGTGAAAAATGAGGAAATATCTAACCTTTAAGGACACCAATTTTCTTAGTGAATGAATAATGTATCATAAATAAATAAATGTTCTTCCTTAAAATACAGGGGTCATAAGTATTCCCACCCCTATGTTAAATTCCCATAGAGACAGGCAGATTTTTATTTTTAAAGGCCAGTTATTTCATGGATCCAGAATACTGTGCATCCTGATAAAGTTACCTTGGCCTTTGGAATTAAAATAGCCCCACATCATCACATACCCTTCACCATACCTAGAGATTGGCATGGGTGTTATTTCAGTTAGCCTATTAGCTGGTTTGATTTGCATTGAGCTCAATGAGCATCAAACCAGCTAATAGGCTAACTGAAATAACACCCATGCCATATGACCCCTGTATTTTAAGGAAGAACATTTATTTATTTATGATACATTATTCATTCACTAAGAAAATTGGTGTCCTTAAAGGTTAGATATTTCCTCATTTTTCACTTAAGGCATTAAGATCAATTTCCAAAAGATGATTTTATATTCCTCTTTTCAGTCAACTTTAGCATGGGTGCCAATACTTTTGGCCATCACTGTATGTGCATCTCAACTTCAGAATAATAGCAGTGTGTTTTAAAAAATTGAATAAAGCTCAAAATCCTTAGAATAGCTGTTAATTCCATAATATCAATGCATTGGGAACACTGCACATTCAATTTCAAATCAAAACATGACCAAAATTGATCAAGTTTGTGTTATACCTTTACAGAAAGTGAAGAAAAAGGAATGTTAGGCTGTTAAAAAATAGCAGTGTTTGCATTTTTCTTTACAAACTCAAACATTTACTGTATAAACTGAATAATAGCACTGCTATTATTCTCCACATAACTGTATATCACTGATAACAGTTGTCTGGCCAGGATATTGTCATTTAAAAAGTGAAGTTGCAGCCCTCAACTGATGTTGATGTTGTGTTTTGTCATGTCATGTTGTGATTTGGCCTGATGCGCCACCCTCCACCTATCTACTAATCACGAAGTCAGTAGTGTTTCAGCATCTGGGTTGGCAACTTCGAGTCAGGGGGGAGGGGGAGGGGATACACCGCTCTACAGTAATTTGAAAGTGATTGCAGTACCAGTTTTGGCAACAATCTTACATATGGATCCTTTAAATATAATGAGTGAGTTGGACAGTTTGTTAATAAGCAGATGGTCAGTTCTTTCCCATTATAATAAACAAAGGTAATTTGCTTTAGTCATATTCTGCCAATGGTATATCTCACTAGAGTGTTGGATACCTAATGTTTGCAGTGCTGTCCACAGCAATCTCAGCAGTCATGTTAAAGTCTGCGTGAGCGGACACAGTTTATAAAGATGGTGTAGCTTTCTGTTGAAATGTAGATGTTCAGTTTCATCAACCAGTCAGATCTGTGGTGTTGCCTGCATTTGATCTACTGAAATATGTATCATAAGAGTTAATTTCAGTGAAATGAAGCCATTCTGAAACACATCATTCATTACTACATGTGAGCCCTGTCTTCACTTGTGAAATTAGGGTTGCTTTGCTCCCAAGTTTCTAACAGAACAGTTTTGGAACAGTTTTTGACTCAGCGACACAGCCCAGATGAAACCTATCAACTACACATAACGCATCAGCACTCAGTGATCCATTTGGTTCATACCATAACAGTGTGAAATGTACCAGCCAAGATTCTAGAGCGCTCCGCTCCACTCTAAAATGTTTGATTCTCAGCGGGGTTCAGGTTTTTCTGGTTCTGTGCTTATATGTTCCCTCTCTGTCTGCAGGCTTCTCACCCTTTGGGGCAATTGGACACGTGGGGCACATGGGACACATGGGACATATGGGGCACATGGGGCACGTGGGTGGAGGCTTCACCTCCTTCTCCTCAACCTCTTTCGGAGGAGGTGGGGGTGGCGGCGGGGGCATGGGTGGCTTCCGCTCCGTGTCCACCTCCACCAAATTCGTCAACGGCAGGAAAATCACAACAAAAAGGTATCCCCTTTGTTACTGTTTGTCTTTTCCCGTGGTTTGCCCTTTGTAGTTGGTTCATGTCGACGTGTGCGTGTGAGCAGATTCAGACCTCAGGAATATCCAGTCACTGTGAGGTGTTGACCTCTTGAAGTCAGCATGTTTGTGTAGTCACAAAAGCTGTGTGTGGCTCATGAGTAGCATTACTCAGTTCTACTCTCTCTCGCTCTCTCTCTCCCTCCCTCGCTCTCTCTCTCTGTGTGTCTGTCCATCCCCCCCCCCCCTCTCTCTTTGTCTCTCTCTGTCTCTCTCTCAGGATTATAGAGAATGGACAGGAACGGGTGGAGGTGGAAGAGGACGGCCAGTTAAGATCTGTGACCATTAATGGTAAGGAACAGCTCCTGCGATTGGATAATAAGTAAGACCACAGGAGGTCTTCTGCGTGAACTCTATAACCATAGAAGCATTGTACTGAGATATGTACATCTGATTTTTTTTAGTCTGGTCTTTTTAGATGAAAGACCTAATTTTCTCTGAACCTCTGTTTAATGTATTTATTTGAACAGCTGTCAGTGTTTTAGCACAGGGTGTGTGGTCAGTGCATTTGCTTTCATTTTGGGACCATGACATTGTACCACTGGAGTTGTCTGGATTTCCTTCTTGTCTGTTGGCTGTACAGTAGTTTTTTTCATGGGTGGGTGAAGAGCAAATTCTGGGATAGTTTGGGTAGTGCTTTAGGGCAAGGAGTACAACATGCATTTAACAAAAAACAAAAAAAACATGACTACATGAAGTGTTTGAACCAATTGAATTGGATGAACGTAACTCTATGTCTTTGAAAATTGTCTTTTTCTTTTATTTAAATTTATTTTATGTATAAATGTATGTTATGTATGTCATTGAAATGTAATGATATGCAGTTTTAAGTAAAATGTTTTTTTTCCTGTTTTTTTTTTTTTTTTTTTTCATATATTCGCATGTATGCCAACAAATGTTAATAATGTTAATGTTAATATGACATAACCGTTCTAAAATCCGAAGTGGTGATATATACGTGAATAGAAGGACTTTTGTGTAATTTGTAAGACAATTTGGCATCAATAAATGGCTTTCATCCTTTTTATGGGGATGTGGGAGCTTTGGCTGCTGTGTGATATTCCGTGTCTAAATCTGATCTAATCCACTGACATTCACAAATGCATTCCTGTGAGAATTTTTGCATGCTTTAACCAGTCCATTGAAGCGGTATGTGTCAATGTTGTGTTTTAACTGATTTCATGTAATGGCCGTTTTCAAGTTTGGCTATTCTCTCTTCATAGCAAGAATTCAAAGTCCAGTTCTTTTAAATAATGCACTTTAGTATTAAAAGTACAGTTACAGATAGTTTTCACAGGTACAGTTAGTTTGTCTTATTTTGGATTTTCCACTTGGAATCAATGCTTTAAATTGTTTTGACCATCCGTTGTTACTCATAGCTGTATCTCATAGGCAAATCCCTTATTAGTATTTCTGTTGTTAATTTTGGCCAAGACACATTCCCCGGTAATGGTATTTGTTGAGACTGTTTTTCTGGCATTGGCTTATTTTGGGTTTTGTCAAATGACCTCAAAGAGTGAGGACTAGCGCATGCATGGCATCTTACTAACAAGAGATGTGTGTTTTTATTGTGCTTTGAAAGTGCAAATGTCTGGATCTTTTAAGGTACAGTAATATTTTTACTAAATTCTCAATTTTGCTTGTGACTTAATTATTGATCAAATGATCCATTCCGCATGGTTAGTGTATTATCCTAGAGTATTGATGTCAAATGAACTGATGTATTAGAATGTATTACAGTCAGTTCATTTGGCTTGTGACTGATTACGATGCGAGTGCCTGTTCATTGTATACAGTGTGTGGGTAGAAGCTTCTCCATCTTGACCCCGTCCCTGTCCCTGACGTGTGCCACTCCTCTCCTGTAGGGAAAACCCAGGGGCTGGCCCTGGAGGAGGGGCACAGGTGCAAAGAGGAAGCACGCCCTGGCTCGTCCTCATCCCAGCAGAGCTCCAAGAGTTCTGCAGCCGAGCGGCCCGCTTCCAAGACGGAGCACCAGCACCAGCACCAACACCAGCACCAACACAGCCCAGCCAGGGGTGAGTCCCGTTTCAATACCACATAGCACACCCTCTCAGGGTCACATCTGGCCTCAGGACTGGAGGTTTAACTGAGTGTACTGTTTGCCCGCAGGACGAGTGGACATGAAAAGAAAGAAACCTGTGGAGCAGGATGGAGGGAAGAAGCACAAGGCAGTATGACCTCTGTCCCAGTCCCACTGATGCGTACGGGAGAGCCAGTGGCAGGATGCAGGTGGACTTCTATGCTGCTCGTCTCAATGCACATCACTGATGTTGTTACAAACACATGTATTGAGTGCACTTTCTCCAGTCAGGTAACTGCAAGATCTCAACCTGTGGCCTACATAACACTACATATCAAGAGATTTAACAAGATGCTGGAAATATGTCTTAAATAGGAAGATGTATGAAGTCCCTACTGACTCCGAGTACAGATCAACTTTTGAAATTGAAACCCTATAGATTAGTGCACACTGGCACCTCAATTTTCAGAGTGGGGAATATAAACCTTATGGCTGACTTGCTATATCCTTCACTGGGGTCTTGGAAAAGACTCTTCATATATCCATTTGCTTTACTTTATCTTAAACCTTCAGAAACTGGCATTACATTATGCTGTGTGGCTTCAGTTAGATCCTGTGATGTGGTGCACCATTAAAAACTGCAGCCTGACTATTTTTCTTCATCTTATGTCGTGTAACCTTTATTACATACATTTAAAGAGGTTTTACACTGTCTTTTGTTCTATTTATAGAATGATTAATAAATATTTTCACCTTTGACAGAATGCATGTCCTTCATTTTGTAGCAGTTGCCCATTGTCACACACAATGAAAAATGTTTAAGAGGGCTCTTAAAGGGATATTCCACCATTTGGGGAAATGCACTCGTTTTCCACCTCCCCTTGAGTTAAACATTGAGTTTTATCTTTCCCCAGTTCATCCAGCTGTTCTCTGAGTCTGACAGTAGCACTTTTAGCTCCAGCTCATTGAATCAGATTAGACCGTTAGCATCTCTCCTATAAGCTAACGGTCTAATCTGATTCAATGAGCCGGAGCTAAAGGTGTTACTGTCAGATTTAGAGAACGGCTGGATGAAGTGGGGAAAGGTAAAACTCAATTGTTTAACTCGAGGGGAGGTGGAAAACGAGTGTATTTCCCCAAATGGTGGAATATCCCTTTAAGGATATTAAGTGGCATTTAAGGATATTATAACGTTAAGATTATATGCAGATTATATCAGTATTCCTCTCATTCCCATTCGATTCCCCTTTGATCCTTCCAGTCCATTGCTGGTACATAGGGGTGCTGGCCATATACATATAAAACAATACAGTCTATGGTGCTGGCAGCCCTATGTTCTCTTAGCCATCACTGCTCTGATGACTGGAGTCCACTTGTCTGTCCTGGAGTGGAGGTAGTGTATGTTGGAGTGGAAGCTGTCAGGCCCATCTGTGTCTTCTGACTCTGAGTTGATCTCCAGTTTTTGCATGATCAGCTTCAGCAGGTTATTCTGCTTCTCTGTGAGGCTGGAGATCTCTCTTATTCTACAGTAAAAAAGAATAAAAAATTGTTGTCTTACATAGCCTGGCCAAATGCATGGTGGGATGGCGTGGGTTAAGGCGTGGTGTTGTACCTGTATTTCTGCTTGGCCAGCTCCCATGCCAGAGGAGTGGATTGGCTGGAGGTGAGGTTGAGCCGGGTCTTCCCTTCCTGCGATTCATCCCCAATTATGGAGTGGATTAGACTCTGTGTCTGAAGAGAGCAATATGAACAGTGTTGAGTTTCACAGTTCAAGTGAAGGTATCTGTTACTATAAATTGCAGCAGCCCCACTAGCGTATCAAGTAGGGCTGATTGATTTGGAGAAAATATCAAATATCGATATTGTGATTTGCGATTATTTAAATGATTTTGAAATGTCAAAACACCAATCAGAAGTGCTGTGCTTCTCATGCACTAGGCATGCTCACCAATCGAAAGTGGCAGTCAAAGAGGATGACATGAATATAAAAATCATAAATGTGACTAGATTAACTGCACAATTATTTGTAGCCTTCGCATTTAGATAATTGCATTGGTTCATATTGCAATTACGATAACTGTGCAGCTCTAATATCAAGAGTTGTACTATGAAGTAGTTAACTGAATTGAGTATGTGCTGCTAAGAAGTGAAATGGCAAATTAGATTAAATTCCTCACATGCCTTTTGAAAACCTCTGTTGGGGTAAACTCTAACAGTAGCCCGGTCTGCCCGCTTCATGAACCAGTACGGTAGCTTCTCCTCCAGACCTGTGTGCAGTTCAATCTGCAAACGTGCACCTATATTACTAGAGGACTCTACTTACTGTAGCATTATATGTCTTAAGACTCAGGGTTTTTCTTTTGTTTCTAATAGAAAGGTCTACATACTTGCATAGCTATTTGCTTGAGGATAGCATTTTTCTGGACTTCAGCTATGTCACCAACAGCCAGACCAATCTATAAATTAAACAGTTGTACATCATCAAGATTCTTGCACTCAACCATAACAAGTACAAAGAAATGACAGAGAGGAGACTATCTTTTCTATAAGCCTTTTAAATATGGCATGGTGACACTTACCAAAAGATTGACAAGAAGAATTGGTGCCAGTAAGACAAATCCAATAAAGATGATGAATGTTAGTGTGGGAAAGGGAAGGTTTCCCTTTAAATAGGGTTTCAGGATGTTGTCATGGTAGTTTAACTCTCCCACCATCATCACAGAAGTCTGCATTATTGACAACAATACGCTGCCAAAGTTTTTCTGCAGGCAAGGAGCAAAAGCATCAACCACATGGTTTGATAATCACATATTGGATTTGGAATCGAAACATTAGCCATTGTAAACTTTTTGCTGGAAGTGTTTTTTTTATTATGTTTGTTTGTTTGTTTGTTTGTTTATTTATTTATTTATTTATTTACTTATTTATTTATTTATTTATTTTACCTGCTTGAGCATCAGGGCGTGAAAGGCCAATGCAACAGCAAGTATCAAACACATAAACATCGAGCTGGTGCACACAAGGGTCTTTGCAATCTCTTGGAACATAACCACGTAAATCCCAAAGCGTTCAAAGCTGTGAGGATGGAGGTATGGACAAGAAAAAAAAACAGTATCAGCTTTCACTGGGGATTAACCACTGAAATAATCACCTTTTTCGCCAACAACATGTCTTTTCAGATAGCCAATGTAAGACTTTTGTTTGTATTGGCCTGTCCAGAGAACTCACCGCCGCAGATAGAGCAGGAGGTTCATCCAGTTGTAGAACACGGCGAGAGCTCCTATCTGCCAGTGCCAGGCAGTCCTCATGTCCTGCAGCAGTGTCACCACAAACACCACGGACGTGATTGCCGAGAGCCAGTCTAGCGCATTGGTCACATCGCGTAGGTAACCTGTCCTCTTGGATGGGTTAAAGTGAACAATGTATTCTCACAAGATTGCTTTTGCATGTGCTCCAGTTATTAACTATTTAAAGTTAAGCAGTCAAGCAAAGTGGAGAGTAGTTCAGGCTACTGTAGTGGGCTGTAGTGTTATCAAGAAGAAAATGTCATCGCCTACCTGTTGATATATCTGGACTATTTCTTTCCCCATTGAATACAGATTCATTGCCAGAGTCAGGAATAGACAGAAGTTTATAATATTGCATTGCTGCAAAAATGAATGTTAGTCAGTTGACGTTCAGTTTGTTTGTTTATATATATATATATGTTGTTGCTGCTGCATAGATCTCTTAAATCAGTCTATGCAGTAGGCTACCTTACCTTGTCTAACGAAGTGGTAGTCATAGTGACCTCATTAGTAGTGGTGTTGTTATCAGCCATTTTGAGAATGGGTCTCAGGTTCAAAATGAGGTAGGTCAGAGGGAGGAGACCCAGCATGTAAACGGCCATGTTTAGTAGATGTACTTTGACACCGTACGCTTTCCTGTATAACAGTCACATAATAGTGAACCCAATAGGCATTGTACGGTTCAACAGTGTACATTTCAAGACAATTTGTTGTTGCACAAATCTTAATGCACACAGGCATGTAATCTTATTTTAATGCATTAATGAATGTTCACTCACCATTTCATCTCTAAGTACTTTCTGCAGACAGGATGAGTCAATAGATCAACACGGTTGTGGTGCACCATGGCCTTTTCTCACACACAAAAGAAATACGCCCAAGTAATGGCATACACCTTAGATAAGATATGTATTGTTGGAGTAGCTTTACACTTACATTCAGAGCTGGAAGTGGCTTGTAGTCTAGGCCTTTGTCCATCCTTGCCTGCTTCACATCTTGAATTGGTGACTGAAGCCACTTGAAGTTATACTCAATCTATTTGCAACAGAATGTGTTCATCACATCAGCACCTGTTATTTTCTACCTTGAAGAAACTAGCTTTAGAAACGGACCGACCCTAGACTAACCCAGTAGTTCATGCTGTTGGGGTCCTCCTCTGACTCCTTTATGCACAAGTCAAGGAGATGCTGTAGGGGTTTTACAGAAACACACATACACACAAGGAAATATGGCATGGCACAGCTTAGAACAAGTAGCAGTGAAGAGTTTTGGTCAAAAACGACCAACTACTGAATAGGCATTTAAAACCTGTTTAAAAACAAAAAGCACCGTTATCACCAATAAAAGCTGGCTGGAATACTGTAGATATTTTGGAGATATTGTTGACAGTGTTGACATACTGCATAGTATGTATCCTACCTACTGAACTGCATAGTATGTATCCTACCTACAGTGACCGGTGTATTTATCTGGCCTTCACAGGACCATAAACAAATCATGTTCATTTAAAGATCTGAAGTGCTGCCACTTTTAAATAATAGTTTCTTGTTTTAAAAACAGGAGAATTTGTATTGACCTTGAAGGTCTCTGGAAGCAGTTCGATCATGTCCAGGACAGCACAGCGCTTGGTGGAGTGGCGGTTGAATGCACCAAGAACTTCAGCACATCTGCAACATTCACATTTAGTTTTCACATTTAGTTGTTGTCTGAAACGTCTTATAGTTATGGTTATGGGATTTGGCAGACACCTTATAGTCACTGATGCATTGCAGAAGAGGAGGAACTGGCCCTTGTTTACACCCCCTCCCCCCAACACACACACACACACTCACTCACACACATGCTCTTTCAGATGTAAGACACTTATGTATTCTTTGAATTTGGTCTCGTGAATCAATCTGGACTTGCCTGTTACTCTGGAGCACCACCTCGACAGCCTCTTTCCTGTAGTTGTGGATGGCCTCGTGCAGGAAGGAGGCATCACTCTTGTTGAGCAGTATCTGCGCTCCTCTCTTCAGGAGCAGTCGCACGGCGCCAGTGTGGCCTTCACGGGCGGCCAGGTGCAGCGCCGTGTTCTAGTGGAGCGCACAGGGAAAGCAAACAGCGCCTCGTCACTTCTAAACACCACCAACACAGATCCTTTGAAATCGCATTCTTGGAGCTTCTTTTTTTTTTCTGTCCGTAAGCTCTCGTATAACATTCTGTGTGTGTGTACTTCAATGACTATACACAAAATACGCAAGGGTGTTAGTATTTAACTTAAAGTAGGGAGAAAGCTGCAAAAAAATAACCTTACCCCGTCATCATCTGTTTTGTCCAGCAGTTTGATGTGTGATCCCAGGAGACTGTCCATTGTCTGAGTGTAGCCTCCTGCTGCAGCGTGATGGAGGCAGGAGCATCCTTTATAATCACTGCAAGTCACAGACAAGGCCCCCTCAAGTCAGCCAGGAAGCCACCACCGATCGCCCCACAGTAGGGTCCAATCTAGCACTGATGTTATTCACATGTGTTGTTGCAGTGCGGGTGTATTGTTGTCTTTAGGAGGTCCTGGGGATTATGTGTGTTGTGCTGCTGGTAATTGTGATGCTGCTGTGATCGTGGCCCCTGATGCATTAGTGATGTTTTGGGTTTAATGTGACTGGTCATCTGGGTTTGTTGTGGTGTGTTTTGTGAGGGGGAAGATCTGCTTCTACTGTGAGGTGGGATACTTACCTTTGGCACAGTGCTCCCCTGCATAGCAGCAGCTCCACCACTCGGACATGGCCATTCCTGCATGCCAGGTGGAGAGGGGTCATGCACTTCTCATCACCCTCATTCAGGAGCCGGGTGTCCGTCATGGTTTCTAGGATTCTGTAGCAGGTATTTATCCTCCCAAACCTACAAAAAACGTACACCATACATTTCTGTCATTTCTCAAATGATCTTGACATGGATTATGTAAACACAGGGTTCTATATTATATCCTTCTCAACATCTATCTAAGTTTAACCAGAATATGATCAGTGTGACCATACTGCCCATCACAAGGGTGAAGAAGTGGCCATGACGGTCATTATGCAGACACAAATTGAGAAACGACTCATACATTAGTAGGTCAGTGAAGACTTACTCAGCTGCGAAATGTAGAGCAGACTTCTTTTGTTTGGACTTGTGGTTAGGTGACACCTCCAGTCCGAGCATGCTCCTCACTGAGTTGACCACACCCAGTTTGCAGGCGTAGTGGAGGGGAGTACAGCCCTCATCGTCCTCATCACCAAGGAGCTCTCGCACACACTCATGCTGTCAGAGGGGGGAGATTAACATTTGACACTTTGGGGGAAAATGTAATTCAGTAGTAATGTAGTAAATCATAATTGAATTACAATGTGCATATATTCTAATTTGAACAATGAATCAATTAAATTAGTTTTAATAAATAAGTGACCACCCCCATGAATTCTTTAGATTGAGCTGGCTCAGAAACAGAGCTCCTTTTCCTCTGCTTAAAACATGTGGAATGAATGGTAGCTCTCATTTGTCGGTCTGGAAAGTTCATCTCATGGTGCATGTCATGTCTGCAGCAGCAGGGGGCAGTCACACATCTTACAAACCAGACCCGTATTTAAAGAGCGTTTGACCAACAGGGAATCGAATGGTCTGAGCTATCCCGTTATGTGATTGGTTCCGAGGCGGTCACGTAGTTTGTGGATGCCATGTTTCATACCAACATTTATCAGATCCCCATTAACATAGTACAGTGAACAGTGGAAAATGAATTATTTAAACAGAATTATTATGTTTATCATGAATTATTTAAACAGAAAAAAACTAGAATAAGGCTTGGCTGACTTCAAACTTCGTTCATTTTTAAAGCAGTGTTATAACTTTTTTTGACAGCATGGTATACATTAATGATGGTATTACTTTATTTTCCTCTGTAAGTTCTTAACATACTGTAAGTCAGAGAGAAATTGACATTTAACTCACACAATAGGGAGTAATTATTTGCCTTCCAGTTTTTCCTTCTGACCTTCTGCTTCCATAACTTCTTTTTGGGTCACAGGGGAAATTGTGCAAACGTTTCCCGCTTCTCGGTCTTGCACTGCAGCCATACGCGCAACAGTTGGACATTTTGTTTGATATAATTAATGATATTTTTAACAATTTATGGTGTTTTTTCCACTGTACTATGTTAATGGGGATCTGATGAATATCGGTATGAAACATGGTGTCTACGAACCACGTGACCGCCTCGGAACCAATCACATAATGGGATAGCTCAGACCATTCAATTCCCTAGTTGGCCAAACTCTCTCTGTATACAGCTCAGTTACAAGCCAAAGAAGTTGAAGGTATCATGTCTTAGACAAGGAGAAAATGTCACTGTAGAGGACTAGTGTTAGCTGGTTCCTGTGTCACCTGCAAAAATTCAGTAGGAAGGTTCCGGAGCCCCCCTGGTTGCATGATGGTGAGGTGCATGAAGTTACATCCACTCATATCCTTCACTGTGAAATTGCAACCTGAAACAATATTGTAAGTGTCTTCCTTAATTATTGATACCTGAACTACTTAACAGATTGGATATTCATGTGCATTATGGCGTGTTAGTTACCATGGGACAGCAGTAGGTTCACTGTCCTCCAGGCCCCGCAGCTTGTGGCCAGAAGTAATGGAGAATGCCCCTTGTAGTCAGTGAGGTCAATGTCAGCACCCTGTTGTATGAAACAGTACCAGTACAGTGGCTAAAGTGTGTATATGTCAGATCCATAGACAGAAGACGGCAGTAGCGCTTACACTCACCTTTGAGATTAGGTATTCTGCCAGTTCATTGTGATCAAAGATGGCTGCCCTACAACAAGCCAAAATTGCTATCAAACATGAATTGGAAAAAAATAATAATCATGAAACACACACAGTTTGCAGTGAGTTAGAAGACTGTCTATACTTATGCAGAGGGGTTTGGCTGCATCCGTCGGTGATGTTGATGATGTCCGAGATGTTCTGACAGGCAGAGAGCATGACCTTAACTGCCTCAGTGGCCCCTTGTGTACAGGCTGAGTGGAGGGCTGTTGATTTATCACACTTGTAACAGAAACCAGAGAGATCATATACCTTAGTAGGATATCCATTTCCATAGCATATGCATTCTGATCACTGGAATAACATTATCAATGTAAAGCATGCCAATCACCAAAAGCTGGAAATGAGGAAATTCTTTCGGGTCTTTTGCCAAAAAAATATTTTAGTTTCAACAGAGTTTTAATCCCACCTGGTATTTTCAAAGTTTAAGGGCATTCTAAAAGTTCATACTTGTTGTTGTCTGTTTATTTTCGCACCATATGCCATACAGAGCTTGATTATTTCAAGGTTTCCTCCACGAAGAGCCAGATGAATAGGGCTGTTGCAGGACTTGTCCACATAATTAATATGTGCCTCAATGGAATGACCCATCTCCACTCCTGAAGGACAGCACATATGAGACTATTGGACTTTGCAGCTGAATTTAATGTGGTTGGGTGAATATAGCACTTATGTTGTAAGGACAATACAGACCCCTTTGAAGAATAACCTGCATGGATTGTTTTGCCCCAGCAAAAGCAGCAGCATGAATAGGAAAATGTCCTAACTTGTTTTGGCTGCAAAACTGTGCACCATGTTTGAACTAGAAAAACAAGAGCATAAAGCGTTGATAGACTTTCTTCAGGTCCTTTATGACAATGCCAAATCTGTATTAAATTCAATGAAATTAATTAATTAATTCATTCATTCATTCATTTAACTTCACTTACCAGTATATGAAGAGCTTCGTGGTTATCTGTTGCACAAGCAATCATTACAGGTGTGTTTCCCAGCTCTCCTTCTATGTTAGCATCAGTCTGGCTGTAGGAGAGGAATTCCTATTCGAGATATAGGATCTTTCAGCTCAGTGAACAAAGTTCCACTGTTATTCTCAATGTCAGTCTCAGACTGCACATATAGAAACTGTAAAATGCATATCTATTTTGTTATTTAAAGGCATCCCAAGGTATCTGGAGGTTAAGCAACTCAAGTGATACGGTAGATCTGTACAGCAATTTATACAATTTCATCCCTAACCCAAGAATGGTCCACTCAAGCGATCAGTACCACATACACATCCCCTGGAGCATTCTCTGCCTGTGTTACTCCGTAGAGTCCTACCACATAACTAACAGCTAACAGGGATATGCAGTATGTGAGATACATGCATAAATATAAAAGTAACTATTTGAAATAGTATTGAATAATTTCTATTTGATAAGTTTTGATAGTTGTGCATGAAATATTTGCATCAAAATGGATGTATTAAACAGTTGCATCAAAATTAATATTGTTTTAACAGTATTTTAAATATAAATACTTTCCCCCAAACAGTATACATGATAATGTCATGTGTACTATAACTGCATTTGTCAGCTGAGAAAAACAGTAGGTTGAGAGCTTTGTTCATGCTCGTTTAAGACACTCAAAGACAAGTCACTCTAAGACAAGTCAAAAATGTATGTCTGATTTGTCTTCACTGATTTGGTGTAACGTTAAAGGTCAAATTATTGTCCAGCTGGTCAACAATGCACATATTTTGTCATATATCAAATACATTTTGATGTATTGTATTTATATAAAAAAATATTTTGGCCGCCACAAATGAAGGCTGTGATGCCGAAATGTTTAGGCATGTTCTAACTAAATAGCCATGTGAAAGCTGATCACAACCCTATCGTTACCTCCACTAAAGTATTGTGGTGCAAACTGACAGCCAAGTGGAGTGGAGACAGAGAGCTCTTGTTCAGGACATTGGGATTGGCTCCAAGAGCCAGGAGAGCCGAGCAGCTTTCCCTCTGCTCCTTCTCCACAGCCCAATGCAATGGGGTGTTGCCAACCTGGTCCACGGCATTCAGCCCTGCAGGGAATCAGCCCGGTCAGTACATAGCTACCTCTTACATAGCGTTGTTATTACAACATTTTTTTAAAGGGGGTGTGTGTGTGTCACCTCTTTATTTAGGGTGTGTACAGACAATACAGTGAAAATAACATGCAATGCCTAATAGGTGTGATGCCCCCAAATATATTACTTCTTCTTTGGAAGGGTTGAAGTCCTAATCTGGTTCAAAAGGAAATGCTCAAAGACCCCCCTCATAACTCACTGTTAGTGGATGTGAGAACATGTTTTCTGCCTCTTATTTCGACTGAATGTCTTTCTGTGCATCTCACACCCGCACTGCAGTGACACAGTCATTTAAGGATTTACACGCACAGCCATGTTGCACCTACCTTTTGTTCCTGCTGCTTGTGCAATGAGGAGTATGGTCTGAAGGTGTCCGCTTGACATAGCGTGGTGCAGCGGGCAAGCTCCAGTGTGGTCTTGTATGGTCAGATAAGCCATGTGTTTCTCCAGCGCCACCAGGTTGCCCTGCTGAGCCCACTGCAACAGCAGCGGAGAAGAAACTGGGTCAGCATATGGGGAAGGGGGTCCAGCAGAACTGCTCATGACCCTCTGGGACGTGAGTGCTTGGGATCATGGAAGGACTTACTTCAAACACATTTGCCCTCATCCGCGCTGTGTCCTCGTCATCCACAACTTCCACAGAGGACTTGGGGACATGCTTGGAATTTACCATAAAGATTGACATCTTTGCAGAACCAGCAGCTGAAGGCACCTTGTTGAAGCAAACAACCACGTTTAATTGAAACACATTCTTACAGCACGGATACAAGCATGCCATTTCTTTAGAAGCTTATTCGTAGAAAATTAGAAAACATAAAAAAAAATTAGAGGCTTGTTACCTCATAACCAGACAGTTTTCTTCTTACTTGTTTGTTATGATTCTGAAAGCATATTCTTTTGAGGACTTTTATTTCCAACAAATTTCTCTTACCAATCTTACCTTTGCGGGGTTGTGGTCATCTGCTGGCTTTCTGATGGCCGCGAGGTTGTTTTTATACCACCCACTTCTGATGTTTGCTTAGGGTATTGGATTGTCATGTGTCCTAAGATAGGGTTAGTTGTCATTCAAAAAGATTTTCTAATTGGCCTCACAATGTCCTGGAACCCACTTTTGTTAGTAATATTGGGAAATGAAAATGCATCACCAGGCTTTTATATATGGAGACCATTTGCACAATTGCATCATTGGGTCTAATTGTATTGCATTTATTTCCATCAATGCCTTCTATTTCAGATAATGTAATAAGTAAAGCATTACTTCCCAAAGTGTGAATATCAATCATGCAGTTTGCCCATTTTATGGTTCAATTCTAACCAGAGGCTATTCATTTAGGCTGGAAAATTGAGGGCTGGAGACTTTGCAAGCATCTGATTTCAGGAACACTGTGCTAGTGTCCTTGTGTGCTTATCTGAAAGGCTTGTCATTTTCAGTGGTACACAGGACAACATGCTGGTTGTTAGGGACGTCACACACACAAAAAAAACAGACAGCTCAACATCACTTGCTAAAGGCCTGTAAAGACAAAATGCCCCCATGAGTTTTTCTGTTGCCTTGTGCAAATGATCTCAGAGCTCTGAGAATGTAAAATGTCTTTCTCTGGCCATTGGGATATTTCTGATTTGAAGGGTGCATTCAGTCTGAAATTTAAATTTAATCATCTATCAGTTACACCATTCCCAGACTATTGTGGGAATGTTAAATGTCTCTGTTAATGTACTCAATCAGTACAACCAACCATGAAGTTAAAAAAAAATTAACGTATTGACATTTAAAGACTGACTCTGCAGTTATTTATGTTTTGTAGTGTGCCACCTGTCAGGGTAGGGGTGTCGTCATATGGATTGTTATTTAGTCATATGGATTGCTTAGTTGTTTGGGAAAAGTAAGCTACCTGTAATTGATGTCAGTGTTTGTCCTTAATTCAATAGAGAAGCAATCAAGGGATTGTATATGATGGTTTCTCACACAAACAGCTCCCTCTGACATGGCTGATATTATGACATTAATCACACTCATCATAGGCCAGGTGAATGTGCTACAGCTGCCATAAGCGTTTTCTCTGTTATAGCATCAGCCGTGTGTCTAATACGGTAAGGTGTATTTCATTATTCCTCATATAGGGGACTGGTAAAGTTTTATTGCTTTGCAAATACAGTTTTAGTATCGATCATTTCTCCACAGTTGTACCAATATGTCATGATCAGATCAAGGCTGAAAGACCTCTTTCTACTGCTTCCTCAGCAAAGCTTTTCTAATAAACAGTCTGAATTGTGTTGCACCTAGTGTTCCCTGACATAAACCTATAATTGCTTTGAACCAGAAGGGGGAATGCAAGAGTGTTGGTATGATTTATTATACTACAAACCAACCCCCCCCCCACCAACCCCCTCCTGAGTACTGAACATTTAGGAATATTTTGTTTTGCTGAAGACTGAAATAACCATTTAACATAACTGTTGTGAGTCAGTGGCTTTTTTAATCAGAAAGCGAGAGAGACCGTATAAACACCAACATAATCTGAACTTTCTTTACTGTATTCACTATATCACGCCTTGACTAAGCCTTCCCTTAGCCGCCCGCATCAAATTCAAGTCACTAATGGTTGCATACAACGTGATTGTTGGGTCTGCACTCACTTCATGAAAGCTTATGTTACCCATCAGGCACTGCACTCCTCCAAGGAACATTGTCTGGCACTGCCAGCCCGACTCCCGCAACTTTTTTCATCTGTGGTCCCCCAATGGTGGAACGATCTGCAAAGCTCCATCAGAGCAGGGGCATCCCTCTCTATCTTCAAAAAACTTTTGAAGATACAACCCTTCCAAGAATACCTCCTCTCCTAGCACTTCTGACCACCTCACACACCTGATACGCACCACACTCTTCCCCTCTCTCCTCCTTCCACCCCACTTCCCTCTCTTCTCTTCTCTCCTCTTCTACCACTTCTCCTCCTCCATACTTCTACTAGTACTTAATATGTAGGCACTCCTAGTCCTTTAGTACTAGCATTGACAGATCCTAGCTATATTCTCTTCTGCACTGTAGTTAAACATTATTCTATCGCTGCTGTAACCCTGTAGTTTCAAAGTTTAAATGTAAAAATGTTACAATGTTAATAACTTAAATGTATTTCTATTGCTGTAAGTTGCTTTGGACAAATGCATCTGCCAAATGAATAAATGTAAATGCCAAAAAAAAAGACTTACTGCTCTCTTGCCCATTTTGAGGGAATTTGGAACATTCAGCCTGCAATGACAATTTGTCAGTACAATTTGTACAATTAAATATTAGCTTATGTCATGGTGTCAGCTAATTTCATTACCCACAGTGTGCTCCCTGATTAGCCCACGTAAGATTCGAGATTACTGATGAAATGACACATATAAATGGGAGAGACCCGAAGGCTTGTTTAGAGAGCTCTCACTTCATCTCCAGTGGGTCAACCTCTGGCTGAAACCTCCCTGAAAAGTATTTGTCCTCAGAGAACACCTAGCAAATGCTGAGTTTTAGAACTTTCGTTGTTAAATTCTAACACCTAAACCAGCCATTCTTGAGCCTCTCAATTTAGGTCACACACTAGATTATTTTTAGGAAGTAGGCTACATTTCAAATTATTCAAGGCATTTTTGAAAATGTATAATTTTGTAAAGATGTGTAACTTGGATATAAACTTAAATATCATAACAAATCTGTATCAATGGTAAGATTATGTTAGTATCTGGGCTAAATGACACCATTGCTGATATTTTTGGTAGCATGGGTCTATATTTGGTATCCACCTACACTCCAAAGCCAAGCTGATAATCGTTTGGCATTTAACATCAATATAAAGTGTAGGCCTATGGTATTTATACTAGGTCAACTAAAAATCTAGACTTTACTCATGAGACTAAAAATGAAAATGGGTAGGCCTATAAATGAAATAAAGCCATTTGATAGCCATAGAGGAAAGGATGTAAAGGCCATGGGGGGGTCGTCATTAAAGAGTGGTCACTGTCCCTGAGTGAAAATGAAGTACCAAAATCTTTACTTTTAGGCAATATGTTGTTGGAGGAGTTTTTCACTCATTAGTTTCACATCATGAGTCGACTTGTAGAGTGTCTTTCTCTATAACAGTGAGTGATGTGTCGGACGCACAAGAGCGCTCGGTTTGGTTGATCTGATAGTGCTATCCTTAGTGATGCACAACTCAATCCAATTAGGCTTCAGCTTCGGGCTGTGATGCTGGGAGCGGGACTGGCATATCTGCACAGTCGAGGCTACACGAGTTGTCCTGCAGTTTAGCCACCGGCGCCGATAACATGATCATAATCACACAAGATCGTCCGCAAAATGGTTTAACCATGACTTCCAGGAGACTATAATGTAGCCTATTCGTTTCGTCCAAGACAAGTAGCCTACTGCGGGACTGCTGGTTAACAACATGAGGAGGCATTTCATTCGCACAGCTACAGCGGACACCTTGTGTGCCTAATCTCATGGAGAGGTAGCCTAATTACAGGGCTTTATTTCGTCTTCGAGACAGATAACATACCTACACGAATAAGTATTGTATCACTACAAAAGGTAAGAAATTGTTCATGTTGTTTGTGTTTTAATGCGATCGCTTAGTGTAGGCTACTGTAACCAGTCTGCGTGTAACTCCTAATTACACTTCGATGACAGCTATTGCTTTATTTAATTCACCGTAGTTGACAGAAAAGTACAACAGGAATCTGGCGGTTGTAAGTATTGTCTAGGTTTGATTCACTGTGTTATTCAGTTTTCTGTGGCGAAATTGCATGAGTGTCTGATGCGTTAATCAGATGCTTCATAAGTTGAGAGGAATGATGTTAAGAATGTCATTGGGACTCTAAACTTCATTATCACTCTGATAAAGTAGCCTACTGGGTGCAAATGGCAAATTACTATATTGTCCCCCTAGTCTTTTTGTCATGAGTAGGCTAGTTTCGGCTACTCTGCATAATGCATAATTTCATTGATGACGACCAATGCCATTATACTCGTGTAAAGACCAAAAGTTCTAACACATTTCAAATGAGTAAAGTACATTACTTCTCATGTGTACTTGCTACTTGTCATATCGACTAATGAGCTACAGCAACGTAACCTTGTAGGGATAAACAGTAGAGCCACTGATATATTGGATGTGGCAGGGGATTAACGCCAAGGGAAACTACCTCTAAACGCGCAAAGGGATTGTAATAGTTCCGAATGCAGCATTGCTGGGGTGTTCCATTATGAAATCGTGGCCTATATAGTTCCTCTCTCTTGTTGAGAGTTTTAAATAGCCAGGCAGGCTGGCTGGCTAGCTGTGCCGAAGTCTTTTATGAGCAGGAAAGACGCCAGCTAAACATTCAGGCCTACCAGGATTTATGGCCAAGACATTCCTAAATACTCAATCGCATTACGGTCACTTGTCTTTAAAGCTGAGAGCTGCCTGGGCTGTACTTCCCAGTCCGTGCTTTTGTAAAAAAAAAAAAAGATCCTGTCTTGGTTATGGACACATTTTATATGCGTAGTCCGCTACTAGACTAAGTTATTGTGCGTTTCTGGGCCATACGTCAGTCTTTTCACTCACCCCCTGAACCCGTAGAAATGCAATGGTTCAAAATGAAGACCCTTTAATCAACAAGGATACAAGGGTCCAGACAATATCATGCAGAACACTTGCCAGTGAATGTGATTGCCATTCACTGTTATGTTGTATATCTATTATACCCATTAGTTTCTAACTTGATTATGTAACACTACAAGTAGTAGGCTCATAAATCATTCCAGTACTAATTACAGTGGGAATATTAAAGAAAAATAATTACATTAATTGAATCCAGACTCTGCCTGCCATCATGAATGCTTTGTCAGATCCTACTATTCTTTCTCTCTTTTTCCTTTCTCAGTTGCAGGCATGGAGGGACTGGTTTAAACTGGATCCACCATAGTTAGCCATTCACTGGGCCTACAAATTATCCGGGTTGGGGGTCCAGTGATTTCACAGCATCTTGGCTAGTCTAGTGTTTGTACAGCATTAGTCATGGGTGAAAGAAGTGGGTTTGGAGTCCCCAAAAACCCTGCACGGCCAGCTGGGTCACTGCCGCCCGAGCCCATAGACATCATACGGATCAAAGCCAGATCCAGAAGAGTCCGTATCAACGTAGGGGGCCTGACGCACGAGGTCCTGTGGCGGACCTTGGACAGGCTCCCGCGCACCCGTCTGGGCAAACTCAGAGACTGCAACACCCATGAGACCTTACTGGAGATCTGCGATGACTACTGCCTCAACGAGAACGAGTACTTCTTCGACAGGCACCCTGGTGCCTTCTCTTCCATCTTGAACTTTTACAGGACAGGGAAGCTGCACATGATGGAGGAGATGTGTGCCCTGTCCTTCGGCCAGGAGCTCGACTACTGGGGCATCGACGAGATCTACCTGGAGTCGTGCTGCCAGGCCCGCTACCACCAGAAGAAGGAGCAGATGAACGAGGAGCTGCGGAGAGAGGCCGAGAGCCTGCGGCAGAAGGAGGGCGAGGAGGTGGACAACGGCTGCTGCCCAGACAAGAGACAGAAGCTATGGGACTTGCTGGAGAAACCCAGCTCTTCTTTGGCTGCTAAGGTGAGCTTTTACCCCTCAGCATTCCAACACAGTATATAGACGTCAGTGACATAAGCAGATCCTGTCAGAGCGCATATAACATGAGAGTTATGAGATGAGATGAGTTTATAACAGTGTTGTTTTTGGTGAGAAGTTATTCAGATGACTCCTCTGTTTGTCTTATGTCGGGGTTGAAGAATGTTTCCTCAGCTTCTTCTTCACCTGCCACAAACCGGTTACTACAGAAACAGAGAGGCTGGCCAAGAGTTGCTCAAATGTTTATGTCTTTCTTTTCCCCTAAAACCCATAAAAGGATATTGCAGAGAACAAGAGAAACTAGAAAAAAAGCAGAAAACACTCTTGTATTCAAAAGGTGTTCAGGTAAATCAACTGTCTCTATTTGTACATGGGGGTTGTTAAACCTGACATATTAGATAATGTCCTCTTGCTTTAAGTATATTTTTACTGCCAAACCATGAATGAGGTATTGGCACTTTGGCATGAAACCATTTAGAGTTTGCAATCACTCTAAGAGAGAGACACTCTGGGGTCTTGGCACAGTAGTGTAGGATCAGTTTATTTCAGTGAGTGTTTGGATACAATAGCGTAGCTCTCATTTACATCGTTGTCAGGGTTGTGGTGATTTATTTGTATTCTATATGAGGAAATATTACAGGCCGGCCACCTAAGATGTTTTCCTGCAGCATAAAAAAAAATACTCTCCTTCAGTTGACCTCCAGCACATCTGCGATAATATAGGAATACACATCATGAAAAGTTTGAGGGTTGCAGCACACAAAAAGCCAGAAAGTGAAAAGCATTTCTCTTCATATATTGTCATAGTGATCACCCCAGGACGGTGAATTTCTTTTGGAGAAATTTGTCATGGGAGTAATCTGACTGCTGTGTTTATCAACACATTGGGCTGCTGAGCTAATGGAGGCAATCTGGGGGGCTGAGAGGCTTTTTACAGCAGCTCAGCTGCCTTCCATGCCCCGTGCACAGTCAGTGAGCAGTCCCAGCGGCACTCACTGCCTACTTCCTGGAATACGGTCAAGGAAAGCAGTCAAATGGGCCATTAGAAACGGCTGTCATGTGCGCTTAGCATTTGTTTCTCTGCTGCTTTTGCTTCATACTTTCACAGTTTTCATTGTGAAAACAAAGTCATTGGAAGTACAGATATCTTCTGAATAGAAAAGTCAGTAAATAGCGATGATTGTTTGTGCCATTGTTTTGAGGCAAGTAAAGCAGCCAGTAGCATCTCCAGGTAACAACATTACTTTTCTTTGGATTGAGTTCTTTGGATAAGAGGCAAGTCTGAGGCCTGTAAAAGAAACTAAATATTAGGCTGTGTTCAGGCTATGTCACAACCCCCCCCCCCCTCCCCTTTGTCAGTCAGAGGAAAAATTAGAACCTGGAGTCCGGAGTTTGTCCAACAGTGACACCTTGGTGTAAACAGACGAAATGAGATCCGTCAGGTACAGCTCTTGGTCTATACGTCCAGGTTTGTGAGAGGTGACTTGACTCGGTGCCATCTAGTGCTGTTGGCAGTCAATCATATGTGTGAGTCAGCACAATGACAATGCATCCATTCAGCCTTCTCCTCTTTCTCTCTCCATCTCTTGCCCACCTCTGTCCTCCCTGCCCTCCCTCCTCCACCTCCTCTCTCTCTCTTTTCACCTCCTCTCCTACTCCCGCTTCCCCTCTCCATCACTGCTCTTACTGCCGAGGAAGCTGGAGGTTCAGACACAAGTTTTCATATTCATAGGAAGTTCATGATCATTTTGCTTTTGTGTGCATGAGGTGTTGGTGTACGATTTTGTTTAACATAAAAGCTTTTGCTTTTATGTTACTTTACATTGAGGCGTCATCAGCAGGAAAGCCCATCTAGACAAGTCACATGTGAAGCTTGCCCAAAAGCTCTAGGTGACAAAAGCATTTGAGGATATGGGGAGTCCTCGTGCTGTTCCTAGTCATTGGCCATCACCTGATACTGAGACAGGTTTGTGTGTTAACAAGGCATTTAATGCCTAATGACTGCGGTTTAATCCCTTCAGTTGTGATAAAGATACTACACACTGTAGATTATATATTGGATATGAAAAAATCTCAATCTCACCATTACCTTAAAGAATTTCACGTATGAATCAAAATTCTTTTAGACAAATCAAATCATTTTTGATCATTGCAAATTTAGTTTATAAGAAGAGAACATTTCTTTCTATTTAGAAGTCATAATTTCATGCTTCCATTTATAGATTTACATCTTCATCTAATTTCAGTTCTTCCCAGTGGCCCTTGTTGGACAAGTTTCATGTTATTTTTACAGACTTTGTCTCAGCACAGGTACTGTACTGTCCAGTTCAGTGGAATCCTCATACAGCAGTGAGGGGAGGGAGGGAGGAAGAGGGGGATGGAATAAGACTTAATCTCCTTTGGTGCTTTACCGAGTCTGCTCCTACAAATAGACCTCATGGGAGGGCCCAGGCCCGTCTGGCTTATGCCCGCGGTGTTCCATCAGGTCACATGGGTGGCCGAGCCGCTAAGCAGGGGACCGGGAGCGCACTTGAGGAGGTTTTCTCTTTTAAGATGCCACTTAAGACCCAACGTGTACATGGAGTGCTCTTTAGCCCAGTTCCTTCTACTGATTCGATTCTGAGAATTTTTTGGAGAGGAGGAGAGGGGTTTGTGGTTCAAGTAGTCATGTTGAAGGCACAGTATTTTATTGTTGTTAAGACATATGATATGTAATATAATAATGTGACTAAAAGCATTCTTATAACAGTAAATGATGCACAGCCTTAATTGGGGTCACAGTTTGGAGATACTGGGCGAGTCCTCCTTTGTTTCACTGTACCTTGTACAAGTAATTACTCCAGGGCTCTGCAATACATGTGGTCATACATGAGACAAAGTGGTGTCAAGTTTACCCTCTCACAAGCTCACAGTTTGTGAGTTGGCACTCTGAACGTGAGTTTTAGCTGCTTAACTAGTGTCCTCAACGGCCCTCTTATCTTTAACATTCAGACCTTAAAGTAGAGATCTGTGGCATCTTTAGCACCTCCTCAAATAGTATGGACACAGCCTACAGTGGCATAGCCTACTGTGCTTTTACTGTCACAGACAGTGGTGTGTTTGTGTATGAAAATTTGTTCAGTGTTAGCTGAACCTCATTTAGGGGAATGGTGATTTTGACCCCAAGTGCCCAAGCATGCTTATCTAATAAACTGAATGGCCACATTACAAGATGTATGTCCCTTTTGCATTTGAAGGTCTTTTTTCCCCCCTGACAGACTTGATTGACTGATATCATTGAAAGTGATCCGATTTTGTTGGCAATCAGGAGCGAACATTCACACCCTGTGACAGGTCTTTATGATACATGGGTTTTACCATGCTGATTTTGAGTCTAGGCAGAGGGCTCCACCCTGTGCTTTGGGAGGTACTCTGCAGGTTGGAGGCTCAGAAAAAGTCATGACATTGGGACCATGTTGGTCTTAATCCATCCTCAGTGAAGGTGCCGACACCTCTAAAGACGGGACTGAGTCACTGGGCCTGGTGTGTGTTTGTGTGAAGCCTGAATCAGTAGGAAATGAGATTAACCTATGTTAAAGATTATGTGAAGGTTTTCCTTTTTTTTGTTAGTATTTGTCAATATTTTAGTGATTAAAAAGTTCGCCAAATAACTTAAGATGTAATTTTTTGTATGTAGACATTGTTTTGGAACCCATTGAACATTGTGGTCATTTGGTCGAATTGCAAGACATAAGCACCATTGCTATGTCCAGACACCCCCACCCAACACTTACACTTATGAGTGCATACATTTTGCCTCTCCTTGCCTGTATGTGTAGGCCCTCACCACATTCATATATTAATAACACCTTACACTTTACATACTTGAAGTCATTAGTGGACAACAGCCTAATCCCCTCTCTTCAACTTTTACAGAACCAGTATGTGACAGCTATTCTGAACGTGTGTGCCTAAATAATTTGTCCCCCGCCAGTGTAGTGCGTGTTCATGTGTGATTGGTGGCTGGTGCCACTGTGAATATTAATTGCACGAAACCATCTTTTTCTTCTGCTTAATGGAGAGGGTTTCCATTACCTCCTGTCAAAATGTCTGTCATATTTTCTCTGTTGGAGAGATGGATGATCGTTCATTTTTAAAATAGCACTCAAACCTGATGGGACTACTGTGGTGATATCTGTTGAGGAATCATTTAGAACTGATCTGTATAAATGCTTTAGTTGTCTGGGGCAAAAGACTGGCTAAAATAGCTGACTACATGGATGTTGAGTGTGGGCTGATGACATACAGAAAGCAGGCCTGTAGAGACTGTGAATACCAGTCTGGCATTGCTGTTAGCTGTTCTTGTAGGATTCTCTTTTGATTTGCAAGGCTGTATTGTATATACAATCAATTCATTTGAGATGTTTGAAATGCTCAGCTGTGAAGGCTACTGTTCACTTTTATCATCAACTAGTTTATTATGAAATATATTGTTATCTACTGATATTGTCTTCAACAGCCTCTTAAGTTTTTAGCCACATGCAGCCTGACAGAGAAGACTGTTAGTGAGTTTCAGTTGGGTGAAGGCAGCTAGTCACACACAAATTAGTCTCAGTTATGGCCTGTAATCATTCTCAGTCTAACAAGCAAAATCGAAATGCATCTGCAATGGTGGATTAACCAGTAAAATGTAGTCAGAAACTGTTTAAACTATGAAGCTTCAGGTGTGAAGTACTTCAGAGTCCTTGTGGCAGTGTAAACATTAATGCCACCTCCTAAATTGTGTGTGATGCATGCATTTCCGTGTGTGTGTGTGTGTGTGTGTGGGGGGGCATGCTTGTGCGATCAGTCAGTGCATTCTGGCAGCGCTCCTTTGCTATCACTCAGAGGGGGCCCGAGGGTTCAACAGTAAAGGCGAGGGCGGACGCCTTTCAAAGCACTTCTAGGGGTCGACACAATCTTATTAACCAAAGCGGGGGGGCATCAATCTCTTACTGCCGTCTTAACCGGCATTAGGCAGAGGAGCGGCGTCCCCACACTTCATCATATCCCCGCACTCGCTCACGGCGCCGGCGATGCTCTAGGTGTGAGGGGGAGACGGACGATCAGGATAGTGGCAGCTCTCTCTCCGGAGAGAGAAAAAACATTCTGGATAACAGGATTTATGGTGTTGCCCTCTGAGACTAACAAGATTGTGAACGGAGGTGATTAAAAATGAAGTAACCTGTGATGGTGAACTGCAGCACTCTTTCTCTCTCTCACACACACACACACCTTTGTTTGATGAGATGAGATGGCCCTGGTCAGGACTAGTAGAAGAGCAGCCACCAGCATATCCTTTTTTGTTTTTTACAAAGATGTAGTCAGAGATGTATGACACAGGAGGTATTTTGAAGAGATGGAGAGGCATGGAGGTCTGTTTTTTGTATTCCATTGTCAGATTCTGTAAGCACAAGCTGTGTTGTGAATATGTGATGTGTGGTTAGATTGCAGCGGAGGCGGCATGTGTGTAGGTATGTGGCTGCTGGGTGGGTGTGCTTTTTTCACTTCCTCCATCCTGTCACAGTGATGACAGAGTGAAAAGCTGGCAGCTCACATCTGTTCCTCACTGTCAAGTGGCTTTTCTGATCTATGTCAAGCATGGGAGGGACCCCATTGAAGAACATTTACCAGATGGTGCTGTTGTATGTGTGGTTATGGCCCACACAATTTGCCAACGTTCAAAAGGGTGTCAGTGAATTAAGACCTCACCTAATGGTCAGTTCAAAAAATCACCAAAATCAATAGCCACTTACCTCACTTCTGAGTGCCCTGTATATTCCTACCCGGAGTGCCTACCACCTGACATGTTTTAGCATTCAGCATGTGAAGTTGCTCCTCCACTTTTCTATAACCGCAGGTTAAACCTTTCAAGTAATTACTACTTTTCCTCTAGATTTATAGGGAGACTGAATTAAATTGATTCCATTAAAATTATACTCTGGAAACCACACCCTTTGGGTTCTTTTTTTATAGACATCTAAATCATATAGCTAGGTGATATGAGAAAGGGTATGTAAGTGTCTGGAAGTCTCTCTCTCTCTCTCTCTCTCTCTCTCTCTCTATCTCTCTATGTATGTGGAATGTCTGATTATCATGTCTGGTATTATGTCTGGTTGTAAGCACTTTGGATTAACCATCTAAAAAGCTGATACGTTTTGTGTTGGGCATTGTGTTTGCCATTACTGATGGGAAAAAAGAAGTGTTTTAAAGGAAATATTTTCCTAGGACGTACTCAAGCAGAAATGACAAGGGCTTCAGATACTGGTGATGATTCCCCTCATCATGCCACAATCAAGGGCTTACCATGAGCAGTGCTTATGGCTTTCACAGAGAACAATAGAATGACATTAGACAAACTGGAACTTTGCCAAAAACAGCAACAGACAGGGTAGTGTATTGGGTAGACAAATCTACAATGAACTTGTAAGCCGTTGCATGGTTGTGATTTTACACACGCACACTCATATTCGTATACAGGTGTTTGGACTCTGTAGACTTCCATTTCAGTTTCACAGAAGGCAGCCACTGCCAATGACAGGACAATAAAACATGTAAGCCTCTTACGCTGCTTAGTTCTGACCAGATGAAATGAAGGGACTCCTGTTCAAATGAAGGAACTCCCACTGAAAGAAAAATCCCACATTTAATTCATGTTTGAAAACACTTAAGTTAATACGATGGCACTGACATGATATTAAATGATAAAACGTGTTTCTTCTTTATAGATGCCTCTCTCCTGTTGTGTATAAGTTGGAAATAAGGATTAGATTGAGTGATGTGCTTGAGTAAGTGTATATTTCCAGATTTGGGACAACGCTTTAAATGAGATAATATGTTCATTCAGAAATACAACAGTCAACTTTAACATTGTTATTAATGCCATACTACTACAATCATGAAATTATCAATCAGCAAAATGAAACACCCACTCCTCAAGCGTTCTCCTCCAGTGTTCTCTTTTTCCCCTCAGTGAGAGTGGTGTGTGTGTGTGTGTGAGTTCAGGCTGTTGTGTTGTGTTTCTGATCAATCTCTGGTCTTGAGGTGGTGTGCCAGGGATTCTGAGCTCCTAGGAAGTGCCCAGCGGGGAGGGAGTGTAGTGTCCCTGGGCTGCAGCTGTGGGGGCCATCTTCACTCTACTCACTCTGTGCTTTACTCTCAGTCATCGCATAGCCCTCTGCCAAAAACCATTTAAGAGCTGTGATATGCTAATAAGATTTACATGCGGGAGTAGGGAGTCATATGCTATTAATGTGACATGACAACACATGGCATGCTATTAACTCCTGTAGCGCATGCTACCCAACCTAACCTTACTCTGTGCTCTCCAGCTGAAATAATGTACCCTAAAAATTCACTCTTATTTACTCTTGCTAGCGAGCTGATGGGGGGACCTAGGGTGTGTGTTGTTTGTTGAGATCCCAGATGCTCAGGCTCACGTTGCCAAAAATAGACAGTAGCACTGCGACACACAGATTGGCTATACACTGTGGTTAACTAGGGGTTGCCCACACCCGGCACTTGTGTGGGGCGGCCGAGGGTAAGGCTATGAGCGCGGCACACTTATCACATGTTGCTTTTACCCAGCAGCCTCGGAGGCAGGCCTGGTATTTGGCAGCGGTTGTCAGCGACTGTGTTGACTAATGACTGTAATCAGCAGCCCTTTCTCTTCCTGTGTCCGCCCCCACTCTGACACACGCCGTGCGGGGCGCCACCCCATGACTCGCACCACCAGCAGCCGCCACACTGGTGGCAACGATACAGTTCCGTTCGCTCTGTTGCCTTCATTTCTTTCTCTTTCTCTCTCTCTCTGTGCTCTCTCTCTCACTCAATCTTGAATTTTATCCAACGCAGCCGTCCTGACAGAACAAGGTGGGAATGTGGGTGTGGGGGAGGCATTGGAACATCACTGCCCAAAGTGCTCCTTACTCAGCACAAGCTTCTTGACAAATGCGGTGGCTTAGGTCTAAATAAATCGGTCCTATAAAAAAAACACACACATACCCGTACACTTGCACAAAAAAAAAATCAAATGGATCCCGTGTCACCCTTCCATAAATACCCGGCCGATATTGATCAAGACATTCTTGGGTTTCCTGGCTGAGCTTCTTCCTCTTCCCTGGGCAGAAACAGTGTTCACCAGAAATAATTCAACCTTCACTCTCCCCTCGTGCCAGCTCTCACTGCAGACCAGGAGACAGACACTCCTCTCGGATGCCCTCAAAACGCAGGCCCCATGAGGCCCGCATGCATTCTGTTGACAGAACAAAATACACCATGGACCAACTTCTTTTTTTGGTCCTGTAGAATGTGACTTACATCTCAGTAGATTGTGTGTGTTGCGCAACATTCAGGTGTGTGCATAGAATCCCACAATGCACTAGTCACATGAATACAGCAGCATGGGTGCTGTCCCTGGTCCTGGAGTTGAGCTGGGACCTCCCTGTGTACTGAATGTGTCCTTTTGTGGCCAGCATGTGTAATCTGTACTGGCTGTGCAGCTCTGTACAGTGTGAAACTGTACTGCAGTTTGATGTGTGGTTTTGCGTTTGCTTTTCATTTTAAAAGCAGGTTTTCTCAAAGACGTACTTGCCCTTCTCACACATGGCCTCACGTGTTTATGTCTCGTCCTTTTTTAAATCAAAGCTCCTAGCGCAGATTAGAGATCAAATCCCTCTGTTCTGCCAGATTGCCCTCCATAAGCTATTCTTTTCCGAGTCAAATGTTTTTGTGTTTTTTTTCTTCTTTTTTTCCCTCTGAGTCATTGTTATGTTGTGCAGTACAGAAAGTGGCAGGTTGTGTGGATCCCAGTGGAGGAGGAGAGGGTGGGATCAGTGGGATCTTTCAATTAATCTGCTCGCCTCCCCTTGGCCAGATGTTTCAAGGACTGCAGTGGAGTTCAGGTCACACAGAGAGACACACAGCAAGGCGAGGCGAAGGAGGCTGTGTCCCAAACCAGTCAGTCCAGATGTCCCCTATCCATGATTCAGTTTAAGTCTCCTCAAGAACTTCCGAGGCTTGTACAAACAGAGCACATGATAAAAAGCTCTGAAGATAGGAGTCAGTCTTTTAAGATTCACCTGAATTGACAGGACATGACTATTTTCAGTGTTTCAGTGATTATCAACATAGCATGATATGCATGATATTGCATGCGTTCAGTGAACCCCTTTCAGATAGAAAACCTGGATTGGGTTGGAACATCAGACTGTATCCAGGTTAAGTAACTCTCTGACTGCGTTGCCACACAGAGAGACAGCTCTTGGTAGGTGAGGCTAGAGGTTAAGTCATGGTTAGGCTTGGATGATCTCCTGTACCCCACCCCCCTCTCCCTCTCCTTGGCCCAGCCTGGTCCACATGCACAGGCCACTCAGCCTGTGTGAAGATCACCGCTCATGTAATCACGTTTGCACAGATCCCACGCTAAGGACAGAAAGCTAATCCATGCTCATTCCATCACCTCCTTCCAACTTTCCTTTCTTCTCAGAAAAAAAGCAAAGGAAGGACCTGGGTGTAAGAGAGTGCTGTAGAAAAGAGCGATGTGAAGTAGACCTGTTTTATATGTGGACGTGGACGCTTCCTTGAGAACACTGCAGGGCTAGAGCCACTGATTAATGAGTCCAGTAAAGGTTAAGGAATTACTAGTGTCCTTTGAGTGAGATATCCTTTTCAACTTTGTATGTCCTTAAAAAAGAAGGCAACATGAAGGAACACCTTTACATGGTTTTTGTTGTTGTTTTGATTGTGTTTTGTAGTTAAAACGTGGTTTTTTTTTTTGGGGGGGGGGGGGGGTAGGTTACATATACCAATTAGATTCATTCAGTTTAACATTTTGTATACATTACAATACAATGAATATCAAAGTTGGAAGTTGGGATGGAAACATTTATAGAGTATGTTACGATCTAGCTGGTCAGGAAGGGCACAGTGTCCTTACGTGCACCGCAGGTGACCTTCATCAGAGGTTCACCGGAAGTAGACTCGCCAGGGCTGTGGTCTGCGCCCACCCACTGAACACGTCACCTCTTTCCAGGGCAACAGTGGGGACAATCCCTGCGTCACAACGTGGCTGTCATGAAGGCTATTCAGAGCCAGGTCTTTATCCTTTCTCTTTGCGTCATGCACGGTGGCACAGGCCACTACCAAATGTGGCAGAGAGGCCTCTCTCTCACCGAGTGCCTTCGAAAGAGAGACGGAGAGCTCATTTGCAAGCAGGTCTACTGAAGAGACTGGGTAAATTCTCACATGATAAACAGAAGGAGTAGGTGGTGAATCCTCAAAGTGCTCAAAAGTGACCTGTGGGTTCAGTTGCCTCGTAATGAACTGACCGGCAATAGTAATCTGCTTTGAAAAACTCATTTGAATTTCAAAAACTCATTTGAAACTTTTTTTTTCTTCCACTGTCAATAAAGGTTAATTTACCACAGTCACGTTGTCTCTACTATTGCTGTTTAAAGATGGAGATTAAAGATGGAAATGTGTGAATCTCCACTCATGTAATGCAAGGTCGCTAAAATTGTTCTTTTGTCCTTCCATGGACTATTCTGTCCTGGAGATTGGCATTTCACTAGGCTTTCTCTGAAGAGCTGGCAGATGCTTCTTCCCATGAGCCAATCACGTGGCCACATCGACCTATGTTACCTCTTGCCCTCTGTCCAGTGTCCCTGAGTTTAAAACCCTAACAGGCTCATGGTATGGCAAAGAGTACAAAAGAAAGATAAGAATACATGAAGTCATATCTCTTTCTGTAAAATGCATTAGGTTAGCCGGTGAATATTCCTCCGAACTAAATGTGCAGAAGTCTTAGTTAGTGAGAGCATACTGTCTGCACTGTGCGAGGACACTTCAGGATAATTGTAATAGGATTTAGGTTCTAACTATAGCAAGGATATAGAAAGGTTAGAAGTGGTTACTCATTGTCCCTCACTTTGCTTCTCTGGCAGGAAGAATCAACAAATAATTTGATACCTTTTTCCATGTGTGCTTCAATATTAAATAGCTGACATTTTTTAGAACAGGCAAACTTGATATTGATATTGAAATGATGACACAGCATAGCCATTGATGAGCAGTGTAATATTTCTTTCACTGGAATATCAGCACTTCAAGTGAAATCATTCATTTTCAGAGGAAGGTCATAGATATCCCATCAAGGAATTTTAATCATGTCATCATTTTGAATCTTTGTCTTTGTCTGAATTTATAATCTTTATATCATAATTGCAGTATTTTGAAAGCAGTTCATTAATTCAGTTACATTTTAAAAGAATAATAAAGATAATAATTAAGTTTTTAATATATAGTTTATGGTGAGGTGGTCATAATATTTTATCTATTTCATTCTGTATATTTTGTACTTTCTATTTGTTTTACATATGATGTGCCTTCCAGTATATATTCTTTGTTACTATTCCCTATTCTATCTTGATTATAACTCATACAGTGGGCAATCAGTGCATGTGTCTAAACATTCTTGGATATTTTTACATTGGCCTAAAAAAAAAATCATCAAACCATCTGATATGCATTTCTGGTCAGACATTTGCACTCAGAAGGTCATACCTTTCACTTGGACTATTGCTGGCTCCATTATGGAGAAAAGTTTTTATTTAGCATTTCTCTCATGGCTTCTGATTATCAGTGTGTGGCATATTTCAGCCCATTCACCTTTTTCATAATGAAAGGGAACATTACCCTCTGTCATTTCCACCATTTTATGACCCTGCTCCTCACCAGCCCCCCATATGGTATTATATCTAATAAGCAATAACTCTGGGAAAAAATCACATTGTGCAGCATAGTGGAACCACTTAATCAGAAGACGGCGACTCAGTTGTTGCTTCCTGTATGGGGATGTTGTCTGTAATATTAGAGGTGTACAGAGAGATGGAAATAGAGATACGGGGAGGGGGAGGGGGAGGTAGGACGTGAGCAGATGATTGGTTGCAGAGCAAAGAGAAGAAAATACGGATGGATGAGTCAATGAAACGGATAGAAAGTTGCCACAGGTGTTAGTACAACGTTGAAACTTGAGCATCACTAGGCTTACCGGTATACAAAATGGAAATAGATCTGATGCCAGTTCAAACGTAGGTGACATTTTCATCTGCATACAGACTGTAAAAGACAAACTCCCTTGTCCTAAATTTTGACACTGAACCTGATCATTTCTCCCTGGGAAGACTAATAAAGTAACTTTGACTTTGATCACTGCCTATTTTGTTTTTGTTTTCATGTAGATTTAAGATACTGATGACTTCCCCTTGGAGTGGTTTAATCACAGCCATCATTTTGGTGGTGTGAAACTTAATATCAAAGGAGGAAACCCTATCTGTGCAGGATTATTTGATAACAGAAAAAGACTTGAGTGGATAACCTCCATATGCATCCACTCTATAAACTAACAAAGTAGTTAATCGATATGTGCTTGGCATTGCTTATCGCTGGTGGTATCTGTGATGAGATGTGTACACAATCGATAAGGTAGCTCTGTGGCGCAGGTCAGTTTTCTGCGGATGGGAGCAGCAGAGCTGCGCTGCCGTGCCGGTCAAGAACACTGAGGTCATGGACAGAGGGATGAGTAATTTTGGAGCAGAATACTACAGTGTGCAATTAATATGTTCTTTTCTACTGACACACCATAGAGCACAGCTGCTGTGCGGCTATTTTTGGAGTCATCAGCCTTAATGTCTGAATTGTGGCGAATTGTTGGACCAACAATGTGCAGTTTTGGCTTTGAGTCTGTTCTTGACATCTGATTTAATCAGGATTTACACCGCTGAATCGCATAAGACACAGGAGCCTGGAGAGTTGTCCGATTTTCTTTTTTGAGTTTCCAAATACACAGAGCATTCTTAGACGGACTGTTCATTTACATACCCCACACAGACATGTTATTTGCTGTGTGCTACATGCTATCTTTTTCATGCACTGCTAATCTAACATGGCATCACAAGCAATGCTATAATTTTCTGTGTGCTACATGCTATCTTTTTCATGCACTGATAATCTAACATCACAAGCATGCCGCATGCCCACCTCAGAGGTATCCAAGGTTGTCCTGCTATGTCTTGTTAGTGTAGACTGAAGGCACAGGCAAACTCTTCTCTGGATTCCAAAGTGTCCCCAGACATCAGACACAAAGATCAAACCAATAAACCAACAGGCACTCAATTGATCTAGTCGCAAACAGTATCTAAGAATATCTTGTGGAGAAAAGAATCATGTCATCATGTTGCAATATGTGTATTGGTAGTACGCAAATGCTTTTCAATTAAAGCATACAATTAGCGGTGCATATTAAATGTACAAAAGATGAATTTTGCACTCTGTGCTAGGAGTGAGTTAGTAGCACCTTATTCTTATGTGTTCTCTCTCCTCTGTCTGTTCCTACAGTTCGTGGCCTTTCTATCCATCCTCTTCATCATCCTGTCAACGATTGCACTCTCCCTGAATACCCTGCCAGAGTTACAAGTGATTGACGAGTTTGGACAGTCCAATGACAACCCCTACCTTGCCCAGGTGGAGGCAGTGTGCATCGCCTGGTTCACCATGGAGTACCTGCTGCGCTTCCTCTCCTCCCCGAACAAATGGAAGTTCTTCAAGGGCCCTCTGAACGTCATCGACCTGTTAGCCATCCTGCCGTACTTTGTCACCATCTTCCTGACCGAGTCCAACAAGAGTGTCCTGCAGTTCCAGAACGTCCGGAGGGTGGTCCAGATCTTCCGCATCATGCGGATCCTGAGGATCCTCAAACTGGCCAGACACTCCACTGGGCTCCAGTCCCTGGGCTTCACGCTGAGACGCAGCTACAACGAGCTGGGACTGCTTATCTTGTTCTTAGCCATGGGCATCATGATCTTCTCCAGTCTGGTGTTCTTTGCCGAGAAAGACGAGGATGCCACCAAATTCACAAGCATCCCAGCCTCCTTCTGGTGGGCTACCATTACCATGACCACGGTCGGCTATGGCGACATCTATCCGCAAACCCTGCTGGGTAAAATAGTGGGTGGACTGTGCTGCATCGCTGGGGTGTTGGTGATCGCTCTGCCCATCCCCATCATCGTCAACAACTTCTCAGAGTTCTACAAGGAGCAGAAGAGGCAGGAGAAGGCCATCAAGCGCAGGGAGGCCCTGGAGAGGGCCAAGAGGAATGGCAGCATCGTGTCCATGAACCTGAAGGACACGTTTGCGCGCAGCATGGAACTCATAGACGTCATCGTGGACCAAAAGGAGGAGAAGCCCGTTGACAACCACCTCTCTCCGAGCCGCTGGGGTTACCAGAAGCGCCCGACCTCGGACAGCTCCGACACCAAGTACGTGGAGGTCGCCCAGCTGGGGTCTCCGCACCGGAGCCCGCAGCGGCTGAATGCCCGCAAGCTGGAGCAGATGTACAACCAGATGACGGGTCCGGGCACTGGCGCTGGCCCCGGCCCTCACCTCCGTGAGCCATCGGTGGGGCTGGCTGGCAAAGAGGAGTCCATGGAGATGAAGGTGGTCCAGGGGCAGCCCACGATGGAGAGGCCCATCACTGACATCAAGAGCATCTCCAGCATAGACAGCTTCACCAGCTGCACCACCGACATGAGTGAGGCGGAGAAGAGCGCGCTGCAGGCCCAGCTGAGGCACCCGCGTGCCCCGCCGCCCCTTGACCTGACCAAGATCTCCGCTATTGAGAAGCGGGCGGCTGAGAAGGCCCGGCAGCAGCAGCAGCAGCCACCCATCATCAAGGAGGGCCTCTACGAGTTTGTGCCGTGCAACCCAGAAGACATGGCCGCTCCCACCCCCAGCCCACGGGACGACACCGAGAGCGTGCGCAGCTCCATGCGAGCTGCCAGCCAGGTGAAGACCAAAGGGCTCAAGGTGAACTTCACCGAGTCGCCCGAGGAGGGTTCCTCTAACCTGCACCTGGTAGTGACCGAGGAGGACGTCCCGCTGTCGCCGCCGCTCCTAAGCAGCAGCTCCCCGCGGCACAGCCCACACTCCCCGGGACGAAGCTTCGGGGGCGACGGGGCCGAGAGCTCGCCAGGCTTAGGCCCATCCACCGAGGGCTACAAAGGGAAGAACCACGTTGACAAGACAGCGTCTCCGGCCTCCCCGAAGCCCACCTCACCGAACTGTGCTCCCGGTGTGGGTGGGGGGGCTGGAGGGATGGAGAGCCTGGCTGACACCAATCAGAGTGGACAGAAGGCAGAGAACCATCTTCTTGCTGGGGAGGGTCCATTGACACCCCCTTGTGAAACGAGTATGTAAGGCATGATGAGGGATATATTTTTTTTCAATTCAGATGCTCAGAGACTGTTTGGAACATGCAGGTACACACTGGTGTGCTAAACTACGCCGTAGTGAATAACATTTTTATTTTTCTCTCTGCATGGATGGACAGCGTTTGACTGTACTGCTAAAATGAAGGACTGATAGGACTATGTCCATTGCAGACAAGAGACAACATGCATGTCCGCACAAACAGGAGAGTGTGTCTGTCAAATGGGACAGATACAAACCAAATGTACATAGTTGACAGACATTTCAGTTAGTGTTGAAAAAGGCCTCTCAAATGTGACATTAATCCAAAATTAACAAGTTAAAAACGAAAAGAAAAAAAACCCCATCCCATACACTACAATTTTGATCATGATTAGACTAAGTGCACACAAAACACTGCACAGTGGCAAACAACCTTTTTGTCTCAGAATGCTGAAAACAGATATTCACTCCTTTACTAGTAAATATCAGGAAACTAATGTGGGCATTTCCATTGTTAGCACATTGCTCAGTGAGATGCCCTCACATTACTGCCTTGTATACATATTTATTTGATTCTCTGTTAGTCGGAAAAGCCATGTTGGCAATTCCTTGAAAGGCACATTTACAGTCAGACCAGAAACTTTCCTTCAAGTTAGTCCTGAGATGATTTTATTTCTTTTTGTAATGTTAAACACGATTGACGTTATAACGAGTGAAAACATAAAGACAAAAGTCCTGTAGTTGAACAGTTCATTTCCTCGTGCTTAAGGGCGTGTCACCATCAGTATTTTCTGACCAAGTTATGTAAATCAAAAGCAAAGACTGGATATACAGTGCAACTATGAGCTCCCAGATATACAGATTTTATCAGCTGTTTAATGAAATGTAGTCTCACATTTGTTCGCACATTTTTTATTTCTGTTGTCTAAAACCAGCTGCAACCTTCCTCCAGACCTTTGCTACATTTTATGTTGCCTTTTTCCATTTGAGATGGGGATGTTGCCCTGTTAATCTTGTGTGTGTATATATATACACTCACACGGGAAGAGATGACCTGTGTGCAGGACAGATACTTCACTGCAATGACTGTGGCCACACTGGGGAAGCGGCAAGATCATACTGCCCTCTGCTGGCCACAGATGGAGGCACTTTAATCTGAGACTCCTTGGAGTCGCTGGCTGAATTCTGTTTAGAGTGTTAAGGACGGGCTTTGCTTTTTAATATGACACGACTAACTGCAGAACATCAAGCCAGACCTAGAACAGGTTCAGACTTGAGTATGTGTTCTAACAGAACCGAGTGCTCTACAGTTATACTGTAAATACAAATATGATATAAATGTGTAAAGTACTGTATGAATACAGGTACAATATGTATTCTTTGGGTTCCAACAATTGAAAGTGGCTCTATTTTTTGTATAAAAATGTAAAAAGGCAGTTAGGCAGGACCAATTTCTGCTTTATGGTTGAAATTATGTGCCTTTTCATAAATAGTCATTTATGAGAAGGTGAAGTCAATCGGCTTTGTTTGTAGAAGTCCTGAAATCTACTTTTTATAGGGAAACATAATATATGCAAGCAATTCCTCAGGTTTTGTAAAACTTGAAATGACTATATCACGGCTTGACTCATTTTACAGCTATTTTAACTGTGATCTATCGTTTAACTGTATAACTTCACAATTATTGTTAAAATGTCAGGGAGTAACATTTTAGCTTAGAACTATTCCTTAACAGCTATATATATACACACACAAAAAAACCTTGTAAAATAATACCATGTTCGTTTATCGGTTCTCAAAGGCTCAAGGTTGCCTTTCTCTTTACAAATTAGTGTACCGTACACCCAGTACTCAAGGTGATCATTTATCCTCTTTGGTGTCTGTTTTCGCCAGTGAATAATAGATTTGTACTAGTATGTGTCAGTAGATACATTTGTCATGACTTTGTATGTTTTAGTTGCATTGTTCCCAATAAATGACCATATGCAATAGACCACATACATGTCTTGACAAGGTTCTTTCCACCCTATTAGTGACTGGACATTCCTACCACCTCTTCACTCATGATACAAATTCAGTTTGCAATCCCCACCATCCGAGACATTTATGAGGTTCCTGGTAGACATCCATACCACTTCCCTTATTTGCACAAAAACTGATTGACCACAAGATGGCAGCATAGGACAAGGCAGTCGAGAGCCGTATAGAGTTCAGACAACTCAAATCACGAGTGCCAAATTACGACCGTCAGATGATTCTACAGTGAAACCCTATGGGGCGATGCTATGTTGAAATAAATCGCTTATTTTCACCAGATCTATTAATATTATTATCAACATTTGTCAACATGTAAATGGCCCTCACAGAAATATGCCAGTGCCTATATTTGCCTTCAAAATCTTAAATGAGCCTGTAAAATGACCATTGTAGAGTAGCCTAGCCTACAGAAAAAACTTAATTGATGTGATATAATGATGACTTGTTAAATGTCTGCCTACAATGGTTTTAATAAACATAGTAATTTATTTTGTCAGTCATCATGTTCATTTTAATGACTAGAAAGGACATTTAAACCAGTCATGTCAGCTGGTGTGTCCAGGGTCATCTTTTATTTTTTCCATAGACTGTAAAAGAAAAGTTTTCCCCGCTGTATTATCCATAAACAGTAAAGTATATTATGTACCTACATCCGGAATCTTAGTTCCGGTATAGACCTCTGAAGTTCGCCTACAAAAAAGCTGCCATCTTTGACATCCGGTATCTGGCGATTTTTCCTATGGGAAAATAACATGGGGATTTTGAATTATCGCACCTGTTAAAGAAGCCCTATGCAGGTCTGGTTATTCCTTTGCTGTTTCTGGGTTTTCGCCTGATTTGGGCTCGCATTTTTCACGACATAGCTCCCCCTGCAGCTTCGGTAGCAAGTGACTGCTACGCTAAACCCCCACTAGCTAGCGAGCTAGCCATCAAGAAACCAAGCTAAACACACAGGGCTCACAATAAAAACGGTCGAACAAACACATTGTTCAAGAGACTATCAAACCACATTACAAAAACAAAGTTCACCCAAGGGTAGGCTACTTACAGCAACAAAGCCAAGTCGGAGTCCGTTTTGCAGTCTTCTTAGAAACTACAATCTGACTACATTTTCGAGGCGCGATTGGATACTTCCGCTGAGTCACATCCGGATTTGTTCGGACCGTGACCAGAAAGTTGCATATTCATTTTTTCCGCGGAGAAGCACTAGGGGGAGACGAAGCACCCACCAAACGACCCAAAAAGTGTTGTAGAACCATCAGAACGACTCTCAACCTGCATAATTAAGGTAATTTTTGCTAAAATTGTTGCATAGTATATGTATATATACTTTTTTGATCCCGTGAGGGAAATTTGGTCTCTGCATTTAACCCAATCGGTGAATTAGTGAAACACAAACAGCACACAGTGAACACACAGTGAGGTGAAGCACACACTAATCCCGGCGCAGTGAGCTGCCTGCTACAACGGTGGCGCTCGGGGAGCAGTGAGGGGTTAGGTGCCTTGCTCAAGGGAACTTCAGCCGTGGCCCACTGGTCAGGGCTTGAACCGGCAACCCTCCGGTTACAAGTCCAGAGTGCTAACCAGTGGGCCACGGCTGCATAGGGCTTCTTTAAAGGTGGCATGTGTAAGAATTGAGGTAAAAATATCCAAAAAATGAGCTACACACATCAAAAGAATGAGAAGAAATAAGGGTGATTACGTCATTAAAAAAATGACAAGGTATAGTGCTGCAGAGACATCAACCTGAATTAGCATGCTAAATTACTAGCCACAGCCACAGGTGTCATAATACCAGTTTCGGCCATGGGAGGCGATATGCGTCTTCGAGTGCCAGTATCCACTGCTTTCGAGTGGATACTGTGATCTCCGGTACGTGAAGGCGGCACACTTAGATTTTTGCTACCCCAGAGCTAACTTGCAATGCAACTTGCCATAGGTAGTTAGCTTCAATTAACAACCGGATCTCCTTATATAGGCAAAGATGGCTGTTTGGTTCTTTTTTGTAGGCGAACTTCAGAGGTAGATAGATAAATAGATAGATAGATAGATAGATAGATACTTTATTGATCCCCAAGGGGAAATTCAAGGGTCTCAGTAGCATACAGACATCACACACAACATGCACTTACAGCAGAAATGGTAAACATAAGTATAAGTATAAACATAACTAAACTCCACTGTACAATAAAGACAGTAGAAGATAAGAAAGATAAGAAAACTAACAAAACTAAATACTAAGTACACTATATAAATTAAATTAAGAAAGTCCAATGTGCTTGAGGGTGATCAAGCATAAGACGCTTGTAGTGACAGGGCCGGGACTGGTAAGGTGCTAAAGGGAGTGAGTGTCATGGTGAAGGTGCAAAAAGTAGTCCAACCATAGTCCTTTAGTTATGTGTGCATGGCAAGGTGCTCAAGAGAGTGAGTGTCATGGTGAAGGTGCAAAAAGTAGTCCAACATTAGTCCAACAGTGAAAGAGTAAGGTCTAGAGACCAGCGTAAATAATATGGACAAATAGGAGAGTAAAGTATAATGTAGACAAGGTAAAATAAAAAAACTATTTCAGTGCAAGAACAGGTTGAGGTAATAGGGTTATAGCCATTCATTCATTCATTCATTCAGTATTGAAGCAGAAGCCTGACCGCAGCCATTGATCATGTGTGCTAATATAGCATGAAACAGTGTAGCAGTAAAACAGTAGTGAAAACATTAGGCTGTGTACATTAGTAAAACAGTAGTAAAACAGTAGTAAAGCAGTAGTGGGCAGTCAGTACTCATGTAAACATGGAGAGGGTGGAGAGGCAGACAGACTAAGCAGAGAAGTCTATCTCTCCTCTTCCCTTTAGTGAGGCATTGAACAGTTAAATGGCCCTAGGAACAAATGACTTCCTCAGCCTTTCAGTTGTGCATGGCAGTGAGCGAAGTCTCCAGCTGATCAAGCTCTTTTGCTTTTTGATAGTGCTGTAGAGTGGATGACATTCATTGTCCAAGATGTTGATCAGTTTGTTTAGGGTCCTTTTGTCAGATATTGAAGTGATGCACTCCAGTTCAGCTCCCCCTACAGAGCCAGCCTTCCTTACCAGCCTGTCAAGTCGCCCAGCATCCTTCTTCTTTGTGCTTCCTCCCCAGCATACCACTGCATAGAAGAGGGCGCTGGCCACAACAGACTGGTAGAACATCCTGAGGAGCTTGCTGCACACATTGAAGGACCGCAGCCTCCTCAGGAAGTACAGCCTGCTCTGTCCTTTCTTGTAGAGTGCATCAGTGTTGGCTGACCAGTCCAGTTTATTGTCCAGGTGGAGACCCAGATACTTGTAGGTGCTTACCACCTCCACATTGACCCCATCAATGGAGACTGGTAGCAGAGCGGGCTTAGACCTACGGAAATCCACCACCATCTCCTTGGTCTTTGAAGTGTTTAGTTGAAGGTGATTGAGTTTGCACCATTGCACAAAGTCCTCCACCAGGCTCCTGTACTCCTCCTCTTGCTCGTCCCTGATACACCCCACAATTGCAGTATCATCAGAAAACTTCTGCATGTGGCATGACTCGGTGTTGTAGCAGAAGTCAGATGTGTACAGGGTGAACAGGACTGGAGAGAGCACAGTTCCCTGTGGCGCTCCGGTGCTGCTGATCACAGTGTCAGAGAGACAGTTCTTCAGTCTGACAAACTGTGGTCGCTCGGTCAGGTAATCTGTAATCCAGGTTACCAGGTGAGCGTCCACACCCATCTGCAAGAGCTTGTCTCCCAGTCTGAGGGGTTGGATGGTGTTAAAAGCACTTGAGAAATCAAAGAACATGATTCTCACAGCACTTTTCCCCTTGTCTAGGTGAGAATGTGTCCTGTGTAAAAGATAAGTGATGGCATTGTCCACGCCCACTTTCTCCTGGTATGCAAACTGTAACAGGTCTAGTGCATGGCATACCTGGGGTCTGAGGATACCTAAGACCAGTCGCTCCATTGTTTTCATCACATGTGATGTTAGAGTGACAGGCCTGAAGTCATTAAGCTCACTGGGGTGTGGTTTCTTGGGGACGTGGGTGAGACATGATGTCTTCCACAGTGTTGGAACTTGTCCGAGACGTAGACTCCAGTTGAAGATGTGCTTCAGTGGTTCCCCCAGTTCAGCAGCACAGGCCTTGAACAGCCTTGGACACAGTCTGTCAGGCCCGGCTGCCTTACGAGGATGACGTTTTTTAAAAGATAACCTACTTGATCAGCTGTGATGATGGGGGGGGATGAGGGGAGTGGAGGGTGAGGAGGAGGAGGGGTGCTTCTGTGAGGGTTGTCGTGTGGCTAGAGACTGATGGCCGTTGGCTGAAGTCATTGTTGCCGCACTACTCGTGGTCACCATGTGGGGGAGAGGTGCGATAGCCTGATCAGCAGTGATGATGGAGGGGGGGGGGGGGGGCAGCATCTGGGGTCTGTGTGTCTGATGGCTGTTGACTGAGGTCGTTGTCACCTCGTTGTTCGTGGTAGCCATGTGGGGGAGGGGTGCAATATCCAGTGATGGTGGGGGTGAGTGTTGCACTGGTAATGAGGTGGGGTGGGGGCTGGGGGATGGGCAAAGTAAGGTACTTTATCTCAGCTCCCAGTAAGAGACTACAGCCCTGCCATATTGCCCTGCTGTTCCCCAAGCCCTGTCCCAGATTCAACCACTTAAACCATCGTGACGTAACACCTGAAGATCTTGGTAACTTACTGTAAGTGTAAGGCCTACTGTAAGTGTGACTTGCTGTGTTTTTTCACTCCAATTGTCTTAGTGTGCTTTCTTTGAGGGATTCCACATTTGCTGTATAGACCCTGTTAGTGGATGACATCCGGCATGGCGGCTAGCCTACAGGGTACACAAGGAGCGGTTTCACCTGGACCAAGGTAGCAGCAATCCCGGGAGTGGGAGAGCACCAGGGCATATTGGCCACTTGGTGCAGCAGAGACCAGCATTCCAACTAGAGAGGCGGCTGGCCCCTCGAAGTCTCCTGGGATCCCAAGTATTAAATCAGCTATCATAAGACTATTTTTATTTACTTAAAGCTGCAGTTGGCACGATTTTTTTGATCATATTCACTGAAACCGACACTATTCTCTGACAGAACAACATAAATCACCCGGTTTTAGAAAAAACCCACAATTTTTTTTTTTGTTTTGCAAAAATCCACAGCTCCTGGTTCTTCTGGTCCAATCAGAGCAGGGCTGTGTGAGTGAGTGAGACTGTCAATCACAGTCTAGTGCACTCTGGTGCGCACTGATGAGCACAAACTCGATGAGAGGGTGCTCGGTGGTAGTGGGGGAGGGGCATGAGAGTTGTAAACATTAAACATTTTGGCTAAGTCCCCTCAATCTGTCAGACTTGCAACTGCAGCTTTAAATAAAATTACTAGGTTTTCTAACGGCTCCTACACACAGTTGCGTTCCGTCAACTCATGCCAGTGGGTGTTCCCGACGGTAGCTATGCAAATGACTTGAAGTATGACTGTAATTTGATTGGTTGGTGCCGTCTGTCGATTGGCTTGATTGGCCGGTGCCGTCTGTCGGTGCAGCAACAGCTGAACTCCTCAATGTGAGCGAGGGGAGAAACGCAACGCAGCGGACCCACAATTCAGTTCGGCAACGGATGACGTCAGCCCATGTAAAGTGAATGGGATGCGTCTCCAGCACTGCAGACATCCCAAGTCTCCCGGAAGTTCCGGGAGTCTCCCGCATATTGCGGCTCCCTGATGCCCGCAAATTAGATAAAATCTCCCGGAATCTAGAGTGAGCAATCAAGAGCATGCATGCGAGACCACGTGTGCATCCGAGTGTAGCGCGCACACCAGGGCCGTTTCAAGGAATTTGGGGGCCCCAAGCAAAATGGACATGGAGGCCCCCACCCACCCAACGCACGCAAAGCCTACAGAAACCACAGCATAGCCATACAGTTTAAATTCACCCACACTTTATATAAATAAAAAATGTTGACAGTGCAAATACTGCTGTTGCATATATATGCTGTGCATTAGTTTTGAACATTTTGAACATTTGCAAAAACACCACCGTACCATAAAATCCAATGTCAGCTTCTTCCTCATGAATGAAGGATGAAGTTGATGGTGTACCTGGGAAAATAATTGAAAAAGAAAATCTGAGATTACCTGTGAAGTACGTTTGACCATTTCACTGTTGGCATATTGGAAATGGTCATTAACAGCTCAGCGAGAGAAATTCACTCTACCTTCATCAGTGGAGGTATCCTTAGGGAGAGATAAGGGCTGAGACATTTAAGCAAAGCACCTTGAGGGAGAAAGAAAAGATATGTTAGCATTTCCATATTTTGATATTGAGAAGGGATATGCAGCTGCTTTCACAACTACCAATGCTTACTGTAAAAACATCCCAAGCTAATGTTATACATTGACCCAGGTGTACTTGTATCTTAACATAGCATTTAAGCATTCTGCTGTTTGAGAATTAGACAGACGCACCCCGTGCTTTAAAGACAGTAAACAGCTGGCGTGCATGAATACTGCTAGACATGAATGTTCCAGTCTGCTTTGATGCACGGAATTTATCGTGTGGTTTTCCTAACCCCCATTTGGTAAATAGATTATCACGGTCGATTAGTAGCCTATAGGAGAGAAGCTATGCCACCTTCATCAAAACCTATTACAAAGCTATAGCAATGTTATGTCATTAAATATGATAAACAGTGATTCTGGAACAGATCTGCGTCTTCCTTATCCCGTTAATAAACATATTACAGTATGTAAAAATATTCCGTCCGTTCGAAAAAAAAAAGTTGCGCTAACTGTTCTAGTTTGTTACAAGCAGCATGGGCCGTCAGGCAGGTAGTTAACATAAAAATGTTTTTGCTAGGCTAGCCTTCCTGCTGCGACATTACACCATTTGTACAAGACAAGTAGAGCTATTTTATCCAGTGTAATTTATCACTTACCACTATCTTGTTTTTTCTTGTCATCCTCTTCCTTTCTCTTCTGGCTTCCGGACGCATAACTCCGCTTCATTATGACTGCGAGGTTTTATATTTTCCCGGCAGCAGAGATCACAAACTGGCTGGCTGCTGTCAGCGACTACTGAGAGGGGCCCCCTTGAGGGGATCCCGGTATTGCCGGTAACAGTGTCGTTGCACTTTACTGCATTGACTATCAAAGGGGCGCTCACAGTTTGTCGTTGCATTTTATTCTTAACCAGTCGTTGTCTTGGGGCCCCTGGCCAGCTCGGGGCCCCAAGCAATTGCTTGGTTTGCTTGCCTTCTAGCGACGGGCCTGGCGCACACGACAGAAGAGAGAGAGAGGGGTGGTGCGTGTGTGCTTGAGCGCATCCAAGACAGAGAGCATCCTGATTGGCCTGTTTTGCTAAATCAACCATCTTTTATATTTTTTAATCTTTTTTTCTCCCTTTTTTTCTCCTTAATTACAGTTTTTTTCTGATTGCTTAAGCACATTTTTTGTAACTATGGCTTTTTTTGCAAAACTCTACACACAAATGGGAAAACCTCTCACCCAATCAGCAAAACATTGTAGTTCTCTTGCAAAAGCTAACACACCTTGCTTAACTCTTCACACCTTCGTAAAAATGGTGTTTTCTATCTAACAGTAAACACAAGCCATCACAATAGTAAGCACACAATGTGCCAACAACACACTGATGGTATGAATAAAAAACACATCTGGCTTTTGCTTTCTCTGTGCACAAGGTAGACTATGTCAGTTTGAGGTCATACTTTTGTCATAGTTCTGTAAACATACAGGGATCCCAACTTCAAGTATTAATGTTTATTTACACACATCAAAACAAACACAAGTGTGTTTTTCCAAGTCAAAATACAAAATAGCATTTCACTGAGACAAAACAAATCAGTCTACATCGGGTCGTCTCTCTCAAAATTCTGTCTACATCACATGCAATGTCCTAGTCCAAGGCACCGGGAAAAATATATTCTGGAATGACGTATCCAGGCCTGACATGACAATATCCCCACATGTAGACTGATTTTTTGTCTGTTTTTTTTTTTTCTCACTCTTCCTGCTCACTCCATCGTACCCATTGTACATTACCTGTGGCTTATTTATAGTGCTTAGGCTGATTGCAAAGTGAACTAATTATCTAAAACAGTTTTCACATGAGAAAGTGTGCCAGAGAGTTGGCAAAATAGTGTAAATAATAGCCATTGTGCCTACAGTTGTGCAAAGTGTGTGTTACAAAATTGCAAACTGAGTGCAAAGCAGTGTTTGTGCTTTTAGTTTTGCGAACTCAGTGAGTGGTTTTGCCATTTGTGTGTAGAGTTTTGCAAAAAAAGCCATAGTTACAAAAAATGTGTTTAAGCATTCAGAAAAAACTGTAATCAGTTCAGTGTTTAGGAACAGGAGTGTCATAGGAGAGTCAGTGCCTCAAAAAAAGGAAAATGTAAGACCCATTTCAAAGTGTAGGCTACCCTTCTATCATAAGAGTAAAAAATAATGATAGGCCTAGTCTTGCACGCTGCAGTGTTTGTAACAGTGACTTTAGCATTGCCCATCGTGGGTTAAATGATTGCAAAAGACATGTTGAGGTGAGTTTAACAAGTGTCAATTCATGTGCATATTATTCAGGCCTATAGCCTAGATGGCTAGTTGCCAAGGCTACAAGACCAAACTACCAAAATCTACATATTTTCACAATTTCTATCTATAGGTCTTCCTTATTTGGTGATTACATATTACATTATATATTAATCTTAAGTAGGCTAGTTTTTTTTTGGGGGGGGACCTTATTCAGTGGGTGTGGTTCACTCCACTCTTTTGACAAATGCAGTATTTTGAAAATACTACTGTAGGCCTACTGTAGTATAACTACACTGCACTTCAAAACACTGCATTAACTTAACTATTTTTTGTAAGGGTTGTGCCATTTGTTAAGTAAGGGATAATGTATAGAATACCGGTCATTATCGGGAAAATAAGTCCCGACAGGACGAACTGGACACCAACGCACAGCACTTTTTGGTGCTATAGGCTAGCTGGAACTACCCACCTCAATAAACTATGCTAAGCTATGCTAATGGTGGGTGCTTGTCTAGAGGTGTATGGCACGGGAATCATGTCTAAACCTTCCAACCGTCCACTTGATCGACGAACCAAATGTCATACCGTCCACTGTGTCTGAGATTGATTTCAATGATCCAAGGTATCCAAAGGTCCCTGAGACACAATATCATGTCATGAGTTTAATAGAAAAACAAAAAAAATAAATGTTAATGACAATTAAATCCAATTTGCATAATAATTTGGAACACGGTGTAGAGCCCATGTTAAGATTGTCTTTATTAGACCAAACCATAAATAAACTTGTTTGAGACAAACAAATTCAGACATTATTAAATTAAATATAGACTAGGTTTGCATGTGCAAAGTTGATTTCAAATGTTTTAATCTGCACCTGAGGCTATGCAAATTCTGCTGTTTAGTTTGTCTAAACCAGTGCTTCTCAAAGTGTGGGGTGGGCACCACTAGTGGGGAATAGCGATATGACAGATGAACAGGAGGATTTTTAATCTTTAATTATCTTTAATAATGCTTTTCTTTTTTGACAAGAAAGATTATAGATTCAAAACAAAATAGCTACACACAAACATAGGAGTCATAAACAGACCGACAAATGAATTAAAATAGCATCTGATCCAGCAGACCGAGACGGGGAATGTAACGTGGAACCAAAATTTTGATGGGGTCAGGTGGGGAATGACCTAAAAAGTTTGAGAACCACTGGTCTAAACCAACAGGCTAACGTTGTGGGAACAGTGTTCACATTAGCTACATGTGCCCTGGCTGTAGGGATAGGCTACTCCAGATGATCGAGGCTATTTAGAACGTTTTTTTTTAAGACAGCAGCAGCATCATGTCAATCACAGTAGCTTTCATTTCTGAAAGCCCCATATTGCCAGTTTAGGAGCACCTGTTGTCTAAAGTTATTCATTAGCCTTCAAGTTAGGGCCTACTATAATGATGTCTTCCTATTTGCTTCACCTTTTGCCCATCTTAATGGTTCAAACTTCACCTATTCTCCATCAAATACTCATTTTAGCCTAGGCTATACATGTCAAATGTTTCACATGCAAAAATGCAACATAGGTTAAGTGGTTTAGTCTAATATCGCTCACGTTGACAACATTGGAAGAAGCTTATACTAGGCTTCATAGCTGCATTAATAGAAGCGTTTCATGTGTTTTTTTTCTAACAGAATTTTAATTTTGACACAGCAATTACAGATGCATTATGATGCTCTCTCATATAGATGTTTCCCATGTGTTCAACAGTGTGCAGGAAGTCACGTTTATGTGTTTATTTAAATTTATTAGCAGAAGCTTTTGTGCAAAAAAAGAACATTAGCCTGTATTTAACCAAGGACCAAATGAAACACGCCAGAGTTGTAGCTCACCCTTACCTTCCAAGAGATTCCAAGAGAAATGCCACACAGGGTCGTTTTTGTTTGGGGGTTCAAGCTGCCCACTTCGTTCCAAGTATTCAGAGTCTGGGCTGCCTACAGAAACCGTTTTTTTTTTTTTGCAATGTCATAATCGAATGGGCAACGCTCTGGGTTGGATGAAACGTGCACACATCTTCAGTGTGCAGCCTCCCATGATTGTTCCAGCGTTATATTAAAAATGACCAATGTGTTCATTCTGAAACCTCAACAAATAAAGTGTTCCAATGTTCATGCTCTCCCATTTTAAACAGTCATGTGGTTGTATATTTTACCCTTTCATGAGGCAAAAAATATTTTTTTTTTTTTTTGAATATTTGCTCCAGGTCCATCAAATGGATGTCAGTCAAAGACCGCAAACCTACTGTATAAGACAGTAGGGTTAAAAAATCCTGAACCCTTTCTTGAGCCACTCAAAGCATCAGTATTAAGTAGGCTGCAGTTATTGATCCTTCTTGGAATCAAGTATTCTAGCGATTAGACTTCGATTAATAAAATCAAAAGTAGTTTTCCATTATTAAGTGCAATTTATTAATATGCACAACAAATGTCATATTGTAAACTAGCCCTTTATGTAGATTTGTGCATCTGCAACATTTAACATAACTACCAAGTAACATTACTTACAAAAAAAAATAACTGCAGTTTTTTTGAAGTACAGTGCAGTTATACTTCAGTAGCGTCTTCATGTACAAAATATTGCATTTCTGAAGTAAAGTACACTACGATGTACAGTACAACGCAGTTCTCCAAAATACTGTAGTTTTGACACTTGAAGTAATGGTTATTTTTTGTAAAGGCTAGAATTGTCAAGGGTAGGCTTATTTGGTGAGGTAGCCTAGCCCAGTGTTTTTCAACCTTTTTTGTGCCACGGCACACCAACATCCTATGTGAAGAAAAGATGAACATACCATAGCCTAAAATTTCAAATATACAGATACGGCCTTATTATGGCTTCTATGCAAGACCTGCTCAATAAAATAAGCGCCCGGTTTCATTTGTAGGTGACTATCATTTAATTGTTATGAACTGGATAAGTGATTCTGTGAATACTGGATATGGGGGCCCCGTTGTACAATGCCTGCGCATACCACAAATAGTGCAATCATACAATCAATGAGAGCATGTGGTTATAAATTCTTTGATGCAACAGTTGCTTTTCTGGACCAGTGATTGACATTTGGGTAATTTTCTGCGGCACACCTGATCTCACGGCACACTAGTGTGCCCCGGCACAGTGGTTGAAAAACACTGGCCTAACCCAACACCAGGAATATGTGTGCATACGCACGAGGGAGACACGTGAGCTGAGTATGTGTGATTTTCTTTTTGGTGTATTTCTCACTTGCAATTTTACACAAACTAGCTTACCAATTCCACAACTTACCAATCACATCGACTCCTGACATTAGGCTACATCCGCCACAAATACCTTATGTTCTAACTAACGAATACATTAAATCAGCTGTTGTGGTACGCCAGTTCTGCTTTGAAGTGGACACATAGCACCTTTTCTAAGTTTGAAATGATCTCAAAACTTGACATTCTCTGCCTTTTATGAACAGTTTCTTGGCTCTTCGTCATTGCGGCAATTTAATTTTGAAAGTGGTGTGCGCATCAGTAGTAACGTTCCATGTTAAACAATCCCCGAGCTGAGCAGGCCACACAGTGATAGGAATTAAACAAAGCATTAAGGAAGAGAATTTGCCTCTTATTTTTTGTAATCAAATTATTCAACTTACTAGAGTAATTGTTTCAGCACTAGTATTAAGTATTTTATATGAATAATCATGTTTGATTAATGAATCACTCCAATACTGATTTTTATAACTTCTTTTAATCATAGATCAACAAATGCAACCTCCCACAAGACACCTGAAAGACAAGAGCAACCTCAATTAACACATTGGACCACACATGAGAATAAGAAGAACTCTTGTGGTTAGTTGTATGACTGCTCGTCATGCCAAAAGACAAAAAATGGATTGCCTGAGTGAGTTGAGAACTACTTCAACGATCTTGAACAGTAGGTCCACCAATGGCCATTATTGCTCATTATGGATCCAAACTATTAGCATTGACCTGTAGGCGGCTCTTGACTGAGCTCAGCCAGGTTTAAAAACCCTAGGGGGCAACATGTGAATCAAGCCAAGTTTTAGACTAAAAGGAGGTTTCACTGAAACTTTCTGTTGTAAAAGTCTTTCGTCTTGAACTAGGCCTAATCCATGTCCAGGACAGCAACATCCAATGGGTATGCAAGTACAATACCGGTCAAAAGTTCGGGGTCACTTAGAAATTTCCCTTCTACTTGATTAGACAATACCATCTGAGATAAATTGCATTGTTTTTTTTTTCCCCCAATCAGGGTAGCAGTTTTCAGATTACATTATGTGCTTACATAATTGCAGAAGGGTTATTGACTGTTGTAGAAAGAAAGCTATTTATCCAATGTTCCAAAGGCACATTCTGTTTACTAATCTGATATTTTAAAAGGTTAACTGAGAAAACCTTGGAGAACCCTTTTGCAAATATGTAAGCACATCATGTAATCTGAAAACTGCTGCCCTTATTTAAAAAAAATGATCTGCATGCAACTGATCTCAGCTGGTATTCTGTCAATAATGGAGTGGAATGGAAATTTCTAAGTGACCCCAAACTTTTGACCGGTAGTGTAATTAGCAACAAATGAGATACGAGAAAACAGCATTGTGTGAGAATGGTGCATCTAAAAAAAACTACTTCAGGACTAGGCCAGTAAGGCTAGATGACTTCTAAATGTAAAACATGATCAGTTACATATTGGATATCAGAGTCATCCACTGAATAAACATTAATTTGATCGATACAAAGCCCTTCACCACTCTAGAGAACAAGCATGGTCCTCACCCTGTGTCTAGTTCATCCTCCTGATCATTCTGTTGATCTGGTCCTCCCTGTTGCCAGCGTCGCCTCCTTCTACAAAGTGGGTGGTCTTCTTGTTCATGCCACCACGAGGGGAGGAAAGCTTGAAGGGCCACAGGAAGTTGTTGGCGACCTTGAAGTTCTTGCCAACAGTGTAAATCTCATGGATCAGGTCCTCAACGCAGATGATGCCGTAGTCCCCTGCCAAAGTGAAAGACAACCTCAATGCTCACTATTCATAGTCAATATTTACTGTCTACTACCACCATGGCATTACAACATGACTTTAAAGTGAAATGGAAGAGTGAAAGACTTGCACACTGCCTTTGAACAACTCAACTTTTAATAGAAAAAAGACACAACGTTTCGATCTTACGATCTTCAGGCATCGTAAGATCGAAACGTTGTGTTTTTTCTATTAAAAGTTGAGTCGTTCAAAGGCAGTGTGCAAGTCTTTCACTCTTCCACTTGTATGCCCTTTTTGATTTGGCACCTGCTGAAACATTTTTGGATGTGCGCACTTCATAGTATGCTTTGACTTTAAAGTGAAATGGGTCAGCTACTCAGGACAACATACCAAGAGTTTTTTCAACCAGGCTGTTGTCTGTCAGAGGAATACGCTGCTTCTGCATCTTGCCAAAGCCACGTTTGTAAATCAGCTCACGGACTGATTTCAGATTAGGGTATCTAGACGAGGACCAACAGAAAAATGTTTGCATTAAACAAAAATGACAAGACAAATCTCAAACACGCATCTTTTGAACTCCAGCATGCATCAGGTCATATTTTTAGCAACATGCATTCAGGTGGCAACAGGTGGCATACATGCGTTAACCACAGGGCTGTACAAGTCCACACTTACAGCTACTACAGGGCTGTACATATCTAGTTCTGACTTGTAGTGACTCACTTTCATTCAAAACATTTAAATGGAGTAAGCCTTAATTTCATTACAACAAATACTTCCAACAGGCTACACTAGGCTTGGTCAAGTAAAGTTGACACATCGCACTGCACAAATTGGCTCAACACAAACTGTGGAAGGATACAATTGATCTATAGACCTGCATATAGTGAAACCTTTTCCACAATGCCTATAAAATGGGATTTCAATGACTTTTCCAGGAAGTGACTGGAGGAACCATATACTTACGAGATGGAATTGTCCCCAGAAGGTATATTCAGATGAACTAATGGCACCTTATGACAGCCCATTGGCCAGATAACAGTTATAAACAAACTGTAGGTGACCTAATCGATACCCGTATCCCATATATACCATTAGCAGTAGAACAATATACAACAAAGGGGTTGCTGCATTCTCCCTGTGGAAAAAGCTGTAATTTAACTGCCAAAGTTGCACCTCCTTAGAAACTTTTCCCAGTGCACTTTCTGCATGAATGAAATCAAGGGTACATTTTCTAGTTCAAGCTAGCAGACCACTCCATACTATTGAAAATTCCCTTAGAAGCAATTAATTGAAAAGAAAACAGTACAGTACTATTTCATGGAAAATATTCCTTCAATGTGCTACAACATGCAAACCAAGTTGGTTCACACCAGCAACCCCTCAACACATGGCTACTTTCTATTTACCAAATGCTTCAAACCAAAATCAATTAGTTGACTTGTGTGGTCACCACAGTACTGGAGTCCTCATTTACATTAAGTTCTTCCAACATGACATTGATAACTTTGTTGCATCTGCATGTCATGATAGGGCACTTACATCAAGTCTTTGCACTAAAACATGCCAATCTACAGTCTTACTGGGTGCCAGCTCAAATTGGAAAGAATGTGTGACAATCATACATAGTCTCCCTAGGTGACATGACTAATGTCATACCAAGTTTGAAAGAAAATTAACTCACTAAATAAACTCACCCCCATGCAATGTAGGGCTCGGCGATTCTGAGCATGTTGATGGAGGCCTTGTTCAGCTTGACAAACACACCATTGAAGATCTGGCGGAGACGCAGGAGCTGCAGCACCTTGCGCACCTTGGGGCTGACACCGTTGATACTGAGGAGAATGGGAATAGGTTTAAATGTTTCACCTGATGCCAAGACCAGTACTGTACAGGTTGTCAATATGTGTGGCTTCAGATGAATTTGGCTTATTTTCAGAACAAGTCACCATGGTCGATAAGACGGGGAAAAAAGAGCAACATCATTAACCACAACTTTATACCAGCAACCTTCTCATACTAAAACTGTACTTCACACCACTCACCCTCTGATTCTAATAACAAAGGCCAATTTGGGTTCAGCTGGAACATAGAAGTTCCCCACTTTGCGGGCTGTCCTTGCCAAGCGGACCTCACGCCTGTACATCTCTTTGTACTCCTTGTGGTAACTTTCTGCCCTTTTGAAAATAAGCTTCCTTGTTACCTTGCGGGCCTAGGTGGGGGAAACAAGAAAGGTGCAACACTCTTTAATGAAGTTACAATCATTATGACAATACCAACCATACTACTTCAAGACAATGCCATTACCTTTTTCTCAGCCAGCTTGGCTTTGAGACGCATGGCCCTGACGACAGCATAGCGCTTCCGCCTCTTGACGAGGCTTTCGGGGACCGATGGAACCTTCTTGTCACTGAAATAAATAAGGAAAATGTTAAGACAAATGAGGACTCCATGCAGGCAGTTTAGAGATTATACATTTACGTCTGAAAAAAACATCGCCGGATGTTAACAGGTAATGGTATCCAGTAAAAATACGTTGTTTAAGTTCAACACATTGACGCGGTAGGTTATTTTAACTTAACATTAACCAGACACAAGCGACATAGCATTAAAACGTCAGCGGATGCTATATTGAACCCTAGAACTTCGTACACCTTGTGACAACTTTTAACATTCCCTTGCTTTATAGGCTACATCATGTGCGTTAACGTTAGCTGCTAACGTTACCGTTAAAGTAAACCGGTTGTTGCCCATCATGGCGACTATTACAGGCTAGTCAATGCTTTTAGAAAAGTAAGCATACGACTACTAAATGGCATCATTAGCAACCAAACGTATAATAGACGAGAGCCGGAAAATTAGTATCAGACAGTAATCAATAGGGTATTGAAAATACAATCAGCTAAAGTTTAATTCTACAGTCACACGTTCACTGCAGTTAGCCTCTTTGGCTACCAAGGTGCGGAAGAAAATAACTCAATAAGTACTGCGTACTACTTCGTAATATCACATTTGTCCATACCAAACGTTGATGCTCTTCTAAATATTTTACTGAGAAACACCAGAAAACACGTAAATTTTAATGATGGTAGAAGATTCAGCCGCAGGAAAAGTCACTTACGTTTCACCCGCCATTATCCCCACAGTAAAAGAGGCTAATACGCATGCGCAGTTGGCATTTATACTTCGGGTCCGTGACGCTTGGTGTTGGGTGAAGTTTTAGGTATCCTTTTAGCTGCCCGTGTATTCCACAACACTTTGGCGATATCCATATTGTAATAGTAATTTCCCTCTATGTCTTGGAACAAGTATATTGATATAGTTATTGTTAGTTGCAGTAACTCTTAAAAACATCGTCGTGGAGAAAACAGTCTAATCTTTCAATCGCATTATTTCATACCCTGTGGGGAATTACCAAGATCTATCCACTGGATAGGCTGACAATATTTGCATCTTTTTAGCATGCACGGAAGTCACGCAGGGTACAAGGATTATAAAAGCGCTGTACGTGAAATGTATTGATACAACACGTTTTGTTGCATTGCTCTAGTTAGCTGCCACTGAGCTTGTACCTGACGAGGACTAGTGAGTAGTAGTTGCTGCGTCAAAAAAGTTTGCTTCGACGGGCGACTTGTAGGCTACGTAACAACGCTAGGGTCAAACAGTTAGCGAGTCAGTTTTACAGTATTGTAGGCTAGTGTTGTTTGCACAATTGCCAAGTTGCTTTAACGTTACAGTGGGCGAATTTCAAGATGAACATTGCTGTCGAATTTGTTGTGGTTGTATTTAGAGTAGTTTGGTCATTCGTGTTGGCTGGTAGTAAGTGGATTGTTCGAACAAGGGAAAAGAGTGTCGTAGGACAGGTATGCCTGATAACAGGAGCTGGAAGCGGTCTAGGACGACTTTTTGCTAAGGAGTTTGCTCGGCGAGGTGCATCACTTGTGTTGTGGGACATCAACCGACAAGGCAATGAAGAGACCGCAGAAATGGTCCGCGAAATATACCGCGACATGTCGTCCAAAGGAGGTATGCTGTGGTGATATATTTGGCGAAATGAATCACTTGTAGGTAACTTTAATGCTTCAAGATTTAAACGTTTTTTAATGCGGATTTTTCTCAAATTCAATCTCCAGAAACAACTGGTGGAATCCAAGAGGTCCCTTTCCAGCCACAAGTGCATACATTTGTGTGTGATGTAAGTAAACGCGAAAGCGTATACTGCACAGCTGAGAAGGTACGAGCTGAGGTTGGCAACATCGACTTCTTGATCAACAACGCAGGGGTTGTTTCCGGGCATCACCTCCTCGAGTGTCCGGACGAACTCATCGAGAGAACAATGATGGTCAACTGTCATGCACATTTTTGGGTAGGTTTGACTGGCTGATGTGTAGACCGCAAAGCCTATTTAGCCTACTGCAGTGGTAGGGAGCCAGGTTGGTTTGATTTTACTAGGCTATATGTTTTCCACTGATATCCATGTCTCAAGACTTTATGTTATCATGCCTGTGGAATGAAGTCAGTCATAATTTATCATTGTTATTTAACCATTTGCAGATGGACTATTCTAATGTCGGTACTCGGTGTCATTTTATTGCATCTTTTTATTCCACAGACCAGCAAGGCCTTTCTTCCCAAGATGTTGGAGCAAAATCATGGACATATTGTTACCATCGCTAGTACATTGGGACTATTCACAACAGCTGGAGTGGAGGTTGGTATTGCTAAATGTTTTAAAGAATTTAGCCAAATAAGAAAGACTTTACACTGATTTTGAGCAGTTACTAAATTCCTAACACTTAACTCCTCTTCCTTTACCTCTCTGCCTGTACAGGATTATTGTGCCAGCAAATTTGGAGCAATAGGCTTCCATGAGTCCTTAAGTCATGAACTGAAAGCTGCTGAAAAGGATGGAATCAAGATGACTCTTGTCTGCCCTTTTCTTGTGGATACTGGCATGTTTACAGGTTGCAAGATAAGGTATGCCTGTGCTTATAAGTTGTCATTCTAAAGTACAGAACTAGGCACTATACACTGTCTGGTACTTCTCATTTAGGTAACACTTTACTTGACAGTATCGACATAAAAGTGATACGACACATGAACCCTAGCTCTAACCCTAAACCTAACTTGTTATGACAAAAACCGAATGCCACTTAATAATAGAAGCATTATGTCATAAATGTTTACGACTAGTTAATGACACATTCATGACAGTGTCATGTCACTCTTATGTCGATACTGTCAAGTAAAGTGTAACCCTCATTTATATACAGTGCACATGCACCATATGTTTGGTCTAATGCAGTTTGTCAGATGCATATGTCTTGGAAAAGTTGTGTTAATGAGCTGGTTTCTATTGAGAGTTAAACAGATTTTGTCTTTGTCTAACAGGAAAGAAATGGCTCCTTTCTTCCCCCCACTGAAGCCAAAAGATTGTGTGACTCAAGCCATGAGGGCAATCCTGACAGATCAAGAAATGGTTTGCACACCACGAGCAATGTATATGGTCAGCTTCATGAAAACGTAAGTGTTTGTTACCTTACCTTTCCAGTGTTTAACGCATGATCTCATTGATGGTGAAACTGTGGGTGTATACAGTCCCTAATGAATTGTTTTGATGTCTTGCAGGATCCTTCCATTTGATGCCATTGTTTGTATGTACCGGTTTATTGGAGCAGACAAATGCATGTACCCATTCCTTGCTCATTGTAAAGAGTCTATGAACAATAACGACACCAAGATTACAAGCTGAACCTTGCCTACCTTTAGGAGTTAAAGACTAAGTTATCAGTGCTGTTGACACAGGGTGTTATTTAAAAGGTTTCACTTGGAACGTGAAGGGCTACATCAATGATGTAAATTTTGATAGGAATCAGTAAAGGTTCAAAGTGGGTAATTTCTGTAGCTCAATGTTTACATTTAATTATTTAATCATAAAGTGCAGTATGTTACTGTGTACAATGCTTACCAAATATGACCTTATTATTCAACATGTCAAGGTTGACAATGGCCTAACTTGTAGTATGGATAATTTTCTCCCTTTTGTTGTGGGAGATATTTATATATGAATGATGTACAATCAAGTAATATGGGAGTTCAAATGTTCAGTGTATGAATGGGCTGTTAACTCTGCTACCAGTGCCTTATACATTATTTGTGTTTTTTCTAAATCATTATACAGTGTTGTAATAAATGTGACAAAACAAAAAATACCTGTCTGTGACTAGTTTTGTGTCTGAAAATATGACAAACTCTTGGTGTTCAGCTGTCAGTTTAACCCATAGGTAACTAAAGACTAATATATATTATGTGAAGGCTCCACAGTTTGTTTGTTTGTTTTCTGTAAGAGGCAAGAACATGATATTTGGTGTGATGCCTCTTGGTTGTGATTGCTCAAACTTACCATGTCATAATTGATAGACAAATTTGAGTTATATAAAAAAGACGGTACCACATACCATGATGTCCTAGTAGTTTGAGATACAGCAATTTGTTAATCATATATTTCACTATTTTAGTTTTTAAACTAATTTCTTCAATATTCCTAAAGGTGGAAATACAGGTTTCTGGGGTCACATGGTCAAAAATGTTACCATATTTTGTAATGTATACCCATATTGACTCTGGTAAGAATTAATTCAAAAATATTTTCATACGTAGTTTTCGAGAGACCTGATGAGAAGTGTTACTCCATGACTATGAGAATGACTGAGTTTTAGTGCATTTCCGGGGATGAATGTATTTAGATAAATGAATCACCTTGCTTCCTTTTTCATGTGTCTGAACATGAACATACTCACATAGTCTGGACTCTGGTGCTTTCTTAAAGATGCCCTGCCACACGTATTTCATTACTTTGTGGTAATGTCTGAAGTTATACCATGGACATTTTTTGTGGAAAACATGCCTTGGTTACCTTGTTTCAAGCCATTCTAGCGTGGTTTGAAAGCCTGCATGAAGACTCGGCTCGATTTGCACCAGTTCTCATTAATATTCAACGAGCTAAGCTGCTTGACTCTGATTGGCTAACAGCTAGTAGGTTTCCTTCATAACATGACTGCCGTTATCAACTAATTTTAGCTTCATGGCATGAACTTAGTTTGACTAGCGAGTGCTAGCCTTGTTCAAATGTGCATAAATAAAACCTGCTAGCGAGTTCATTAAACCTGTAGCACTTCCTTGAGTTGACAATAACGTTTTACTTACGGGCACTGGTCTTAGACTGCTGCGATGGTAGCCTACTGCTCCAGGCTTCAACAGCAACCTTTTTGCAAAGCCTATAGCATTGTTCTAAAAAAATAAACTGAAGCCATTTGATCCTCAAGTCTGGGTTCTTGGGCAAAAGGCATTGTTGTTCTATTCGTGCATAGCCCGTTGACATTCAGCCATCATTGCATAGGCCTACTAAAACAGTCACAGAGCTAAACGAATTTTGTGGGCATGGTCTCAACTGGGCGAGCTCATGAATAGTAATGAGCTCATCAATTCCATGTCAATCTGAAGAGCTTTTGCAATTGGCATAAATTCTCTGCTTTTTCTTTTCAGTGGCTAGAGCTGATGAAGGAGGTAGCTGTTTATTTTCACATTCACGACATAGCACAAACACATATAGACCTAACATGTTAAAAAAAATGCAAGTAAAAACGGTTTTGTGTGGCAGGGCACCTTTAAATATTGCCACTGTACAGACCTTAGAGCCATTCCTCTGGGATTTCAATATCACAAACAAAATCCCAAGCTCAATATCTCTGAAACTTTGTATCGTTGTCCATTTCAGACACAAACACAACATTTGAAATGCACTGTAAAAGCTGCCTTGTGTACAGGTTTCGAGATACAATGCAGTAATGTAAATCTAATGGCTGAAAGTGGTTAATAATAGTGTGTATGAGGGTTTGGTTGCATGTGTGAGTATGTGTGTATGTGTGAGTAAGGGAGGGTGAGACAGAGAGTTGAGGTGAAAAGTTGAGATCTAGACATTTTTCTTTTTTAAATCCCATAGGAATGATATATAAATTGAACTATACAGAATATATGTTTATTATAATTTGTGTTTATATTTCATTTGTGGACCCCCTCCGTCTTTTCATGGAAAATAAGAATTTATCCTTGTGAGTAAACCCTAAAAATCGTATATTAAACGCTGTAGCCAGATACTTTTGGTGACCAATTCAGACCCTATTTCAACTGATTTCTTTATGTTGCTACTTTCAGTGCTGTCAAATGAAAATTTAAAATTACAGCCTAGACATTATCAGGTCTTCATGGTATATGTAGAATGAATTATGAAAAGATCAAATATAATATAATCTTTACTTGAGCAGTAGTTAATGAAAACAGCATGCAGCTGAGTCATTAACTTACAAAAACATCAGCTGAAAGTCTCTCAGAGTATACTGTGACTACCCTGATATGGAGAGGAAACAGTCAAGACAAAGGCCCTTAGTACTACCCACGTCCAACTCCACATGATGATCAGCTGAGCAGACTCAGGTTGCCCTTTAATTTCTGAGGCCAAGTGTCCTTAATTACATAAACAAAAATGTCTTATTGCATTGTTTATGACTACAATACTTGACTAAAGACAATGCCTCTGGCTCTATAACTTGACCCAGTGTTAGTTTGGCACCATGGAGGCCCTCTCCCTCACCAAGCCTGTGTGGATATATCCACCTCCATAGATTAAAGGTTCAGGTTCACTGAGAACCAGAATATATTATCTGTAGTGTTTAATGAAGAAGTTAATGTAAACATGAAGTCATGGGGGATCTGTCGGCCTAAAAGCACATATTTAAAAAATAAAAATAATAAATAAAAAACCACATATTTAAAAAAAAAAAAAAATCCAAAAAAGTATAGGACAGAAAATAATCATGTTAATTCCACCTTTTCCAGCAGTTCTCACTTCATGACTGAGATGACTTGAAGCCTCAAGTTGTTGGCAGGGATGCGAATATGAATTCTGTGATCTCGGTGAGGTGGACTGCGCCATGCAGTATCGGATTTTTAAAAAAGGCATCAGAACATGTTAATGATGGTGGAGGTTATTGTCCAATGTTTATAACAATACCAGTGCTATTAAATGGTCCCTAGAGTGTTGTTGCGTGTACATATTGTGAATGTGGATAATACAGTGTGATTTTTTAATGTTAAAAGTTGCAATTGGTGAATAAACTCTTTTGAGAGGTGGATAAACTCTAATAAGAGGTGGATAAACTCTAATAAGAGGTGGATAAACTCTACCTGACATTTCAGAGGTGGGTAAACTGTGTTTACTTGCGTTAAGCCTCCACTACTGGTTGTTGGCACAAAATAGACTAGAAGGGTCAAAGAAAGATGTTTACAATTTAGTAACTACAAAACTGCATTGTAGTTTTATTTCTATTTTGCTAAATTATTATTTTTTTTAAATTATTATTATATCTGTAATGTTCAGTGCAAGTGGTATTATGAGCTAGAGTGAGACTCCGTGGGTCAAATTACCCTGATTCTAAAAACATTGCCTAATGTCATTACAAGTGAATACCACTCCAGGAAGACTCCATGTGGTCATGCACCAGCATTTCCCCTTTGCATGCTAACCACCCACAAGCGTATTTCAAGTATCCATTCATGATGGAAAGACAGGCTACTAGCATAAACTCAGTTTTTATTGTATCTCATTCATTCATTCAAATGGGAATGCCTCCTGTTTCCATGCTCAGCAGTAGGAGGGTCCCGACTGGAGAGATGCCTGCATTGCTTCGTCACCTCATTTGTATAATCTGATATGTGGCACTTATCACTGCGGATGGAAGGTAGAAGCCAAATGCCAACCTGGGCTATTCTCATCCGTTAGTATTTCCTAGCCATGGGAAGACTGGGACTCCTCTCCATCCATCTCGGTAATCAAAACAGTAGTCTATGGAAAAGATAAAGAAGGACTCCCATTCGCTGAAGGGAAACCAGCAGGAGGAACTCCGATGTTGCAATGGAAATGATGGAGGCGGGGCATATACTTAATATGCTGACCAATTTTCCTCAGGATGTGTAAGTTGGAGGAAAGAAGATGTTTTCTAAACAAAAGGGCCACATATATGACCTATTCAAATGAATGAATGACAGCATTCACCACAGTCAAATACCAGTGCCAGTGGACCTGTTACTGGATTACCAATGTACCAGTGTGTCTTTATAAACTTCAACAGGAATTTTATTATATTCGTGCAAATTATTCATGTCATGAAATTTAAATAAAATCATTAAATGCATGGAAGAATCAAAAAGAGAAACAAAGCCTTTGGAATATTTAACATTTACTGATTCCATACTGTAGGTGTTGAAGCTGTTGAAGGTGTTTAAGAAAAAATGATACCCTTTCATAATTAGCGGGGCTGATTACAACTGATAAGGCTGTGAGCAAAAGATTAAAGACACGTGTGAGAGTAGGACTATGGTATAGACTTTGAACCCTCTGTTTTTTTCAGTACTCTTCTCTTTTGTTATGGTGAGCAAAAGAGGGCATATTTCAGGATATCTAATCATTCACTGGCAGCTTTTAGGTTATGACCCTTTGTCTCCACACCTGCAAGGGATCCATCATCACCAAACCAATGCATGAGGAAACTTAGGAATCTGAAGCAAAACAAGTTTCAGCATTTCTCTGAATCTTTCCCAGTTCGTAATTTCCATATCATCTTAGTCCAATCCACTGACTGCAAACAACGGGGCACAATGAATAGGATTGTACTGATGCAACGTTGTACGAAATGATGCATAAACCAAATGTCTCTGCAGAGACATATCTAATGCCTAACGGCATGAAAGACAACTTATCCTTAACCACTGTTTAACCATTCAAATTTTGTAAAACTAGATGTACCGCATAGCGGTACAAAATATGACCGCCGCTCAGTCCTGTACATCCATTCCGCGAAAATAAATCACATTAATCAATTTGTCTCCATCTTCTACTCCATCCCCCACTCTTGAAACGTTTCTGTATGCTTGTTTGGCACGTGTGTTTGCGGGCCGCACAGAAAGTAGCCTACTGGTGCTGCAAAGGTGAATACATTTGTAGCACTTGCCAAAAAAATTGTAGCATTTTTATAAAACCTTTAAAATCTCTAAACAATCACAAGTAGGGCAGTTCATCACAGTCCATCCATTGCAACTGGACTGATGAAAGGTACACCTGTAGGCTACATTGTATTTGGGAAAAGCAGAAGGTAGCAGCATAATGTATTTATTTATTATTAAACAAAACAATCCCTGTCAGATCCATGCAGTTTTCAACAGCTATCAAGAGGAGAGGTCATGTCATGGATTTTTGTGAATGTTTCTTCTTCTACATATGCAAGCGTTTAGTCATCTAGTTCATATGATATTCAACTTAATTGTCAATGCACAAAATAAATACCAGTAGTCTGTAGAACAACAGCATCTGTTCTCCTCGTTGGTGGAACACACTGCCAGTTCCTACAAGGACAGGGACATCCTTTTCCACTTTCAAAAAACTCCTGAAGACCCAGCTCTTTAGAGAACATCTACTCTCATAGCAACACTTACAACAAGTCTTACTGATCCTAGCACTCACCAGCCGTTAAACTGACAAGTAACTGTTAAAATACAGCACTCACCGACGCACTTATTCTTACTGTACTCTATTGTGTTTTTTTTAAACTGTCCTAAAATTGTGAGAATTGTTCTAAAACTTACTGTTTACCATGTTGTTAGTCGCTTTGGTTAAAAAAGCGTCAGCCAAATGTAATGTAATGTAATGTAATGTAGTCTAAAACAAAATGCAGTTTTACCCAGTGGTGCAAATAACTGACATGTCCAAAAGGGCCTTCATGAAATGCATCTCTAGATACACATTTTAACGGGCCAAGTTGAAGAGCTGCTGTCCGTTATTATTTATGCAAATAGAGGCTGGTTCATGTTCCCTTGCATTTTGCAACTGTGAGGTCCATGGTTAGTCTGGCTTTCGCCAGACCAAGCTCAATCTTTTAAGAAATCGAAAAAAGAAATCGCCGGCAGATCAGGCCGAGTTCACCCAGCCTAGTCCATGGTAGGCGCCCAATAGAAATATTGTTTAATTTTGCGATTGAGATATCCACGCACTGGCGCCCCCCCCTGCGACGTTAGACCCGACGGTAGCTCTCAAGAGACAATTATAGTTTGGCGGAGTGAACGTCATAGGCGTGAATGGGGCATTGTTGTGTGGGAAGAGGGGTGTTTGTGTATTTAACATATTATGCATGTTTATTGTATTTGTAAAGGTTGTGGTGTTAATGTCTGGTAACCGGATAATGTATTATATTTCATTAGAGTATTTATATATATTTTTGTATTGGTTCTAGGCTGTTAGACAATGATTGATTTTGGGACAATGATTTGGTTCTGGCCAGGGGCTAGAAGACCTGTGGCAGACCAGACAGCAGGTAGTTGGTTAAGGTGAGCAAAGAGAGAGCACCTGTGTATGACCAGAGAAAAGACTTTCACATAGCTATATTATATTATTGAAGTCATTTTGCTTTGAGTTTAGTTAAAAGTATAAATACTTTAGTTTGATTGATTATTTTGTTTTGGAGCTTTTTCTTTGTCTTTTTTTCTCTGAGACGACCATATCCCCTGTTTGGGAAGGGAAATAAACAGTTTTTGGACATCAGCATCGCCTCGCTGCTCTGCTTTTCTAGGCTGTAAGGCTAGCCCGGCAACAACGCCAATACTGGAAATGCAGCCAATTGATGATGAATATTTGGTTTTCCTTTAATCCTACTGAATTTGTAATTATGTATCGGCCGTTCTAATTGCCGATCTTTTCTCTGCATTTTAGTCGTTTGTCCACCAGATGGTGCATCGTTGCAGTGAGACGTAATTTTGTTGGAAGTTAATCTAAAGTGGGTTGGAAAGACACGCTTCCTAGCCTACAAGGACAACACTGTAGTTTACCGCAGAGAACGTCTAATAAGGGTAGGATGATTTCTGCATGACATGTAATTCCCATTTCTTCTTGAAGCCGAAATAAATCTGAGAATGTTTATCGGACATGCTTGTTTTTTACTACAGGTAGGTTACGTTAATCTTAAAATATATCAATAGCCTAGGACGTAAGCAAAAAAAATAATGTTACCGTTAGCATTGGTTGAGTGATGGAGGCCAATTTGATTATTGATGTATTTGTAGAAAACCATAAATGCGGTTATAGGCTACCAAGCAAATTGATAACAGCACTAATTGTATCTTTTGACTGTCACCTCATTTGCTTATGACCATAACCTAGGCTACTAACAGGAGCTAAGTGAGTTAGCCACAACACGTTCGCTACGTGATGGTTTTTTAATGGAAAATATGTAGGCTACCTGAAAGATAACCTGTCTATGATGCATCCTAAACACCGGCAGAGTGCGATTGAATTACCATATCAATCCCCACCGTGATCGCCAAGTGCAACACACATACAAGGTCTAAACATGCGACAAACTGATAATCAGTAGGCTACAGAATATCTCATCGTTCTTATACTGTATATCCAAAAGAGATCAACTCTGCCCTCTGCCCTCATCGTGTCGTCTCCCTGCGGCCTGCTCACAGCTTTTATCCTGTGCCTCTCCTGTCTGCTGGGTACCCCTTTCCTTAACACATATGAACAGTGTATAAAACACCTACACTTTTAATGTAATTGTTTGTAAATGTTTGTAGTGTTAATATTTCCTGCTTACTCTTTTAGCACCAAAAAAGTGCCTGATGTCTGTGTGCCCTTTCCTTTTCCTCATAGTGTCTCTTTGAATAAAATAAAATAGTTTCATTAAGATAGTATTAGGGTTCTCAGGTGAAACTACATTTATCAAACTAAAATATGAAATAATAAAATGTAAAAACAATACCAACCAATTAAAAACAAATTCAAATTCAAATACTAGCAGATATTTAGCCTAGGCTACTTGGGTCTTTTTATGTTTCCACAGGTTTCACTGATATTATGTAGGCTTAGCTACATCAGACCCTCTTGTGAATACCGGTAGCCTAATATAAAAACACAGGATCTGTGCCAAACTAATTTCAAAAGGGCACAATAATTTATTCAAGATATAATGAGACTTTCATCTCCTTGGAAAAATCGATTTTACCTCACCACAATGTAAAGGTTTATTTAAATAGAGAATTACCTTGCTAACTAACCTTGGTAACTAACCAAGGTCCACTTTACTAGCCTCAGTGGGTAAGTAAGTAGCAGGTAAGTAGCCAGTAATTCAATGTATGAAGAGGTGACATGAGCTATGAAAGAACAAACACGTTTATAAATGAAGGTTGTAAAATAACACATTTTCAACAAGCTAGACATCAGTTAGCAACTTACATTTACCCATGCACGTCAGCAGCAAACTGAATTTTACCTACTGGAGGAATTTACCTAGCGTTTTGTCATTCAATGTTGACTTGACATAGACGCCACAGTGGTTAAAAATGGTACGGTCCACAATAGGGGTTTCTGAAATCGCTTTACATTAAAATGTTCCTACAGTGAAAATAGGAGTTGACTTGTATTGTAACTGTAATGATATTTTTTCACAATATCAGAAAAGTTATCTGACCCCCCCCCAAAACTGATATTTCTGTCTCTTTGGGGGTAATTCAAACTATGAACACCGGGCTGGGACATTTCTGCTCAAAGTCTCAAAAAGCATCTGAGTCAATGCTCATTCCCAAACACCCATATAGGCTACTTCAATCCTCTATTTTCTCAAAGGTGATTCAAGTAAGGAAGAGCATGGCTCAAAGTAAAGTAACTAGGACTGAAACTGCATAAATTTGTCAAAGTGAATAATTTGTGGCAACTCGCCGCAATGTAGATTTATTAACGCACCCCTGATGATCTACATCTCCATTTAAACCAAATGTTTTAGAGCGCACGTTGAGAGATGTATCCAGGGCAGGGCTGTACCTCTACACATATTTGTTGCACGTGCTACAAAAATCATTCTTTGCGATGGATGATTTAGTACCAACGTAACACCGGTCCGATACAGTTTTGCCTAGCTATACCGTGAGACTGAGACGCTTTTTGTTTGTTCGAAGTGCGTGTTTAGGGTGTGAGAGGGGAGTCAATGTGCTTTGATTCCAGCTTGGTAGTTGTAGTCTATGCGATTGAAAAACACGTGTGTGTGTGAAGTATCCAAACAATGATAACACTTTCATTATGGCTGCTTTAGCCACAGACCTTGAGCTACTGTACAGTGGATTGGGTTTCATTTAGAAGTGTCCACTTCAAATGCGCTTTCCGTGATTCACACAGCTGCGTGAAATGTATTACTACTGATAGGCAAAACTATTAACTTTTTGCCAAGAGGTGGCAGCTTAAGTCCGGTTAATACTGTAAGCCATTGGTTCCCAAAGGAAATTTTTTTTTTGGGTCGCCAGCATAGCCTAGTGACAATTTATGTTGTGTAATAGGCCTAGCATAGGGCCTACCTTATATAGCTTATGGTTTGTTAACAGTCACGGTTTTGTCATAACTCCTCTATGCATTTTTGCATTTAGAATATCTCAGAAACCGGGGGGCGAACACGTCGCAGGGGGGGCGCCAGTGCGTGGATATCTCAATCGCAAAATTAAACAATATTTCTATCGGTAGATTTTAAAGGTTTTATAACAATGCTACAAATCTATTCACCTTTGCAGCGCCAGTAGGCTACTTTGTGTGCGGCCCACAAACACACATTCCAAACAAGCATACACAAAAGTTTCAAGAGTGGGGGATGGAGTAGAAATTCATTAATATGATTTATTTTCGCGGCGTGGATTTACAGGACTGCGCGGCGGTCATATTTTGTACCACTATGTGGTACATCTAGTTTTTCTAACTTTTTACTTTACTCCCCTTCATTTTCACAGAAATATCTGTACTTTCTACTCCTTACATTTTCAAAAATGGCTTGTTACTTTTGTGTTAATGTATTTGGAGCAAGTTATCAAAAAAAAAATTATTTTAGGTCATTGTGTGCTTTTACACAAGGCTGATTTCAACCTAAATAGATGAGATAACTTAGCCTCGTGAGACCATCCTGATCTCGCGAGCTTCATATTTCCACTCGCAGATCAGTCTGGCATCTCTCCGATAGAGAAAATTTGGAGCAGTTCGCCAAACGAACGTCCAATCAGCGTTGGTTTTGAGGCGGTTTTAGGTGTGACGCAACGAGAAGCTACTGTTCAATCTAAACAACATGGCGACTTCCACGGATGAGATGAGCATAGCTATCGCGGAAGTTTTATCCGAATTAGAGAGTATTCCTGAGGAAGCTAGGAGTCTCTGCAATGTAGCTGGGAGGAATAAACGACACAGACATCCTCCACGGCCAATTCCAGTTAGTGTTTGGTAGCCCTGAATCTTAGTTACTTAACGAGAAGAAATATGCTTTCTTCAGAAGTGAACCATTAAAAACTTGGTGGGGATTGTCGTTGATGAGGTTCATGTCACATACAAATGGTAAGTTTAAAAACGTTAATGTTAGCTTCTTACCTAACTATGTTAAAAGATGGCATTAGAAGAATGCTTCGTTGATCTGATTGGTTGATTTGGTCCGTCTATCACCAACATAGGTGGTGATAGACAGATGGTTTATCCAATCAGCTAACCAGTATTTTCACCCCTTCCCAAACATTCTCCAACGGAAAGTTCCCAGATGGATATGCGGAGCAAATACGAAGCGATCCATCTGGCGGAGTCAGGTTAGAGATAACTAGCTTGACATCGTCATACTCTAGTTAGAATATTAGTCTGATACTGCGCCATTGGAACGTAATTATGGGGTGTGTCAACCAATACAGGGAGGAAAATCAATGCCTCTGCACTCAATTTGACCTGTGGTTAAGCCCCGTCCCCTCTACTCACTCGGACAAACAGTCAACATTCGGTGACAGGCGCTATGGCAGCTGTCACAGTAGGAGACATTTCACAGGGGGCAATTGATGATTTTTGGAGACAGAAAGATTATATATCATCTCGAAGTCACCAAAAGGGCCTTATAATTTTATTGTTGAGGTCAATGAAAAGCTTCAGCTCCAGGCAAAAATGTACAGGTCACATGCAGCGTAAACGTGATAAACCACATCTCGTTGCCATCACCATCTCAGACAACAAGATAGAGGATCAGCATTGTTCATGCACTGCAGGGTAAGAAGTGTGATTTACAGATACGTTAAAGAAGCTAAGCTCCAAAAGTTATCGTTAGTATAACTAGAGCCCTTTGAACAGCTAACAATCATGTACGATTGCCAAAGTTCTTTAGCACATAACAGGCCAATGAACTCCCAAGAAAAAAAATGACATGAATGGAAACTGACTACCTGCAGTGCATTTCAATGGACATGGAAGCAGAGAATGTCTGAGTGTATTTGGTTACTATGCACACTGTGATTGGCTCATTGTGTTTGGGGGCGTGGCTTAGCCATAGGTCACTTGAATAGACCTAACCAATCAGAGCAACAAAATAGCTTACCGTGAGCTGTAGGAAAAACAGGTGGTCAATCAAAGATTTCAAACAAACAAGGGAACAACATGTCACAATGCAAACATGCTGTTTTCCCTTGATGAAAGTGAAACCATAGCTACATGGCCGATAAAACCTTTTCGTGTAAATGAAAAATGGTCAAACCGCATGGAAATAATATGCATTTTTCATATGGGGTCTTAGAAATCATCTGTCTAGATTCTATCCACAGTGTTTTTGTTGCAAACACATCAACCTAAGCACAGGCACTGTTGCTCATCTGTCCATCATCGTACGAAACCCAATTTGATTGGTAAACAGCTCTGGTTTGGACATAGTTGCTCCACAACGGAACAAGTCCAGACCAAACTTCCCAACCTCAAATGTTGTGGCCGGGGCCAAGTTCGGCTGGCATCCAGGCTATGGGACAACAATAATGAAGCAAAAAGAGAAGTGGATTGACTTTGAAACCGTATGTGTGCTACGGGTAGCCCCCCCCCCACTTTGCACAAATAGGCTGACACCAGACATAATTTCACTGCATTTCTTACTTCCAGGAACTATATGCATGTGACAATAAACTTCCTTGTATTCTTCTATTCCAACTTGTATGTACAGACGACAAAAAATCCTATTCTTTGTTTGCTTATCCTCCTTAAACATTTGTGGGCATTTGTGACATTTTCCTACAGGGCCTATTCTGCCAGCGAGCTTACCCCCAACAGAATGTTTTTTTTCTTCTTTTTGAAAACAGAGGGCCCTGGGCTGTATTTTGAACTCTGGCACATGGCGTAAAACTCGTTTTCCACCCGGCGCCAAGTTTAATTCGGTATTTTGCACATTTATTTTTTAAACAATGCGCCCAGGGGTGTGGCAATTAACAACCTAGGGAGTGGCCTGGCGCATTGTCTAAAAATCGCTACTGTACACCTGGTCAGAAGTCTATGGCGAGTTGTTTATATGTTATTTTAAGAGCACATTGTCAACAGTCATATTGTGCACGCACCATCCTTCTATCATTCATGAACGCACACCAGCGCACGTCCATGCAAAACATTACAAATTGCACGATTACAATGGGAAACATAATTAGAATAAAGATATTACGAAATACTGTACATCTCATGATGAGTATAGTTATTCACCATAATTTGCAAATTGGTAATGACGGTTAAAAGTGATTAGGGGAGAGGCGAGAGACACGTATGGAGCACAGCTGAAGACGCACTGTCACAAGATATAAGCAACTACTCTGCAGGATAAATGTTTTTTATTCAGTCATTTGAGCAATATTAGGGTAAGTGTTGCTTTTTCCAGCCTATGTTTTCGATGGTAACCCATTGTCAGTCAATAGTGAAAGTAACTGCATCTTGTCGTTGACTGACACCACGGTGAAGTTAGTTTCACTTTGCCAATAAGTTCAAATAATAGAGGAGTGCAAATGCGTGAAGGCTATGCTAGGTTTTAGTAAAGCATGGTTTAGTGGAATGACTATTCCATACGGTCTCGCAAGCAGCCTCCTTCAAATGCGCCGTTGAATGTCAAAATACCGATGCATTTATTTGACATATCGCGCTTTGCGCCGTTAAAGGGAATTGGTTTAAATGATGTTACACCCCAAACACACTCATATGACTGATTAAAAAACCTAGGAACACCTTGTTGCACCATGCGTTCGACGTTTGATAACGAAACCCCTCGCAATGTGGACTGGACATCCTACTAAATTTGAATAAGCTTTTGACGAGTGACGATGCGCTTTTCACTGTCATGATAGGGCCCCCAACGCAAGTAAATGCAGTTTATCCACCTCTGACATTTCAGAATGTACACTCATCAACAGGAACCATTTAATACCACTGGTTTAATACCATTGGACAATAACCTCCACCATCATCAAACATGCCTTTTTTGAAAATCTGATACCGCATGGCACAGTCCACCTTACCATGATCACAGAATTCATAGTTTACCCACCTCTTATTTTACCAGTACACCACTGGAAACAACAGGTAAAATAGTCCTTCAAAAAGGCTAGGATACATTTTACTTTTATAGGTTAAGTACATTTCAGAGCCTGTACTTTGTTACTTTTACTTAAGTAAAGAAGTTAAATCACTTATACTTTTACAAGAGTCTTTTTTATAAAGGTATCTATACTTTTACTTGAGTATAGTGTGTAGCCTACTTTTACCATCTCTGTTGAATGACACTTTATGATTGTTGATCATATAGGCCTATAGTGGGAGTTGGTATGTAGGTACAACGAGGATGATATTTATAGGAATACTGCACAGTGAGCCACCCCCTCAGATTGTTGACTGCAAGATAAGGATAAGCAACCTGCATTCCATCAATTATTACAAGACATTTTCGATATTCAGTCTAGTAATGTCTGTTATACTTAGTTTATAGAGGTATAGGCTAACTTATGTGATGTAACATTCCAGATCAATTTCCTGGTAGTTTTGTAGAGACCTAAATGAACATGATGACAATTGTTGAAGGTTATTTAGCTTTATCATCCATGTCTCTATGGTAACACACCTATTACTGATTTCTTAAGACCCCTCTGCCCTCTTCAGGCCTGTCATAGCCAGTGCACCCATAGTGTAGGATCTGTTAACGGATCTGTTACAGTAACGTACGCCTGGTTAGAGGGTTAGGCACATTTTCTCTGTTGTAGGAACTTTGGTTGATTTCTCTCCCACAGGCACTTACAGTTTTTATCGTGCTCAAACGCCTGAACACATTTATTGAATTGATCCCTCATTTGGCAAAACCAGAGTTTTCACCCATAAAATATATACACAATTTGCAGATCTCATTGACTCTTTTTGCAAAACTTTAAACACATTATCATGCAATAAAACATATTTTGCACTGTAATGCACTTGTGATGAATAATGGTAACCACAAATGGCAAGAAGTAAACAATAAGAAAACACAGATGTCATTAGTTAGACACAACGGCTCAGAAGTAATCACACTTGTTTCAAATGGCACCTTATCATTCTTACAAGCCTTGTTATGCATAACAACTTTGCAACATGCTTTGCAACAGTACTGTTCCTCTTTTTTGTATACCTCAGCTTTAATATGGTCTACATGTGTAAGATGGTAATTGGAATAGATCTGTAGGAATTTGAAGGAATTCACCCTCTCCAAATTGACCCCTTTGCATTTCACCAATGGAGATTAGAATCCCCACTGCACAGACCGAGTATGCACCACTTTAATGGCCTCCAGACTCTTCCCACCACATATTTGTGTCCCATTTCCACAAAGCACCATCATTTTCAAACAATGATTTGCTTGTTTCAGGGCTAAGTTTAGCAAATAAGTCATTGATCATAATGCACAACACAAGGGGCTAATGACACTAGCCTGAGAATTCTCTAAAATATATTTGAACTGATACCATGTGAATTTGGCTTGTGCACTCAAACAGAAACAGGAACCATTTAATCCAGCTGAATGCTTGCTCTCTTTTTTCTTTTGAACTGGTGACCTCCATTCTCTGGTAGAGCTTAAACCATTTGCATTTCATGAAACATCAAAACAACCAGACAATACTCTTTCAAAGTATATAGAAGAATCATTTCACATGTATTTTGTCAGACACCAAACAGGACGAGGACCACAAAAGCGTCACGTTCAAAAGTTTATTTAAGGGTTGGGGGTTAAGGGGGTTTCAGGGGTTCCGGGGGGGGTACAGGAGTTCCAAGAGTCTGCGTGTGTGTGTTCCCCCAGTAGCCGAACAGCGATGGCAGGAGCTGGATGATCCGGGAAGTCCTGGGGGAAACACCCACACAACAGCAATTGAAACGAAGCAGCAGTACAGTCAAGGACTAGGCGGTATTCGTAGAAGAGGGACGGAAGGCAGGTCAAGATTACCGGGGCTGGAGAACACAGAAGTAGTCGAGCGGGTCCGGGATCACAGGCAAAGAGTCAGAGGCGTTTTCCAAAACAGGCAGGTAACTGGTGCTGGTTGCAGACGATCTGACAAGTGTGGACTGAAAAGCAAGGCTTTATATACAGGGCATGATGAGTGGTGAATGCAGTGCAGCTGGTAGGTAACGAGGGTGAGGCAGAGCAGAGCAGGAACAGGTGGAGGTCATCAGACTTCAATCAGCGTGTGTTACCAGGCAGAGAGAGAGCTCATGACAGAACCCCCCCCCTAAGGGACGGCCCCAGAAGTCCCCAAGAGTGACACCACGTCGGGAGGGCGGAGGGGAGCCGGTGGAGGGCTAGAATTCCTCCGAGTGGTCCGAGCGAACATCCTCATCCTCGGAGGGAGCTGGAGGGTCGTGGACAGAAGACGGGACAGGTACCGAGACAGGGTCAGGCACAGGACAGGAAGCCGGGCGGGCAGGACGGTTAGGGACCCCTCTGGGGCGGCCCCTACGGATTGCAGGTTGATCAGGATGCAGACGGTGGAAGTCGGCGATGAGTGTCCGGTCCACAATCCGACTGGCTGGCACCCAGGTTCTCTCCTCAGGTCCATAGCCCTCCCAGTCGACGAGATACTGGAGGCCCCTACCTCGCCGTCTGGACCGAAGCAGGCGTCGAACGGTGTACACCAGCCCACCGTCAACGAGGCGAGGAGGAGGAGGAGGAAGCGGCACGGGGACCAGCGGGCTTTCATGCGTCGGCTTGACTTTCGAAACATGGAAAGTAGGGTGCACCCTCATGGAGGTTGGCAACTGGAGCCGGACTGCGGTTGGGCTGATGACCCTCTGGATAGGGAACGGGCCGAGGAATCGAGGTGCCAGTTTACGCGATTCCACCCGCAGTGGGAGATCCTTGGCTGACAGCCACACCTTCTGGCCAACACGGTAGGCGGGTGCCGGCGATCTTCGGCGGTTAGCCCCAGTGGCATAGCTGACAGCTGACTTGAGTAGCGTGGCACGAGCTTGTGACCAGGTACGACGGCAACGGCGGGCATAGGCGAGGGCAGACGGGCAGGACACATCTCCTTCCTGGCTGGGGAACAGGGGGGGCTGGTAGCCATACACACACTGGAAAGGTGACATACCAGTGGCAGAGCAGGTGAGGGAGTTGTGAGCATACTCTATCCACATCAGTTGTTGTGCCCAAGCCTGGGGTTTGCGAGAAACCATGCACCGCAGCGCCTTCTCCAGCTCCTGGTTTGCCCGCTCGGATTGACCATTGGACTGGGGGTGGAACCCAGAGGTGAGACTCACTGTGGCCCCTAGAAGACGGCAGAACTCCTTCCAGAATGTAGAGGTGAATTGCGGGCCTCGGTCAGAGACAACATCCCTGGGCAGCCCGTGTAGACGGAAGACATGATCAAGAACAGCCTGGGCAGTCTCTCTGGCAGATGGCAGTTTAGGGAGGGGAATGAAGTGTGCCATCTTGCTGAACCGGTCAACCACAGTGAGAATGACCGTCATCCCACCTGATGGTGGGAGGCCAGTTACAAAGTCCAAGGAGACGTGGGACCAGGGTCGTGTGGGCACAGGCAAGGGCTGGAGTAAACCAGCGGGGGGCCGAGTGGAGGACTTGTTCTGATTGCAGGTGGGGCAGGCACGGACGAATTCTCGGACATCCCTTCTCAAAGAAGACCACCAGAAGCGCTGGGCAAGGAGATGGCAGGTGCGGGCGGAGCCCGGGTGGCAGGCAAGGCGGGAGTTGTGTCCCCACTGTATGACCCGGGACCTCAAATTCTCTGGGACGAAGAGACGACCGTCTGGGCATGCACTGGAACTGGGATGGTCACGGAGGGCCTCTTGAATTTCCTCCTCGATATCCCAGGTCAGGGCAGCTACGACGCAGGGATCGGGCAGAATTGATGCAGGTTCCTGGGAAGGGGCGTCATCCTTATGAAACTGACGGGAGAGAGCGTCCGGCTTGGTGTTCCGAGAACCTGGGCGGTATGACAGGGTGAAGTTGAATCTGGTGAAAAACAAGGCCCAGCGGGACTGTCTGGGGTTAAGACGTTTGGCATTGCGGATGTATTTGAGGTTTTTGTGATCGGTCCAGACCAGGAACGGAACTGTGGACCCCTCCAGCCAGTGACGCCACTCCTCCAGGGCAAGCTTGACAGCCAACAGCTCACGGTTTCCAACATCATAATTGCGCTCTGCAGGTGAAAGCCGGCGAGAGAAAAATGCACAGGGGTGCAACTTGTTGTCCTCCTCTGCCCGTTGAGAGAGTATGGCCCCGACTCCCACGTCTGAGGCATCCACCTCGACAACGAACTGCCGGTCTGAATCCGGCATCTGGAGGATGGGGGCAGTGGTGAACCGGGCCTTGAGGGTATGAAAGGCTGTGTTGGCCTCTGGGGTCCAGAAAAAGGGGTTTTTGATGCTGGTCAGAGCTGTGAGGGGAGCGGCGACGGAGCTGTAGTTCCGGATGAATTTCCGGTAGAAATTGGCAAAACCGAGGAATTGCTGCAACTTCTTCCTATTCCCCGGAACTGGCCAGGAGGTAACTGCCGAGACCTTTGCGGGGTCCATCTGGATATTGCCTTCAGCGACGATGTATCCCAGGAACGACACAGTCTGAGCATGGAACTCGCATTTCTCCGCTTTGACATAGAGAGAGTTCTCCAGGAGCCGTCGAAGAACCAGCTGGACATGACGGGTGTGTTCGGACAGAGTTCTGGAGAAAATTAAGATGTCGTCCAGGTACACGAAGACGAATTTATTCAGCATGTCCCGCAGCACATCATTCACCAGCGCCTGGAATACCGCTGGGGCGTTGGTGAGGCCAAATGGCATTACCAGGTACTCATAATGGCCGGTGTGGGTGTTGAATGCAGTCTTCCACTCGTCACCCTCCCTTACTCGCACTAGGTGGTAAGCATTTCTAAGGTCCAGTTTGGTGAAAATAGTGGATCCCTGGACCAACTCAAAAGCAGAGGTGAGTAAAGGCAGAGGGTACCGGTTCTTCACTGTGACATCATTCAGACCTCGATAATCAATGCAGGGGCGAAGAGAACCATCTTTCTTTCCCACAAAGAAGAACCCGGCACCAGCAGGAGAGGAAGACGGGCGGATGAGTCCAGCTGCCAGGGAGTCCCTGATGTAATCCTCCATAGTTTTTCTTTCAGGAGGGGATAGTGAGTAGAGGTGACCTTTGGGTGGAGCAGTCCCAGGGAGGAGATCAATGGCACAGTCGTACGGACGGTGTGGGGGCAGAGATGTGGCTTTGGTCTTGTTGAACACCTCTCGGAGGCCATGGTAACATTCAGGGACATTAGAAATGTCGGGGGCAGTGCTGGGCAGCACGCAAACAGGTCAGGTGGCAGGCATTTCCCCACTCTTTCACAGTTCCGGAGGTACTGAGCCGGGGGGCAGCGAGGCAGCACGCAAACAGGTCAGGTGGCAGGCATTTCCCCACTCTTTCACAGTTCCGGAGGCCCAATCGAGGTGAGGATTGTGGAGACGGAGCCAAGGGTAGCCCAGGATTAGGGGTTGGCCTGGAGAGCTGAGCAGGTGGAAGCGGATGGTCTCTCGGTGGTTTCCTGACACCATCATTGAGATGGGGGCTGTGATGCTGGTAACTGTGCCAATTACGTGACCGTCCAGGGCCCGGGCTGGAACAGGAGTGGACAAGCGATGGCTTTCCAAGCCCAGCTGACGAGCAAGTCCTGTGTCAATAATGTTTGCTTCTGCGCCAGAGTCCACCAGGGCTGCCAGGGTGTGGGTGGAATCAGACAGGTGAAGACAGACTTGGATGAGGGGTTTACGGCTGATGGAGGGCTGAATGTTCATTGAGCTCATCCGGATTCCTCCTACATCTGGTGAGCTCCGGCTTTTGCTGGACAGGTGGCGACTCGATGACCATCACCACCACAGTACAGGCACAAGTTGGAGGTGATGCGTCGCTGGCGCTCTGCAGGGGTTAGGGAGGCGCGGCCGATCTCCATCGGTTCAGACTGGTCCGGCTGGCTAGATGGTGTGGCAGGTGCGGACAGAAGGGCAGTTGGGACACTCCATGTGCTGGTGGATGGACTCTGGCGCCCTCTCTCACGACGGCGGGCCTGGATCCTGCGGTCGATGCGGACAGCCAGAGCAATGGCTTCATCAAGAGTGGGGGGTTGATCATGGGAAACCAGCTCGTCCTTTATGTAGTCCGCCAGGCTGTGGAGGAAGGCTCCCAATGCTTCCATGTTCCAGGAGCTCCGACTTGCCACAGTTCGAAAGTCAATGGAGTAATCCGCAACAGTCCTTCTGCCTTGGCGAATACTCATCAGGGTCCGAGATGCCTCGGCTGTTGTGGATTCCAAATCGAATACCTTGAGCATCTCCTCTGCGAATAGGTTGAAGGTTGCACATGCTGGGGTCTGGCGCTCGAACTCCGCCGTTCCCCAGAGTCGAGCTCGGCCCGTCAGGTGAGTGATCACGTAACCGACCCTCGCCCCTTCAGTGGCAAAAGACCTGGGTTGCAGGGTAAACTGGACACGGCAGCTCGTCAGGAACGCCCGTACCTGGGTTGGGTCGCCGCTGAACCGCTCTGGATTGCCGATCCTGGGTTCTGGGGCTCCGGCAGCCACGGCAGCAGTGGACTGGGCAGGAGACTCGGGTGCTGGGCCGGTGAGCAGGCTGGCTGGGGCTGGGCCGGTGGGAGCAGGCAGAGGAGAAAGGTTGGTGAGAAGTTGAATGATCTTGCTGTTGCTGCTGGAACTGCTGACGCTGTTGGTAGCCGGCTTGAAGTAGGGAGGCAATGTCAGCAGTGTTGCGGTTTACCTCTCTCTCTGTCTCTTCCAGGCGTTGCATGGCGGTGGGTGGTTCTGGTTCGTCGGTTTCCATGCTGGTTCGACCGTGCGCTGGGTCCATGTTTGGTCAGATCGTACTGTCAGACACCAAACAGGACGAGGACCACAAAAGCGTCACGTTCAAAAGTTTATTTAAGGGTTGGGGGTTAAGGGGGTTTCAGGGGTTCCGGGGGGGGTACAGGAGTTCCAAGAGTCTGCGTGTGTGTGTTCCCCCAGTAGCCGAACAGCGATGGCAGGAGCTGGATGATCCGGGAAGTCCTGGGGGAAACACCCACACAACAGCAATTGAAACGAAGCAGCAGTACAGTCAAGGACTAGGCGGTATTCGTAGAAGAGGGACGGAAGGCAGGTCAAGATTACCGGGGCTGGAGAACACAGAAGTAGTCGAGCGGGTCCGGGATCACAGGCAAAGAGTCAGAGGCGTTTTCCAAAACAGGCAGGTAACTGGTGCTGGTTGCAGACGATCTGACAAGTGTGGACTGAAAAGCAAGGCTTTATATACAGGGCATGATGAGTGGTGAATGCAGTGCAGCTGGTAGGTAACGAGGGTGAGGCAGAGCAGAGCAGGAACAGGTGGAGGTCATCAGACTTCAATCAGCGTGTGTTACCAGGCAGAGAGAGAGCTCATGACATATTTATGAATTTATTTAGCTAACACCTTTATCCAAGCAGCTCACACAGACCAATTGCAGCGACAGTCCTCCTGGAGCAACTCAGGGTTGTGGTAAAGTTAAAAGTAAAAAGAGTAAAAAGAGGTATAAAGCAAACAATGAGGAAAAATCCAACCTTGAACAAAAGCTAATTATGACAGCCGCTAGCGAAGCTAGTGAAGCGGTCATATAATGATTGTCAAAGTTTTTTTTTTTTTTTCCCGTCATCTACTTCCTGAATTTTTGGTCAACGATACCCGGGACACCGAAACACCGGGGCACATGAAATTTGGTGGGTATGTAGCCCCACTAGACTTTTACGGAAAAACTTTGTTTGGTCCCCGGGGCCACTCCCCCTCCGCGCTGGGCCCCCCAAAACCAAAAAAATGCAGTTTTTCCTAAATAACTACCTGAACCGTGGCACCGAGGATGAAGAAATTTTTATGGTATGTTGGTCTCAAGGGCCCACATCAACCTAGCCCATAATCACTCATTTGTGATTTGCACCCCCCGGTAAAAAATGAAAATGCAATATCATTCTGCTTTAATCGCCCCGATCTTCATTTAAGATGTTCAGAACTGCACCAAATTGTATGTGTATGATTAACCTGGCATTCTCTGGGGGTATGCCAAGTTTCGTAGAATTTCATCCATGGGGGGGTCTAAAAATTTTTTAAAGGAGAATTCCGGTGTGATATTGACCTAAAGTGTATTGAAACATGATACCGAGTGTGAACGTATGTCTCATAGCCCATCTCGGCTTGTCCCCTGCACTCCAAAATCTGGCGCTAGTTAGCCGATGCTTTTTCAATAGTGAAAAATAATTCAGTGGAAATGCATGGATTCCAGTTGCTGCTACTGGAAGAAACTGGAATCCATGCATTTCCACTGAATTATTTTTGGAATCTGATCCCTTATCATACCTGTTCATTCTTACTCGTTGCTCGACTTATGGTGACTAAATTCAAGATGGCTGCAAACGCTAAACTTCGTGAAGATACTGTCTGTATAAATCGTCTTGTAAGTAAACTACCAGTGCTTTTTCAAAGTTCTCAATGTCTCGTTTTAAATGTCAGGGCCCTCGGAAGTCTACCAATGAAGTGTGGAGATACATTGAGCCTCGTAAATGGTGTAAAACAGTGATTTATTTGCATGGCTAGCCCGATGCCGAAGCACCACTATTGAAAAAGCTGTTGGTAGCATCGGCTAACTAGCGCCAGATTTTGGAGTGCAGGGGACAAGCCGAGATGGGCTATGAGACATACGTTCACACTCGGTTTCATGTTTCAATACACTTTAGGTCAATATCACACCGGAATTCTCCTTTAAGTTATGTGTACATTTAGTGACTGTACACTCATTGGCCTGTAGATGGTGGTGCACACATATACACACACACACAGGCACGCACATACTATCGGTATCGGCAATTAGAACGGCCGATACATAATTACAAATTCAGTAGGATTAAAGGAAAACCAAATATTCATCATCATCATCATCATCATGGCTGCATTTCCAGTATTGGCGATACGTAGTCGTTTGTCCACCAGATGGTGCATCGTTGCAGTGAGACGTAATTTTGTTGAAAGTTAATCTAAAGTGGGTTGGAAAAACAATGGACGCTTCCTACAAGGACTGTAGTTTACCGCAGAGAACGTCTAATAAGGATAGGACGATTTTCACATGAAATGTAATTCCCATTTCTTCTTGAAGCCGAAATAAATCTGAGAATGTTTATCGGACATGCTTGGTTTTTACTGCAGGTACGTTAATCTTATAATATCAATAGCTAGGACCTAGGTAGCCTACAATAATGTTACCGTTAGCATTGGTTGAGTGATGGAGACCAATTTGATTGCATTTGTGGAAAACTATGCGGTTATACCAAGCAAATTGATAGCAGCACTAATTGTATGTATCTTTCGACTGTCATCTCATTTGCTTATGACCATAACCTAGGCTACTAACAGGAGCTAAGTGAGATAGCCACAACACGTTCGCTACGTGATGTTTTTTTAATGGAAAATATATACGCTACCTGAAAGATAACCTGTCTATGATGCAGACATCCAGGGTGCGATTTGTAGGGGGGGGTGGTGGGGATTTCCCCACCTCTGGTTTTCCTATCCCTACCTCTGCTAAATAATTTTTTTCCCCCTCTGACCCTCATTATTGATTAATGATACTTCATACAAGTAAAGCGCTGCAACGTGAGAACAGTCTAGTAGGCTAGCCTACATAATAATCTGACATCAGAAACGCACCGTCACCGTCAGCACTCATGCTGCTGACACAGTGGCTGCATGATAACTTAATTTGGCCTTGATCGTGCAGGACATTTCAGAATGGCGAGTGTGTAATCCATCATAAATGGCTAGTTTCAATGGAAAAGTTAGCTGGACAAATGAAACAAAACAAGAAGGATTCAGTGAAGCATATCGTCATATTTTAGAACCTTCAAAATTAGAAAACTGATATGAGATGGAGGACAACTGCACGTAGAGTAGAACGTAGGCCTATTCTTAAGGAACTTACATTAAATGAGGAGAGATTTGCTGAATGTCACAAAAAGTGTTACAGAAATTGCTTGGCATCGCTTATTCAATGGCTCTCTACCGAAACACCTGTAGTTTGCGGAGGACGAACGAGAAAGCACTCGTTTTATAAATCAGCCAGTAGGCTAGGCCTAGTAGACAAATAACTTTAAGAAATAATCTGTACTGCAAAAACGAATGTTGGTGGGTATTTAAACTATCTAGCGGGTGTTTTAACAGCTGCAAGAAATAGAAGCTTCATGGTCTTTATGTTCTGGTTCGTAAATTATTGTCATAAAACTTCAAGTTGCCCTACTCTCCAAACTCTTCACTGCACTGTAGCCAATTAACTGACAGTATGATAGTAGGCTATTTATTTTCTGTAGGCTACAATAAACACATTTATTTTTTCAACTTTTGCAATATTACGCACTTGGCTACTGAACGCAAATCAGCAGGAGAGAGAATGCACGTAGCCTACGCAGCGTGTAGCGCAATGTATAGGCTATTTGGTTACCAACTAACACTGTTAGCCAATTCACTAACTTAAGACTTCAGTGCCATCATATACAACGTTTTTTTACACAACAAAAGATGGAGGCAGCAAAAGTAGTCATTTCAGATGGGGCAAGAACAAGGTGAATTGTATGCTTGTCAAAACGTAGTCCTACACTGCAGCTGATCATCATACCAAGCACACTCCAAGCACCACGGTAAACTAAAACTAAAATGTTACAAAGGTGACAAAATTAATATAGGCTATTATTAGCTATGACATTACTAGGCTATGAATCGTTTTTTTTTTTTTTGGGGGGGGGGGGGGGGGGGGTACAAACTTATTCAAAATATAAGTTTGTACTCCCCCTCCCTCTGGTTTTTACACAAATCGCACCCTGCAGACATCCCAAGTCTCCGGAAGTTCCCGCATGTTGATAGCGGCTCCCTGACGCCCGCAAATTAGATAAAATCTCCCGGGATCTAGAGCGAGCGATCACACAGACTGAGACTTAAAATCGTGTAGGCTATGCATCTGAGTGTAGCGCGCACACGACTGGGGGTAGAGAGGGGTGTTGCGTGTATGCCTGAGCGCAGGATAGAGAGCATCCTGATTGGCCTGTTTCGCTAAATCAACCAATCAGTTTTCAGTGTAGGCGAGCTTTTTATCTCTTTTCTCCCGAACTTGATCAGTTCAGTGTATCTAGGAACAGGAGCGTCATGTCAGAGTCAGTACCCCCAAAAAAGGAAAATGTAAGACCCATTTCAGTGTACCCTTGTCTCATAATCATAAGAGTAAAAAAGAATGATAGGCCTAGTCTTGCACGCTGCACTGTTTGTAACAGTGACTTTAGCATTGCCCATGGCCGGTTAAATGATTGCAAAAACATGTTGAGGTGAGTTTAAGTAGTGTCTATTCATGTGCATATTATTCAGGCCTATACTAGATGGCTAGTTGCCAAGGCTACATGAAAAGACCAAACTACCAAAATCTACATATTTTATTTTCACAATTTCTATCTATAGGCCTTCCTTATTTGGTGTGTTGACTAATGAACAAACATATTAATCTGTATTTCAGTATCTAAGTAGGCTAAAGTTTTTATTATTATTATTTTATTTATTTATTTATGTATTTAGATGAGAGATGCCTTTTGTTTGTTCGAAGTGCGTGTTTAGGGTGTGAGAGGGGAGTCGATGTGCTTTGATTCCAGCTTGGTAGTTGTAGTCTATGCGATTAAAAAACACGTGTGTGTGTGTGTGAAGTATCCAAACAATGATAACGCTTTCATTATGGCTTCTTTAGCCACAGACCTTGAGCTACTGTGGGTTGGGTTCCATTTAGAAGTGTCCACTTCATTCGCGCTTTCCGTGATTAACACAGCTGCGTGAAATGTACTACTGATATGCAAAACAATTAACTTTTCGCCAAGAGGTGGCAGCTTAAGTCTGCTTGATACTGTAAGCCATTGGTTCCCAAAGGAGATTTTATTTGGGTCGCCAGCATAGCCTAGTGACAATTTATGTTGTGTAATAGGCCTAGCATAGGGCCTACCTTATATAGCTCATGGTTTGTTAACAGGTTTTGTCATAACTCCTCACGAACAATAACGGACGGTAGCTCTTCAACTTGGCCCGTTAAAATGTGTATGAACAGTCTAGCAACGCATTTCATGAAGGCCCTACTTGTGATTGTTTAGAGATTTTAAAAGTTTTATAACAATGCGACTTTGTGTGCGGCCCGCACGCACACACACATTCCAAACAAGCATACACAAAAGTTTCAAGAGTGGGGGATGGAGTAGAAGATGGAGACAAATTCATTAATATGATTTATTTTCGCGGAATGGATGTACAGGACTGAGCGGCGGTCATATTTTGTACCGCTATGCGGTACATCTAGTTTTTTTTTTTTTAAAAAGACAAGTGTCACAATTATTGGCACCTCTGCAATACTTTGTTAAACCTCCTTTTGGCAATAAGACAGCTTGTAATATTTTCGTATGACATCCCATAATGTTGGAGAAACTAAAGCAAGAGATTTAAGACCCTTCCCCTTTACAAAATCTTTCCGGTCGTCTAGATTCCTAGTTCCTCACTTGTGTATTCTCATCTTTGACTTATCCCCTGTTTTTCTATGGAGTTTACATCAGGGGACTGAAATGGCAAAAGCTTCATTTTGTGTTCTGGTCTGGACATGTGTTTTGGTACATTGATCAGTTGAATGATAATATCATGACCCACTTTTAGTCTCTTGGCAGAGAGAGGTTTTTCTTGGAGTTCATGATACAATGCACCCTAATGAGGTACTGAGGGCCTTTGGAATAAAAGCAGCCACACAATATCACAGATCCTCCACCATAATTATCATTAGCCATTGGGTTCAGCATAATCCTTCTTCTATATATGCAAACCCACCTAGAGTGTTTTTTGCCAAAGAGTGCCATTTTCATTTAATCTGACAATACCAGACAAAGGCACTGTAGCATTCAGTAACTCGTGCCATTTAGATTTGTAATTAAATGACAAGAAAGGCTTTTACCGGCATGTCCTCGAAATAATCTATAAGCAGGTATAGGTCATTTTTGAAGATTTTTTGGAGACTTGATGACCCCAAGATGATACTTCTTTTTGTAACTCTCCAACAGTGATTCTCATGGAATGTTTTGCCTCTCACCATCTTCCTCACTGATGACAAGATACACATGGGTATTTGATGGGTGTTTGTCCAAGCAAGTTTGCCGGTTCTATTTGATTTGAACCTTCTAATTATTGTTGTAACTGTAAATATGGGCATTTTCAGTACACTTTTTAGCTATTCCTTGACTTACAAAGGTCAACCCATTTTATCTGAATTTAGCGAATTCTCTTGTCTTTCCCATGTTGAAAAAGGACTAGAAGATTTCAACGTTGTGCCACTTTATTTTCATATCTTATAAAAGGAAGTTATGGATTACAGCTGAAAGTCCACAGACACTCTTGATTAACTTCAATATGTTAAATATAAGTGGAAAAATTACTTCTGTTTCTCTAGGCCAATAATTGTAGCTGTTTGTTTTAGTTAAAAAAATATTTCTTTATGAGATATTTCTTTTTCTCAGAAAAAGATTTTGCTTCCCTTCAATGCTGAATTTTACCTCATTGTTTTCATAGTGAGATTACGATAAATCACCAAAAGATATTTTTTTGTTGTTGTTGTAAGTCAACTCTACCAGGGCTGCCAGTGAATGTGGAGGGCACTGTATTCTGAGCAAAATGCATCACTAGAGGTCACTATGAACTACTGCAATATAAATTGTCCCTTTAATGAAATACTCTGAAGCTTTGTGCATGTCATGATTTGAACAGTTAAATGTAACAAGTAAGATAACCCACATCTTAACACTGATACATAACTATATTGGTGGTAATATTGCACTTCTACATGCAACACATATCAATGAAGATATATTTACATGCGCAACACCATTTCAACACAACCAAATATCTAATGATATTTTGGGGGTGCTCACTGATGTTCTCCAATAATCAGCATTTGCGGCCGATTGCACATTGGTATAAGTCAGACAAACACACAAAGTGACCTGAGAGGACTAGGACCACTTCACCATTAGCCCCTCACCCTCCTCCAGGCCGGAGTTTTTTTGACCGGCTCAAAAGGTCCCAAAGGACACGGTGGCGTGGAGGGACAGAGCTGAGGGCCCACAGGGGCACCACCTCTGACCAGTCTGCTGGGCTATGATCTGATCTGCACCGCATGGCCAGCAGTCCCCTGACCATTTGGCAGTTGTCCAACACTATTTGGAAAAGAAATGTTATGCAAACAAAATCCCAAAGTGCCCAAATGCAAATGTGTTCAAAAGGTTGTTCAGGCAAGTTATTTAATTTCCTTTCCCGTACACTGAGCTGAAATGACAGTGTGTATTTTTGACAGGCAGATGAAGTGACTTTATGTTGGGGGGTATCCATTGGATAATGTAGGATTGAAAAGCATTTACTCTGGTCTGGAGCGAGACGTTATGACTGATTAGATTATGGGTAGATTCCCAATTGAGCTTAATTAGAGTTTGCTAGGCCCTTCAATGTGGCACGGTCTGAATAGGATGCTTGGCGAGAAGTGCGATTTCTGTATGTTATACATTTCTGGGAAACTCATCGGGCTGTGAACTTGTACTCGGTCCATAACATGCCCACCCCCAGGCTCCTTTCATTTCAAGAAGTCCTGAGATGTGGTTGAATCAGCCTCACTCTCACAGTTCAAGTTGTCGTGTAAATCACCCTCATGGGTTGACAAAAAATAAAAATAAAACGTGGTCGAGCCAGTATCTAGTCACTTTTTACAAGTCACATACAAGGAGTGATATACAGTAAATATGAAGCAGAAAGCAGTGTAGAAAGTATGGAAGAATATTAGACTCAAAAGTTCTGTACATGTGTATCACGTTTTGAAACTGTAGAAATTATTTGTAACTGTAAAAATGATCTGTACAAGTAATTATCAATATCACAAATATGTTCTACACTTACAAATCTATTCTACGAGTACGGATCGGTTTTACAGCTACAAATCATCCTACAGTTAAAAATATTTTACCATTACAAATATATTCTACAATTACAAATCAATATTCTACGCACAAAAAGTTGTCCTACAGTTACAAATCTTTTCTGCAAGTGCACAGACTTTTGCACCACCTTAGGGATGAGAAGTGTCATGTATTGTGTGTGTGTGCATCAAGATTTGTAACTAATTTGTGATTTAACAAAAAAATAACACGAACGATTTTAAGTATTACTCATATGTCCTTTACTTATATTCCACAGGTAAACCTTCCACAGTTGCTGTCTTTCAATTACGAAACTATTCTGCCATTACGAACAGGGTTCTTAACTTTTTTGATCACCAGCCAATGTGGCTGGTAACTTTCTAAAGTTAGTAGCCAATCAGAATTTCTACTAGCCAATTTTTTTCCGGTGAAAATAAGAGAATTATGAGTTTATGAGATGAGTGTCACTGAATGCATTTGATCATTTTATTAACATTTTTGGCATGAATACATACCACAAAATATACACAGAAAGTGCAAACACTTGGGATGTCTTATCTATCTATCTATCTATCTATCTATCTATCTATTTCTCTGTCAATATCCTCATCCCTTCATTCCTCTTCTCGCCCCCATAAGTCTGTCCCAACCACCGCCGCATTTAGTTTAATCTTAACTTAATAAAAAGGAGATATCAATTATCATCAACAATGACAAGCCAGCTGGAACCTGCCACTCATTTTCTCTCTCTCTTGTGCGTGCTCAGACGCGTTCTCAATTAAATGGAGTAGCATAGGGCCTACGTTCAAGTTGGATCTTTATAGAGAGATGACCCAAAAAGTTTATGTAACATTTTATGAAACATGCTGTTGGTGCATGTTGACATTGTATACTTTCATTCATCTAGTGAGAAAAAGTTTGCAGTAGCCTACAGCTCTTATTTATTGGCTAAATGTTGGTCCCTCCTCTGTCTCTCGGTGCCCTTTGCACAGGGCGTTTTAAAACTGAAAATGTTCGCCTACAAGCTCCTGACGTTCCATCTTCAGCTAACTCCATAGACAATACAATAAACGATCTTGCTGCTTCAGGTTTTACACCTCTGACATGACATCATCAGCCGCTGGTTTCACTGCAAACTGCGCGCAGTCAATGGACGTATGAAGCGTCATCACGTAGCATTACGGCACAGTGGTTATGGGAAATGTAGGAAGCACTGCCAGGGGATATATCGGTGCGACCGAGAACAGAGCCTTATCAGACATCCCAAGTCTCCCGGAAGTTCCGGGAGTTTCCCGCATGTTGATAGCGGCTCCCTGACGCCCGCAAATTAGATCAAATCTCCCGGGATCTAGAGCGAGCGATCATACAGACCGAGACTTAAAATCGCGTGTGCATCTGAGTGTAGCGCGCACACGACGGGGGAGAGAGAGGGGTGTTGCGTGTGTGCCTCAGCGCATCCAAGACAGAGAGCATCCTGATTGGCCTGTTTCGCTAAATCAACCAATCAGTTTTCAGTGTAGGCGAGCTTTTTATCTCTTTTCTCCCGAACTTGATCAGTTCAGTGTATCTAGGAACAGGAGCGTCATGGCAGAGTCAGTGCCCCCAAAAAAGGAAAATGTAAGACCCATTTCAAAGTGTACCCTTGTCTCATAATCATAAAAGTAAAAAAGAATGATAGGCCTAGTCTTGCACGCTGCACTATTTGTAACAGCGACTTTAGCATTGCCCATGGGGGGTTAAATGATTGCAAAAAACATGTTGAGGTGAGTTTAACTAGTGTCAATTCATGTGCATATTATTCAGGCCTGTACTAGATGGCTAGTTGCCAAGGCTACATGAAAAGACCAAACTACCAAAATCTACATATTTTATTTTCACAATTTCTATCTATAGGCCTTCCTTATTTGGTGTGCTGACTAGACATTATTGAATGATCTGTATTTCAGTATCTAAGTAGGCTAAAGTTTTTATTATTTATTTATTTATTTATTTACTTTTTTGCAGGTTGGGATGTCTGCCTTATGTATCATGCATGTAATGCCTCATGCATCACCGGCCAAATTGGCTAGTAAGTTTTTATTAACACCCGCCAAAATGATTTTTTGGCGGGTGTTGATTTAGAACCCTGATTACGAATCTCTGCTGCTTGCACAAGTATTTTCTGCAAGTATACGAATACTTTTGAGACTGTTCTGGCACTTCCTGTTGAATAGCCAATGGCGATGCTCAGGTTTGGCTAGCCAATCAGGAATCTAAGTTCACTAACCAATCACAGAGCCCTTTTCATCCCTAAGGTGGTGCAAAAGTCTGTGCACTTGCAGAAAAGATTTGTAACTGTAGGACAACTTTTTGTGTGTAGAATATTGATTTGTTATTGTAGAATATGTTTTTAATGGTAAAATATTTTAAACTGTAGGATGATTTGTAGCTGTAAAACCGATCCGTACCCGTAGAATAGATTTGTAAGTGTAGGGCATATTTGTAATTTTGACAATTACTTGTACGGATCATTTTTACAGTTACAAATAATTTCTACAGTTTCAAAACGTGATACACATGTACAAAACTTTTGAGTCTAATATTCTTCCATACGGAAGTTCTTTAACATATATCATCATAACATAATATGATGAGCCGTGGTGTCATGTCCTGCTGAATGGCATTGTGCTGGTTTGTGTCGCGCTCTTCCAGGCTGTTGTTTGCTGCAACCCCCAGTGCCTTCTCACCACAGCCACTGCCTTCATTTGAAACGATTTAATCTGATGGATCGCTGTTTGTCAAAACAAAATCTCATTAAGTGCCATCTGTGTGTGGTGGCTCAGTTCCCCTGTAGGTTTGAATGACAGCTTTGTGTGAGCAGATTAAATATGTCGGTGTAATGCCACGCTCAGACCAAAGCCCCTGGAGAGTCTTGATGTATCCAACCCATCCGCTCTGAAGTGGGAGACTGTGAGAGTGCAGCCTTTGGTCTGGGGTGAGAGAGGAAACACGGACTTGTGGCTCTGAATTGCCCCTCGCTGAGGTCATCTCTGCGTATTATTATTTGGTAAACAGAGAATCCTTCTTAACTGGCAAGTTTTATTTTTTCCTGAATGGTTTGGAAAGACTGGCTGTGACCTTTTCCCACAGTCTTCCCACAGTTCTGATGAAGCTCTGCAAATGGATAGGCTTTTTTAGAGGGGGGGGGGGGGGGGGTCCTATTTCTTTCAGCACTCCCATGTTACAATTTCATCATCAGACCAATTGTTTTCTTTTGAGGGTTTTTCTGTATACTCAACCAACTGTGTGAGGTATGATCTCAAATGGTAAAAGGGAAACTTTGGAATGCAGAAAAGATAGAGCCCAGAATGACTGATGTAAATACATACATATAAACATCATTAAATCATTGGCTCATTGTGCACCAGTTTCTCCTTTTTGACAGTCAACATTGGTAAAGTTAAAGGTAAGTTTACAATTTGATCCTTGATCCTTGACTAGTTGAAGTCAAACTAAACAAAGACATACTGTATTCTTCTTGACCTGTAGGTGCGACTTGGCTGTGTGGTCGTTTTTGGCTCAGTTTGTAAGTCTGTTTGATGTTCTTTGTCCAGAAGCCAGCTGTACAATCAATGGACATATATTTGCCAATGTTTTACTGACACTGCCACTCTCAAGGGGCAATTAATGTTTTCACTCACATCTTCTTTGACCTACTTCGATGTCATCTATTCTTCTGAGGTTCTGAGCCCAAGAGTTTCCTATCACTGACATTGTGTGTGCATAAACAAAGCAATTCTCATTAGAAAGTGCATTACATTTGCCGTCCTGTCTGGTAAAAACAATGATGGCTGGCAATGGGGCAAAGGTTAGACACAGGCCCAATTGTGGTGGTACGCCAACCCAAAAAATATAGTCACACACACAAAAAAAACAAGACTGGCACATGCAATGTGCTTTTGTCCATTGTTGGCTGAAAGAAAACTGGAGCAAGATATGTTGTGGGACAAATCAGCATTCGTGCCATAATCCAGACGACCAATGAGCAGCGCAGACCAGTTTGATTGAGACTACCACCTCTTCTCCATAACCTACTTTCCCCCAGAGATCTATTTTCATCTCATGTCACCACACCTCACCACCCAACAACAATATATATTTGTCGGTCTGGACCTTACCTCCCTGTCTGTGGAAACCCACTTTGCTGATTCAAAATTCACTGTTGTGTTAGTTTTGACAAGCATCCCTCACAAAGTGAAATTCGATATGCTGCATATAGGCAATGATCCCCTTGGGGATCAATAAAGTAAAATAAATCTATCTATCTATCTATCTATCTATCTATCTGATTTATGCTTTAAAAGTCACACAATAATAGCAGATCTAGTATTGCTGTTCTCTGGAGTTGATTACATTTTCCTCTTTCAACTCAACCAATCGAAGAAGACTGTCTTCGGTATTGGAATGACAATAGAAAGTTCAAAGCGCTCTCTAGTCTGTCAGTTGTCTGCCCATGTGTCTGATCCATTCTTGTGTTTTGGTTGCCACAGTTTATGCATGTGCCGTCACCCGGGCAAGGCCTGGCTTTGGTGCTGTGTTTGCAAGCCGAGCTTATGCTGAGGAGGGATAAACTATTTATCTAAAGTTGAAAGTCTCTCAGCATTTGGGTACAGTCATGCTCTAATAATCAAACCTCATCATCTGGCTTCATGCTTTGGTGGTCACATGCTATTTGTACCCAGAGCTCTGTGGATGCTTTATTGTGCTTCTCTATGGCAGTCCAGGACCTCCTCGCAACCGCTTGGGACGCCATGCATGCGCACTCGGGTGACTCATGGCTTTGAGACATGAGGATCCTTCCATTGATGGTTTCTCCATGACACTGTCCAATCCTTCAACTTTGTTCCCATCCATTTCAAAATTCAAAGGATGGGAACTGGAAGGCTGAACTGTTGCACATGCCAATAGGCCTCATTGGGAAATGGAAGCACACCTGCATGCAGACTACACTAGTATGCATATAATGTTATTTCTACCCCCCTCCCCCAAAAAATAAAAAATAAAAAAAAAATAAATAAATAAATAAAACAATTAGAACATATTGATTTTTAATCAAAATAGTTTTATGCGCTGCATTCAATGTGTTCTTCCATGGGAGGAGGAAAATGTTCCCTTTGGAACAAAAAAAACTCAACACTCAGTGTCCAGCTTAACAGAAGATGGGGGATAACTGTATGCAGGTTTTTTTAGTGTACATTCACCTCTTTTGTAATGGTGCAGAGACTGCTTGTATTATGCATGGTAGTCTGTGTTGAGCTCCCACACACATAGTACCTCTCACCTTTCATTGCACCCTAGAGCTACGTTTGTCTATCTCTCTCTCTCTCTCTCTCTCTCTCTCTCTCTCTCGCACACACACACAAAGAGAGAGAGAGAGAGAAACTGTTATTTCATCATAGGCTCTGTTCTTCTGGAACCCCTACTTCGAACATTTCTTCATAACTCTTACACAGATCAAAAACCTCATTGCCCATCCATGCTGTTTGTTTAGACAGGTAAGGGACAAGCTCCAACATCCGTCCGGTGCTGGCAAACGGCGGAGCCCCAGAGTGGGATCATCGTCTCGGGGAAGAGAGCGGTGACCTGATTAAGCTCAGGACGCCAGTATTCCTTAAAGTGGGATTACCGTCTTCCTGTACCTGATCCCAAAAACTGTAAAAACCAGATTGCTCGTTCCTGTGCCAAGCATATGGAGAAGAGATAATAACACACCTGTGTGAAACATTGGGGTCTCTGATCTTTCCCGTGCCTCGGCTGAGAGCACTGCAGAGCCAAGCTCATATCACAGAGGTGTAGAAAATGCCTTTCATTTGGACCAATAGCTCAAACAGAAGTTGTGCAAGACGAATTGCTAACAAGTTTTTTTTTTCAATGAAATACTGTCTCACGCAATAGACTTTATTTTAAAAAGTGCCAGCAGGTTGTCTTTAAATCTGTCATTATAGCAGAAATATCGGATGTTGTTTTGTTGCATGGCCTCATATGATGAAACTGGACTCAATGTTCAGACCAATTAAAACATTCTAGAAATTCCTATCTATTGAATTGTAATACTGTTTCATAAACACAACTATGAAAAGAAACAATGTGTGTGCACACAAGTGTATTGATCAATAACAATTGGTGTATTTTTAGCCTGATTAGGAGCTAGGCCAAAGTAGAACGCTGGGACATTCCTCCCTCTGAGTCTGGCCCAGAGGTAACAGTGAATGGCTGCAGAAACGTGCTCAGCTCTTGAACTCATCCCCCATCTTATGAAAGGGGCAACCATGGGATGGGGTCCTAACTGAATTTCGGCTAATAAATGTGTGTGTGGGGGGGGGGGGCTTGGATGGCATTAGATGCTTCAAATACAATAAGTTTTAGTAAACATTACATAATGAGACAGCCCTGGGTTTAAACATGACTGCCAGAGAAGCAGCCAATCTTGCATATAATAGTGCTGGTGTTACGTAATCCCGGCACCATGGCCCAACTCTGTATCCTCTTTGTTGACCAATCAACGGCATTTCATATCTTATTTATTTCAAGCCAATGCCAACAATACACTTTTTACACTTACAACGTGCACCATCCTTTCATCCACTGGCCTTCTGAACCAAATTTGTTTTATCCGGACATCTAAACAGACCTCTCTTTCATGGGTCACCACTGGGAAAAACAACAGCGGTATTTTTTTCTGGTGGTGTGGGTGGGGTGGGGTTTGGGTGGGGGTAGAGTGGCTGCTGATTGCCGCCTCATTAATGAGGTATCAAATAATTCATGTAGGCCTATGAGAATCCCTCCCTGCTTTATCTGTCTGTCAGGGTGGGCCAGCTTTTGATGGGGTTACTGTGTGTCTCCCTGTAGCTCAGACATTGCCCCTGGTTCCATGAAATTAATAAATACCATGCCCTTATGCAACAGAGAAGGAAAAAATGTCATATTATGATATTTTTAGACACAGTATTTTATTGATACAGTAGTGGCAAGAGTCAATATTAACTTTAGTATGTACAGTATGACTACTCCCGTAACACTACTTCTGAAGTCCACAAGATGGTGCAATACCTTGTTGGAAAGGAAGTCATAGTTGAGAGCAAATATAGTGCCAAGATAGCTGCAGGGACCCAGAGTATAAGAAACGTGTAATATGGGAGTAATGAATCACATGTATCACAGAGTCAAATTGCAACGATTGCTGTGTCATAAAAAATAACGAATCTCATAACATCGTATTCTGGTCAAAATATTGTAGCGTCATATCATCACCTCTGCCATTCCTTACTCTATTCTATACTAATCCATAAGTCACTGACTGCTCTAATATGTGCATATGTCAAATGAAAAGGCCTAAATAATGTTAATGAATAGTGTTAGGAATTATGTTTCCCCATTTTAGTTTTTCAAGACCTTGTTTGCTCAACTGAGCCTTTGGTTGTGTGACTCCTTTCAACTTGTTTATATGTCTGTGTACTACCTTGTGACCATTTTATGCATACACGAATAGAATTCCCTCCTTGAGTCATAAAAAACCTGTCTCTCTATTTATATTCAATTAAACTATCAGGTAAGCTGAACTCGCCCTGTCTATTTTTCTCCTTCAGAGAACATCACATCACATCAAGTTATGTGAGTTGACAGAGAATTTGACATCTCTTCTAAATACTTAATCTAAGAGCATTGCAATCAGCATGCATACACTGGTTTAATTTCCCTAAGAATGTCATAGGGGTGTTCCAATCCTTCGATCATTTTGTGCAGCTTCACCAGAACATCAGGGTTCTGAAACAACAGCAGAACCCCTCCTGTGGAAGTTTATATCTGGCAGAATGGGGGGAAGAAGTGTCTGTGCTTTCCTGCCACAACACTCTTTCAGATGTACTGTATAGACCTGCTGGAACACAACTCCTGTCAGAAGCAATAGCACAGGGGTACAGTGCTTATGACAAATCTGCTGGGGGTTTTTTCAGTTTCACTTTTAAAGTCACAAGGGAATTAAGTGCTATGTTGTGTTGAGGGAGTCAAACTGCAGTCCTGATTTAAACATATACACTCAGGATCAACACTAATGCTCTCCAAACATGGGTTTGTTGTAAAAGTTGCACTCCCAAAGTACTTTTATTGAGATGGAAACTTCAGGTCTATTGCCATGAAGATTTAAAATCCTTGTCACCATAATCCACAGCACAGGCTGAATCTCAGTTCATGCTCAATTATCCTCCATGTCCAGTAAAATGAATTGAGCCGCTGAGAATGCCAGATAGAGGAAATGTCTGCATTTCCTCTCATAAACCACGGCTTTGGCTCATGTCCTCTCTCATATTTACACTTAAAATGAGAAGAAAATAGTCTTGTGGGAGAAAAGCGGTTTGCTGTCCAGCCACACTGTTGCTCCACTGCTGAGGCTCTTTGAATGATTTCATTTCATATGTATGAGTTATGCAAGCTTATCAAGGATGCCACTACGAAGACATTTGTATGTGTATAGCAGCTGCTGGTAATAGTTGAGAAGCCAACTTGAAATTGTTGTGTCAGATCATCTCTTTCAGTCATTAGGCTTGATTATTCCTATTTTGTTAAAATATCTAAGACTATTTCTGTTTTTATTTTGAGCCTTATCTGGGGACCTATAGGCTTATATTCTCCTTTAAATAATCTAAATGTTCTCTCCACACTAAATAGTCCCCTCATAGCAGAATAATAAATAAGAAGCTCACTGTTCCATTGACTGTTCCTTTTCAGCTTGCCTTAAGGCCAAACAGTCTTAACACACAAAGCATAAGACAAAGAAGAACACAAGAACAAAAACAACACAAGAGTCTTTTTCAGATTCTCACTCCAAAACTGCTGTCTCCACATCCCAGATATTAAGAACTAATCAGTTCATAAGGGACCATTGTATTAGAAATGATGTAAGCCAGAGAAAAGGCTGATGAAGGTTAATGAAAAACAGAGCAAAACACAGGATGAGTGCTTTAGAATAAAAGGACGCTTTTAGTTAAAATTCAAATAAATCACTGAGCGAGTGAGTAAGCAAAAGATCATAGATACACCTCTAGGTTGTACAGAACCATGGTCATTGCAAGTATTTCTTATCTGCTCTCATTTTATTTAATTGTGTCCTCACTTTACTAAATCGTTCGGTAGTTTTACTAAATATAATTGTGGTCTCATTTAAATTTTTGTAAAATGAGTGCACAATTTAGTAAAATGTGTGCACAATTTACTAAATTGAGCGCACAATCTAATAAAATGACACCAAAACTTTGTAAAATGAGCACATTTTACTAAAATGAGTGCACATTCTCTCAATATGCAAATATATCTTGCAATGACCTCCCGGCTCCGTAAGGTTAACAAAGGCAACAAACAAATAACTGCAGTCAGTTATACTTACATCCCATTCAGTCTGTCTTGACACATGGACAAAACATGTTCATATTATTGCTACTGACACCTACTAAAATGATGTGTTCACATACGAAGGTATGGAGCCCAGGAATGTGTGCTTGTTTACTAAATTGTTTGCTCATTTTACTAGATTGTGTGCTCGCTTCACTAATAGATTGTGCGCACAATTTAAAATATTGTGTGCTCGCTTCACTAATGCTCGCTTCACTAATAGATTGTGCGCACAATTTAAAATATTGTGTGCTCGCTTCACTAATAGATTGTGCGCACAATTTAAAATATTGTTTAAAATATTGTGTGCTCTCTTCACTAATAGATTGTGCGCACAATTTCAAATATTGTGTGCTCGCTTCACTAAAGGGCACTCGTTTTACTCACTTTTACTTACTTGTGTTCTCATTTATATATTGTGTACTCAGTGTAGCAAATTGTGCACTCATTTTAATAAATTGTGCCCTCGTTTCAGTAAATAGTGTGCTCATTTTTACAGAAATTAAAATGAGAGCACAATTTAGTAAAATGAGCACACAATTTAGTAAAATGAGTACACTATATAGTAAAACATGTGAATAACTTACTAGATTGAAAGCACAATTTAGTGAAATGAGGGCACATTCTCTGGATATACACAAAAAAATATCTTGCAATGACACCTGCAGGGTTCTGGTTTACGGAACCCCGGAGGTGTCTGTGCAAGATATCTTTTTGTGTATATCCAGAGAATGTGCACTCATTTTACTAAACTGTGTGCTCATTTGACTAAATCATGCTCTCATTAATTGTGCCCACAATCTAGTAAATTGAGAGCACCATATAGTAAAATGAGCACACGTTTTCTTGATATGCAAAAAAAATCTTCCAATGACACCTTGCGGGCTCCATATTTACAGTTATGACTTCAAAGAAAACTTACTACATCAAATCGATTTATTTTGTGAATCCTAACTCAATCATAACTTGATCATTTTTTTATTTATTTTTTTCATAATATTGACTCTTTCGACTGTTTTTCTGAAGTAGCCTAACTGATTCATTTAAAAAGTCAGGCTTTTATAGTCAGAAATGCATGGAATCACTTCCAACATATTAACATTTTCTTTATTTGTTATTGTGATATGTCATATTTGTAAAATTTAATTAGCAAAAGTAAGTGTTTGAACATTTATTTTCTCTTTTTTTAATTTATATTTTATACTTTTGTTCCCACATCTCAAGAATGACCATAAACCAACAAACTTTTGAACTCGTCCGTTTGTGCTTCCTTCTAGCAACTTTGAAGGAATTAACTCGACGTTCTTTGGCACAAGCTGATGTTGGTAGCTAGCTGAGACACTGAAATGGCCACATTTATTGCTAGTAGCCTACTATAGTAAGAACTGGCTAAAACTAACAGCATCAAACTGCACAATTTCCCCAAATCTCAATCCATACTTTTCTTTGCTTCTCCATACCACATGATGCAGTGTGGCATATAAAACTTCATCTGTGCATACACACATGACATACATGCATGCAGTGCATGCACAGTATATAGAAAGTCAAACATTGCATGACACGCAGTGCTCGTGCTTGTGTCCCCGCACACTGAAACGCAGCAATTAAAGGAAGAATTCGATTCCTGACAATAGAGTCTGAGACTAGGCAGCACTCGCCGTTCCAGGGACACTCATTAACTGAGCCAAAACATCCCGGCCCTCGTCCATTGCGGCACAACTTTGCTGCTCGAGCAGACCGGACACGGCCCAGCACTTGGGTCAGCACGTGTAGACCCAAATTTTCTCCACCAGCTGGTCCTTTGTGTGCTCATACAGTGGGAAACAACTTTTTAGTGCACACACACACACACATACACACACACACTCACATACACACACGCGCACACACACCCAAGTAAACATACACAGTCACTAGAGAGAGACATGACCCAAGCATATAAAAGACTGATGAATCAGTGATCAAAGAAAAGATGAAAAGGTTGTTTCCTAGAACTTTCTCTTCTCACACCCCTTCAATGTACATTGAGCAGAGCAGAGGTCTCCTGCTGGAGCCGTCTAGAGCCCCTCAGTCCACCGCATTGTTCAGCCTTATTGTCTCTATGGGAAACAGGCCAATGGCATGAATAGGCCTGGTGCTAAGCAGGGAAACAGCAATTACACTGCTGCCATTTTGGGAGCAGACTTCGTCTAGGACTAACAGGAGAGATGGAAATGAACTGAGATGATTGTTAAGAGTTTCCCATGATAAGACGACAGAACAGAGGTGATCAATGGCATACCTCTTTATTCTGTTACACTAGCAAAAAAAAAACTTTTATTATTGTCACTTAATATCCTCTTACAACAACTAAAGCAGTGTTTCCACAGTGGAAGGTTAAATCAATAATAAGTCAAATGTATTTGAGTGTTATAAAATACTTTTGCACCCAAAACAACATCTTGAACTACTTTGCATGAGCAACGTTGCTCTCCAAATTACACATGTGTGTTTTTACAAGGTTTTACAGTGGTGTCCACCGTTTTGATAACATTGTCAGACATTCATTAAAATGTAATAAAATTTGATAATGTCAAGGCCAGCTGTCACTCTGAAGGATTCTTGCCACATTTCACCTCTGCAGAAAATATCAGCATCAGACATGTTCTGATAACTGTATTTTTTATTCTAATTCTTGATATTAATATCTCCTATCATAACTGTGATGTATCAACACCATCATCAGATTTTATAAAATATTTGCCATGTTTAGATGTATTTGCCATGCTTCTGAAGTAAGCTCTGTAAGCAGCTACCATCAGCAGAAATACAAATTGTGTATTGCATAAACCTGATCTGTTTCTAGCAAATAATACCTAATTGGCAACACACCAGATATCTGATTTTCCAATTCTGACATTAAAAAAAATTGCAGTCATTGACCAATTCAAAGTAAAATATGTTCATTATTGAATAGCCATTAAAGCTGTTGATTAGTTCCATGTCTTACAAATGACTAGATAGATAGATAGATAGATAGATAGATAGATAGATAGATAGATACTTTATTGATCCCCAATAGGAAATTCAAGGTCTCAGTAGCATACAGACATCACACACAACATGCACTTACAGGAGAAAGGGTAAATATAAGTATATACATATAACAAAACTCCACTGTACAATAGAGACAGTAGAAGATAAGAAAAACTAACAAAACTAAATACTAAATATACTATATAAATTAAATAAAAAAAATCCACAGTGTGCTTGAGGATGATCAAGCATGAGACGCTTGCAGTGACAGGGCCGGGACTGGCCTGTAGTTCTGTGTGCATGGTAAGGTGCTCAAGAGCGTGAGTGTCATGCTGGTGAAGGTGCAAAAAGTATAGTCGAAAAGTAGTCCAACAGTAAAACCATTATCGAAGTGAGAAGAGCATGTGGAAAATCTCATGAAACTCTGGTTCCAGTTAAATTTTCCTAATGTTAATGTTCTTCAATGGGAACAATCTATGACTGAAGCAATGGGAACAGTGCATAGACAATAGTCACTCAGATTTTAATTAAATTAAAATAGCAGCTTTTAAATTGAGTCCTGAACTTCTGCATTTTACATCTGAAATAAATAATTTAGTAGATTTAGAGACTTGGAGGACTCAAATGTACAGTACTTATTATCAGGGGTTCTTCTGAGAACTTATTGATAACATCCATGCAGAATGTGGGGTGAAAAAATTTCCTCACAGCTCACCATTTTTTTCTTAGCGTTTCTCATAGTTGATTTTGAAATCCAGACGAAGCACCTGGAATATGTTACTGCTTGAGGTAAATAATGATGGCAATGTATCTATTTGTCTTTGTCTATAAATGCTTCATCAGTCCCCAGCATGGAGTACATTGTGTTGTGAGGAACCGATTCTAACCTTTTTTTGTTGTGGAGTTGACAGCCTTGCCTTGGTGATCCATCACTGTTTATGACACTCCAGGTCATTTTAAGAGCAATTCACAATGTGGGGACAATTGAAACCAGGCCTCGTGTTTTCCTGTGGTGGGTCAAATGCCAAAAAGGGTTTCTCTTCGCTGGAGAAGTCTTTAAAACACATATGACATTAAGGAAAACCACACTAAATGTCCAAAAAACGGCATTGCCTGCAGCCATGGAGCATGGAATCAAGGAACAAAGCCAGACGGCGTGGAGATTTATAGTTTGGCCCTGAAATGCTTGGGAGCCTCTTTGTTCTCCTCCAAAGTCTTGTTCTCCCATCCCCTCCTTCTCTCTCTCTCCCTCTTTCCCTCCCTCTCTCACACACACTCTCTCTCTCCTGCAGGTGCAATATCTGCAAGAACAGAGGTACTGTAAAAGAGACCTTTTTGTTTACCTTGCTGTGGAAGCAGACAGTGGTCTTACGATGAGACGGCCCTGATTAAAGTGTTGGGTTTTCCTCAGGAGCACACAGAACGTGTGCTGGATAGATTTTGAAACCTTGAGCAGGATGAGAGGATCGAGCAAGAGTGATTGTGGTCCAAAACTATGAGTGTTGTGTCATGGGAGGGGAGAGCACATCTGCTGGTGAATGATCTAATGAAAAGATGTCCTCACACATTTGCGACCATTTCATCTTTTATTAAATCCAATAGACCAGATAGCAGTGAGCGATCAACCAGACAGCTGCAGCGAAGAGGAAAGGCCTAAACCATTTGTTTCAGCTGATGAAACTTCCTAAGGATTTCTTGCCTTTCCCTACCACTTAACTCATCCCTGTGGAAGCCAGTGTGTGTGCTTTTGTCCATTGCTTTGGTGGTCATCTGTTCGCCTCTCTCATATCCAGACTTATTCTAGCTTTTTCATTATTGTATTTTCCCAGGATTTAAGTGTTCATTACTCTATGTGCAGGCAACCCAAACCATTATTCTGTTGAGATGAATCACATCTGAGGAGGCAATTGTAGTACAATGCAATAAACTGACAGAACAGAAACTGGATCGATGAAGAAATCACTTGTATATTTCCACTTCCATTCCTTTGCAATTATCTTGCATTTCTTAACAGCAGAGGCTTAACACCAAACTTGCAAAATGGCACCTCCCCATGATTACTGGGGTTCAATAAGAGAGATTTTGAAAGGGACGTCTGATCTGCCCTTTGAAAAATGTATTAAAATCTGTTTCAGGGTCTGTTGCTCACAGCTGTTGTTTTGTTTTTGTATCACATTATTTATCTGGTGGGGTGTTGAGAACATTTATAAGAGCACCTTTTATTTTCCCAATGCTCTCATGCAGGGTCCAAACACTCACACACAATGTTTGTTTTATCCCTATTTCCAGCCTCGCTCCCCTCTCATTCAGTCGCCGTAGCAAAGACGTCACACATCGATCAGATATTATATTTCTGTTTGGATTCTGGCTGTGCATGGGGAGATTTATGGCTCAAACCTGGCCAAATTTATACTTCTCATTCCAACCACAAGATGGCACTCTTATTTCCTTCTGGTAATGCAGACAGACGGCACAGATTACTTGCTAAAATGTTAAAAGTTTTGTGATTCCATGGTCTGTATCATTGTAGATATTTATCATTTGCTACAAATGTGTTGCCAAATATGCCCTTCTTTGTTTATGTTTTTTCATTTAATTTATTTATTTTTTTTAAAAAAAAATTATTTATCAGTGCCAGAGAGTTTTTTGACAGTGGTCGATTACAGCGTCACAGTTAAAGCTTGTGAGGAAAGCAGGAAGTCATGTCTGTGTCTCTTTTTAATGGTGCATTGGCACCAAACCATAATGAGTAAAATAGGACCTGAGGGATGGTGAACAGCTTTGTGTGGAGAATGACATTTCCTGACCGCGCAGTGGACGGAAGGTTTGGAGCACTACGCCCTCAACAGACGACATAGTATGCATGCTTTCAACTTGACCAAAACCACATGTCAGCTGGATCAAACTGTACAATTTTCACATCTGTTGTGTGGAGAAGCCCAGTTCTAATGAACACAAAGGTTTCTGAAGGGAGAGAGTCTGCTCTGCAGGCCTATGAGAGGCCAATTACTGAACAAGGAAATATCAAATACATGGGAAGCTTTCCATTATGTTGCTATTCCAATGCCTGACATTACTACTGTGCAAGTGGGTAAGTACACATCTTGAACACCTACAGAAAAAATGGATTCTAGTGACTCATGATTTTAATGTTTGAATTCTGATAGCACTTAAAGGAGAGCTGTATAGGCAAGTGAGTAATGAGTGAGTAATAGCAAGACAAAAGGTTTGCCTCCACTCACAGATTGACTTGACTTCTTCCACTTCATTCATACAGGTAATGCCTTGCAGTAATACAGTGACGCCACGGACACATTTAGCTTCTGTGTCTCAGTGGCAGTGTGAGTGCAGCTGCGCGGGTGCAGCGGGTACGACAGGTGTCACCGCAGAAAGGCAGCGCCCACGCAACACACCACGCAGAACTACACCAGGACAAAGCCGTTCCCCGGGGAGCGCGTAGCTTTTTTTTTTCACCAGAACTTACCTTGATCTGCACGTCTCTGGGGCATTTCGCTCTTGACGTCACCGTCGCAGCAGGTGAAAGAGTTGATTGAAAGGGCTTCCTCTGATGCTTCTGTGACTCATTGAGAGGTTGAGAGGGGTGGGGGATAGGGGTGGTGTGTGTGTGTGTGTGTGTGTGTGTGTGTGTGTGTGTGTGTGTGTGTGTGTGTGTGTGTGTGTGTGTGTGTGTGACAGAGAGAGGCAGAGCAGCAGGTCTGTGTGAGATCAAGCAGAATACGAGCCGTTGAGGAGGAACGGCACCACCATGAAATAATCCAACTTCCTCCCACCGTGCATTCAATCAGGGCTCGGCCATGGGCAAGCAAGCGTTCATTTGCTAGATGTCAAAAAAACATCTGCATGATGGAGGGGATGCTCGAGGGTCCCCATGTATCAGAATGGTTTCAGAGAGTAAAGCTCAACTCTTCACATTTTATTTGTTCTTTTCTTTCGCAGCATAGAGATGGTTTGTCTGTGAGTGTTACACTGTCGGGTCCTCACGCCTGCCAGCCAATGGCAGTGCTTTAGTCTGTGTCCTTGTTTCCTCCGATGGCCTCTTTATGTCAAGTGGATGGGACTGGGCCAAAACCCCTGACTGGACTTCAAACTACTAACTGTCTGTTTGCTGATGCAACCCATGGCTGTGAAACCGCGGAGGAAACACGAGAGCCTTTTTATGAGTGGGTTTGGGGCATGTGCATTGTTTAGTGCAGATGGTCTGCACGTTTTTTTTTTTTTCATCTTTTCATCTTTTTTTTTCTGTATTAGTCTAATACGTGGAGAAGAGTCGGACATTTGTTGTCTGGCGTGCCAACAGATGAAGTTGTCCAATAGGCTTTGGTGTTCAAAGGGAAAGCCTCACACCTCTCAGCCATGTGAACAGGACTCCCCTGAGGCAGATGCAGCAATGGAGGCTTAGGCCACTCTACAACTGAACATGGTCCCTGCTCTCCTCATCTCTCTCTCTCTCATTCTCTCTCTCTCTTCATCTCTTGTTCTCATAAATGTATTCTTTGGCCTATAGGCTGATCACATGGTAACTATACTAATACCACATGTTTGATCATTCATAGGACCGACTGGCTAGCTAGAACAGTCATAGCATTGTGTCCATGACTACTCTTTCTTGGAAAAAGTAAACACTTCTCATCTTATTCACTAGAATTAATCTTTGAAATTTCCACTGTTTCCACAGGATGTCAAGACTGGTCACTTTTAGTCAGATTGGTCAGTGACGTAATTTCATAGAATTCACATCTGAAGTAGTGTTGGTGTGACACACACTGAGTGAAGGAAACAGATGGTAAGGCAGGATGAAGTTCTTCTTTTTCCCACGCTGACTCTCAACATCACTGACTATCACTGGTTTCCCAAAAACTTCTTTGGATATATACATAATAATTCAAAAGTTGTCAAATTGCACCTATAGAATGATAACAACCAGGTAATAAAGAGAGGTGGCATACAGAAGTGTACAATTTCATTTATGACATTAGAGTTGTGGTTTATTTGTATCTCAACTGTGTGATGGGATGCTATAAGGTATGGAAGTCTTTAATACTATACAATAGCCAGTGCACAGCATCCAGTATAACAGTCACATGAAAGCCATATAACAGTCAGATGATGTCTAATGTTTTTTGATATGAACCTGGCATAACAATGGCATTTCATCTCTCTGTTTCAAGTGTGGTGATGGTAAGTTAACATTAACTAAGATTATAGTGCCTTCCTTCAAGATCCAGCATAGCCTAATGGGAGTTTGTCAGGTTTCACGTCACATATCCCAGGAGACACTGGTCATAAAAGAGCAGCTCTGATTGTATTTGTGGACATTCTTGTGACCTGTTGCTTATTTAATAAGAATCAAATGATCAAACAAAAATGTCAAAGATCTAAAGCATGGATACCCCATTTTGTCTTTTTCTCCCAACTGTCGATTATATGACCAGTGTCCACACACCTTTTTGTTTCATGCAGTCACACTTCTGATTAAGCAATTTTGGAGCTTCTGAAGCACCACCCCCTCAGCACTCTACAGCCACCCACACATGCGCCAGTCTAGTCCAGTCCAGTCCCTTTTCACACTGCTCTGACTCCAAAGAGAGAGCAGACAAGCGTGATAGTGAACGCAGCGTGACACCGTTCCTCCTTCACCTCCCTTCCCCTGCAGTCGTTCCCTCAGCGTGACGAACGCAGGCTAGGCTAAGGTAGGATGGCACAGTACCAGTTGTAGGCTGTTGAGTCCCCAGCTCCGGAAGTAGGCGCCTATAAAAGAAGGCTTGTAATACGTATGTGCCTATGCCAATAAATCTATGACGCTATGCACCTCTTATTATATGTGTGTGTGTGTGTGTGTGTGTGTGAGTGTGTGTGTGTGTGTGTGTCTGTGTGTGTGCGTGCAGTGCGTGTGTGTGTGTGTGATTGTGTATGTGATTGTGTGTTTGTGAGTGTGTGAGTGTAATTATTGCATCCATGAGTCACTAAGGACATATTTCACCTCCTTCTCGTCTACATCACTGTTGCCATCATCATCATCATCATCATCATCCTCATCCTCATCCTCATCCTCATCATTGTCCTTGATATTGACAACAGAACCACAGAGTGTGGGTTACACCCAAAGTGTGAGCGCCACTGATACGACTATGACACCTCGCAGCCCACGCATGGCCTGTTCCCCCACCAATCACAGTCACTTGGAGAGATCCGAAGGAGAGGAGAAGGTGGGCGGGTGGATCACGCAGGCCGCGGAATGGTGCTGTTGATGGAGCACTGTGTGTTTTCACACGTCACTCTGTAGAGATTGGTCATAGCTTTAAAGCAGAGAGAAAAAAGCCTTCTGTCATTAAAAAACAAACAAAAAAATAAATAAATAAAATTGAAAAAAAAAAATCTTCACTCTTGTAAACCATCCCACAGACGGGTTTGCTTCCACTTCTCAATAAAGATGACATGCTGTCAGCTATTTTACTCATTGATATTTTGTAGATCTTGAAATACTGTTTGTCGTTTGTTTTTTTACAAACACATGCGCACGTGTACACACACACACACACACACACACACACACACACACACACATACAGTCATTCATGCTGGTTCTTATTAGCTAGAGTTTAATGACTCCCCTCAGGGCAAGAAAATACAGCACCGCCTACACACACACACACACACACACACACACACACACACATACGCACATGCACACAGTCACACATGGGCCTTTTAAATTTGGCAGCCATGGTCTCATGTAGTAATTGTCTCATAAGCCTGAGTCATCTCTTTCTAGCAGAAGGGAACAGAGAAAATGTTCAGACTGTGTTTGCATGCATGAGTTTGTGTGAAGACAGTGTGGGGGGTGGCAGGTTGGGTTGGTCCCCAATTGGGTATACGGTATGTCAGTATATGATTAAATTCCATACTACTGCCTTTACTAACAAGCCATGTGTGTTTCACCACTGAACCTTTCAACCTTCTATGCAGCATTCAATCCAGTGATTCCAAGCCACACCCTTTTTGCTGTCTCAAAGGGAGAGGGGAAAGTGTTCTGTTCGTCCTCTGGATACACTGATACAAAAGAATGAACCCATGACCCTAGACATTGTAATCTAAAAATGAAAGCCTTCTTCAGTAACACGTTACGTTCTATTGTACTGTATGTCCAAACATAATGAAATCTATGGGGGGAAGGGTGGGGGTGGGGTGGCTGCAAGGCCAGCATCTGTGTTTGCCGCATGAAGGAAGAAGGGAGTGAGGAAGGGTGTGGAGGTATAAACTGGAGTGCTGGATTGTTATTTATTTATTTATTTTGTGCTGAGAGGGATGAGAGCAAAGCCACAACGCTGACTCAGAAAACCCTCAAAACACTCACAACACAAGTGCGGCTGCCATGCTTGCTCCCAACCCTCACGCCCAGGACACCTGGCCTACACCGCACTGCGAGTCTGAGTTTACAACCCCCCTCCCTCTCCCCATCCCACTCACCCCCGCAGAGCACGCTACCAGAACCAGGAGCTCAGCAGACGCTGACCAAGGAGAGCGCAACAACTCATCGGCATGACATCCACCGTCGGACGTGCGTTTGACAGCTGCAACCCCTGGGCTTGATGTCATAACGCCTCGTAAAACCGAGCTTTCGGGGAACGCGGCGCGCAGCGGGCCGAGCCTCTCACACCTGGCCTTGCCACAGGGCTAAGTGACTACATCTCCTCCTCCCCGTGTACGGTCACATCAAAGAGCCTGTGCTGAGCTACTGATGGCACGAGGGTTAGCCGGAGGCCCACGCCCAGACTGTGTGTGTGTTTCGTGTCAGGAGAAGCCGTCTTTCAGGTTTGCTGCAAACAGCTAAGGCTTTCATCGTCATTGAGGTATGACATCAAAGGCTTGGATGAGAATCTCAACTTAATCCACAATTTGGGTGCCGAAGGGTGAAGGGCCACATGGACAGTAGATGTTATTTACTGTTATGTTGTTTGCTAATGTTTGAGAGATTTAGTTACATGGAGTGCCGCACAAGTGGTTTCCTGACCTATAACATGGTATGACAAATTGTCTTCTGGCTAGACAGATGGATTTCACACTTAGCTCAAGAGTCACACCAGTTGCTAGTACACAGATAGCCTGTTGTCACTAGATGATCTGTGAGGAGAGGAAAGTGGGCCGTCAGAGAGGTCCAGAGAATCTTAGTTCTAGACCAAATAGAAGACAGATGGACGAAGGAAATGTGTTGTCCACTCAGCGCGAAACCTGGTGGACGGCGGCTAGAGGTTCGAGGGAGGAGGGAGGCAGGGCCGGCAGCCGGTGCATATGATTCGTGCCCCTTGTAGATGGACTCAGGCCGCTTTGAAGTGGCTGATGACTCGTCAACAGGCAGAACAATAGGAGCACAACAAGATGCTCAGCGTGTGGTCAGACATGCGTGACAGCGCTTCATTACCAAAGGCCTGCGCTGCCATTTGGAACAGTGTGCAGCAGAACGATGGCTTAATGAGGTGAGCATTCTATGGTCACATCAGACACCGGCCTGAGGGGTAGATGTGGTTGCAGTGCCATCTTGCCCATACACACATACACACACATACACACACACACACACACACACACACACACACACACACACACACCATTGGCACCACCAAATCAGGACCTCATGCAACGTGTTTTAAGTGGATTTCAATTTCAATTTGTTCATTTGTTTTGGAGAAGCTATGGTCCCTGGACAACAAACAGATTTACTTTCACACAGTCATTTTGTCATCAGGGTTTTCTTCAGTCCAGTACAAACAGACCAGAAAACAGACATTCCAGAAAAAACACATTCAAGTTCAAGAAAAATCATCCATAATAGAAAATGAAATATGAACGTTGACTTGTTTACCACCATTGGTATTGTTTATCAACAGAATGAGATGTGAAATTTAAATATTATAGACTGAGGCAATGACAATGAATCTTTGGTTTATCAAGCCTTGATCTTGGACTAAATATATTTTCTTTATATATTACCCCTACCCCAGTCATTAAGAAAATACTGTATTTGTTTATATCTACCAAACTTCAAACACGTCTTTGTATATAATAATATATATATATATGTATATATAGGCTACACATTGTATAGTAAATTACATATACAAAATG